>NC_136952.1:7498173-7505673 GCF_949987615.1 Pollachius pollachius
AAAATCTCTTGTGGTCATATCACACCATGTTTCTGCCTCGAAGCCCACTGGACTATAAAACAGCTGGTTGGCCAGTTCACTTATCAATGAGCCAATCAGATCCTCAGGGATCAACTCCCATCCAATTTAATTTTTTCTGCACATTTTTCCTCGATTTGGGAAGGCTTCCTATTGCAGATGTCATATCACTATCAGTATCAGTATCATGTTCAACCCCTTACTACTTATTCGAGCATTCAAGCTCAGTACCATAAGGACACCAGCATTGTTTCAGACCGTAAACCTAAAGTTGTATTTGTAATATTGGATCCAGCAGTGAGTCTCTGTTATAGCAGAACTTCTTGGGAAACACAGCATGGGGCCTGGGTCGTAAACCGAAAACGACCTAGTTTCCTGTTTGGTAACAGAGATATTTGACCAAAGAACACTCATTTGTGCGAGTGGATGAAGCTTTCAATAGGCAAACTGCTACAGTGGCCACAATACAACATTTTAATTGGTGACTTAATGACAGAATGGCGTGTGAGATATGTGATGAGGGTGTTTCACTGCAGTACCTGCTGGGAGGGAGTTCTTGTGTCTCATAGAGGATTTGGGAGTCCCAGGTGTGCTGGACGGCCTCTCCCATGTGGTTTCTGTTAGGAGGTCATTGACAAAACATAACATAAGATAGGATAGCACTTTATGAAGAACAGACAGGTGTCACAACAGCAAGTACCGGCAGTAGCAGAAAAATAATAGCTACTACAAAAAGGGAACTATGTCGTCTACAATATTACAAGTAGCAACATGCAGAAATAAATGCCAACATTATCGCCAACAGAGGTTTACAGTATATACAACATAATTGAAACAACACATAAACAACCTAAATTGAGTAGGTGACGGGAAGGAAAACCAAAACTTCCCACAACTTATTTTTATTGAAGAGTCACGAGGTAGGAAACATAGCATTGATATGGAGGGATCCTCCATAGGCATCCAAATCTGGACCTAAATGCACAAAGTTTAAAGAAATTAGGATAAAATGTAAACATGGACTCAAATTTCCCTCTATTGGTTAAACGCATGCGATTGCATTAGTAACACGTTATTGGCCGTTTGGAACTAGCAGATAACATCAATCAAACACTCTGGCTGTAACCACCAAATCAGATTCTAGAGAGTGGGAGTGGCTTGTGCAGGAGGACAAACGTCTGAACAGCAGCATGGCCCCGCCCCTATATGTACAGTGGTTCAACAGTTTCCCAGAAGGGAGTGATTTGGCATTTTGTAGAATTTGATAGTAGGTAGGGACAAGCTCAAACAGGGTGTTTAGTTTTCCTGTGTGTCTGTGTGTCCCATGCTAGAGCAAATGTTAATTATGTTTCGCTAGATCATAAACCGACTACTGAGGTTTCTGCTAAACCTCCTAATTGCTTATTGTCAGCACCTGTGCAAAGCTGTCTTTCCGTATATATAATCAACAAGTCTATAGTGTATATTCTTGATTTCACTTCATTTAAATCCTTATTTAATCTCCGGTTTTGTTAGCCAGATGGAATGCGTTTGGTGAACAATGATCCCGACTCTTGGGGTTAGGCCTGAAAACTGTTTGCATCCCCTCTCCACCATCATTCTTTGACCGAGAATTCCCGCTATTCACACAGATACATTAAACCGCTGAAAAGAAGAAGCAGCAGCTTTAGACCAACCCGCTTCCTCATCTTCCCTCGCTGATATCTCTGTTTGTTTCAAGGGGAGTATTTGAGGGCAATCAGCCCCTTTTCAGTGTCAACACACGCAGATCTTAGAGAAGGTAGAGGGGGGAGAGAGAGAGAGAGAGAGAGAGCGAGAGAGAGAGAGTGACAGAGGGAGAGATAGAGAGAGAGAGAGAGTGACAGAGAGAGAGAGACAGAGACAGAGAGGGAGAGAGAGAGAGAGAGAGAGAGAGAGAGCGAGAGAGAGAGAGAGAGTGACAGAGAGAGAGAGAGATAGAGAGAGAGAGAGAGAGAGAGAGAGAGAGAGAGAGAGAGAGAGAGAGCGAGAGAGAGAGAGAGAAAGAGAGAGAGAGAGTGTTTAGATTTCATTGGGTGCTTGCGCTGACTGGTGGGCCGGGGCTCGGTATCAGAGACGACAGATGGGGTCCTAAACGGTTCACATGACGGAAGGGAGGGAGCGACTGCCGCCGGTCGCTCAACCTTTTTTCAGTCTTACAAAGAAAAAAAACCCTTCTTCAACTTAATGGGTCAATTCCTCTGCGTTAGCTGGTCGTTAGAAAATCAATAACCCGGGAGGAATAGGGATATCCATGCAGAAACAGACCTAATCTCTTTAGCACACGGAAATTGTTTTTCAATGTGCCGCTTTTCCGGAGGGGTTAGTATAGCAAAAACAATTTATAACCCAATTAGATTTTACAGTGAATGCTCAAAAAAGCAATGCTTATAATACTCTGCGACTGAATCCGAGGTGAAACGCTAAGAAAACATTTCTATATGGGAACTCTGAAAAAAGTCAGGTAACTAGGCAACTGGGACTTGAAAATCCAGATTTCTTGCAGTTTTCTTTTCACTTCAAAAGAGTTTACACAGGTTAGAAGCAGTAGTGCCACCTGCCATGTCCTCTGTCATTATAAGCTACTAATGAAGTTACGGTCGCTATGAATTACACAAAAAAATGTGCACAGTGTGTGTACGGTAACAATAAACAAATTAAACTCAAACAGTCATCTCGGATCCATATCAACATCAACTGTGATACTGTATATTTATCAGATCATTATCACAAAATAACCATATATATTTTGGGGCTGAGAGAGAGCCAAGGGCAAAAAGCATTTCAATGCACTTTAAAGCACATTGTACTCTAATTGCACATGACCAATACAACTTGAAACTACCAATGACAGTTAGATTATTGGTGCATTATGTTGATAACATAAGCGTGTGCTGTATGTAAATATGTCAGTGCCTGGTGAAGTTCCGAGGTGCGTGTTGTGATAATAAGCGAGTCTTCATCGGCCGGTGGTTACTGTCTTGGGAGCGGTGTAGAGGCGTGACGTGGTCCACTCCCCGTGCCAGCCTGGCTCTGGCTGTGCTGCCCACCAGACGCTGCGTTCGATCTCCAAGCCTACGGGCGGCGGTTGGATTGCACCAAAAAGTGTCCTCAAGGCTAGAGACGTCCATGTTTTATTAGCGGCCATATGACGCTGTGTTGTTCCACGAGCTGCCTTCTGTCTCGAGATGAACACTGAAGCCGTCCATTGTCAGTACTAGACCAAACTAGTTAACTGTGAGGAGTATTTCCTATGTTGGGCCAATGTTCCGTCATGTTTACCCCCAACAATGCTGAGTTAAAGATGCAATAGGTAAGATAAATGAGAAATAATTTGAGTTAAATTTTTGAGAAATCGCACAGCCATCCGTCATTTATTGGTAAGTGAAATGCGGTGTGGGAAAAAAACATATAAAACGTGGTTCCTCACGGTTTTTAGAGTGTGGTTGTGTAAAATTAACATATCCTCATTTTACACATCTTCATTACACAACTATCATCATACTATGTTTAGAATAGGTGGTAAAAAAAAAGTCATGGGGACAAAGGTAATACAATACATATTGTGGTCCATCCAAATCACAGGACCAAGATTTAAAATTACAAATACTTTTAACGTGAACCCTCACAGGCGGCAATCCGTTTCGAAACGACAATCCCTCCTTGTGCCTGAGTAGGTGGTGAGCAGACCAACACACAGGGCACACCGATGAACCACACACAGGAACATATGGAAACCGGTAGCTCATCTGAGGAATGCATTTGTATAGATACTAGTGTTGAGAGTATGAGGCAAGCCATGGGAGGGGGTCGCTGAACACCAAGAGACCCGAGAGTTCTGCTCCTAATACAAACAACAACCTCGTGCAAACGCACCAGGACGAGGCATCGCTTGGAGCAAGACCATCACATAGGACAACAGGCCACCCACACACACACACACACACACAAGCTCTGTTTCTATGGCAATGGAGAAACATTAAACATGTGTATATGAGGGGTTTATCCGAACACGGTCTGTGCAATAGCACTCCCTCACACCCAGAAACACACACACACACACACACACACACACACACACACACACACACACAACAATTGTAAACACACTGTTCACATGCTCACACACACATACACAATTTCTCTCTCTCTTGCCCTCTCTCTCTCACGTTCTCACACACACACATGCACACTGTACCCTGATCTAATCTCGCTGAACTTTGCTTCTTGCAGAAATAGCCCAGATGCCATAAATAACGAAGGCTCTCAAAATGCTAAACGCTATCAGATGGGGTCTTTTGGAAATGGTTGTTAACGGTAACGGTTGTTACCATGAGTGTGTGTGTGTCTGCCAGAGACCAACACGGACCTCGGCTCCGCAGTGTAAATGCTTCGCGCCGTGTGGCCTGCCGTAATGACTGCACTTGCATGTGAACCGGCCTTTCTCCACAGCTTTCTCATTATGTCAGCAAGGGAGAAGAACCAAAGACCTGAGGGTTGTTTTCTGCTCTGGCCTCAGAGGCTGTTTCACAATACTGCTCGGTGTGTGTGTGTGTGTGTGTGTGTGTGTGCGCGTTGTGTGTGTGTGTGTGTGTGTGTGTGTGTGTGTGTGTGTGTGTGTGTGTGTGTGATGATCAACTGTCCACAGTGGTCATGTTCAGACGTGGAAGGGAATCACACTATGCTGGAACTAATGGCCTTCGTCCTGTGTTAAGAAGAATAGGTTGCAGTTCTGGGTGTTGATGGGAGCCTGGAAATCAGTCTGTGCGATGCTTAGTCGCATATCACCTTTAGCTACACAGGATATGGCTTCATGTGTGGATTGCTTATTTTTTATCAAATTTTTCATTTTTTTTTACCTGATTTGCCCGGATGGATAAATGTAATAATATACACACGTAAACAAATGAAAGAATAATGAAGGAAACACAAATAACCTCCAAATAGGACTTTTATGCAAATGATATATTTCAGATACATTTTCAGAGCCAAAAAATGCAAACCCTGCTGTAGCACCCGTACAACCTGAACAAAGAAAGGAACACAGCGTGCCTCCGGTACAGGAGCCACCTGATGTCGCTGCTAAGTCTCAGCTTGGATGCAACCTCTCCTCCTTTAACCTTGAGAGCAGGCGGATCTGTCTCTCTGCACTCGTCTCCTCTGGTCTGGTGACGGTGGGGTGGGGCCCTGCTCCTAAAATAGAACCCGCTCTGATGTGGCTGGACCAGACCGTGCCCCTTCTGCAATAATGCCTGGGAAGACCTACAGACACTATGTTAACGCCTGGTTTATCCATCCACAAGTTGTGTTTGAACGACGCGTTTGAACCCACGGTCTTGCTTGCTGAGAGGATCGGTCCTGCCCTAACTGTCAATCAATCATCCCAGTCAGGGCGTGGTGTCTGTCGACTAGACTAAATTACACCAAACCCTAACCCTCCAGTACCAACCCAGGCTAAGTGTCCCCCCGCCCTAGGTTAACATGGGACAAGTCCCGGGCTCGCGATGCCTAGACCGTGCAGAAGAAGACAGGGCGGGCGTTGTGCCAGTCAGTGAATGGATAAGCATGTGTGTATGTGTGTGTTATTGTGTCTGTGTCTGTCGCACTCTAACGAAGACTCAACAAGAGACAGAATGCTGATTGTTTAGACAGAAGCAAGGTGGCGCAGGGAGGAGCAGGGAGGGGCTGCTGTCAGACGATTCTCTCTGCTGTTCCCTCTCCCCTCTCGCTCTCTCTCTCCCCCCCCCTCTCTCTCTCTCTCTCTCTCTCCCTCTCTCTCTCTCTCCCTGTCTCCCTCTCTCTCTCCCTGTCCCTCTCGCTCCCTCCCCCCCTCTCTCTCTCTCTCTCCCTGTCTCCCTCTCTCTCTCCCTGTCCCTCTCGCTCCCTCCCCCCCTCTCTCTCTCTCTCTCTCCCTGTCTCCCTCTCTTTCCCTGTCCCTCTCTCTCTCTCTCACCCTCCCCCTCCCTCTCTCTCTCTCTCTCTCTCTCTCTCCCTGTCTCTCTCTCCCTGTCTCTCCCTCCCACCACTAGGTGTAAAGACACTCTGGGTGCCAGTTCAAAAGAAGCGCTTCAGAACGATCCTCGTTATTTAATGAGAACCAAACGGGTGTCCAGGTGGCTGAGGCGATCGTACAATATTCGGTTACTCAAACTCCTGACTATAACAGAAAAGAATAACGTCCCTTTTAATCATTGGTGATATCCCGGGTAACGCTTCATGTGGCAGATCCGGTCTGGACAGATGCGGTCCTTAAACCTCCAGGTGATCACTCAACGGAAAAACCTTTACAGACAAGAACAGGGATCTGTGTAGGAACAGACGCCTGCATCTGTCCCTGAGCCCTCACCGTTGCTGGATGTGTTGACGTAATAGCGCCGCCCCTGTGGAGACATGTAGCAGCGCCACTGGGGGGGCAGCGACTCCTTCAGGTCCTCCATCGGCAGCTGACTCAGAGACGAGGTTCTCTGTGGAGGAAGAGGAAGAACATATTTCAATGCGCTGCACACCAACACAAATCAACTCATCAGCAGCCCGGAAAGAAAGCTGAAAGAGGTCCTAAACAAACTCGGCTCCGCGTTTGTCGTGGATTTGTTTCCGGATAATTACGCATAATTGCAAGAAATACAAACATAGATACAACCCAAAGTCGGAGCAGAGCTGGCAGCGCAACTCAGCGCCACTTAATGATTCAGATTCACAGGCTTTTGCTCGTGTGATTCACAAAACAGCAACAGATGACATCATGAGGTCACCGGGGATCGCCGAGTTCGTCAGCAGCAGCCACACGAAGATCAACAAACGGCCAGTCGGCCCGAGGGGCTCTGCAGCGGATTGCGGCGCTCAGAGAGTCAACACGCGCTCGCTGTTGACTAACATCAGGCCGGCGTGCGCGCCAAACGAGGGGCCTCCTAACAGCTGCCATCGATTAACATGAAAACAATACGGCAACGAGGCGAGGAGCAGTAAAACAGTGTGTAGCGCAGGCCACCGGGGGGGGGGGGGGGGGGGGGCGGGGGCGTATCAGGTTCCATGTGGACTGCAGTCGTGTTTCGCAGGCCTCCGGACTCTTTGAGTTTGGTTAAAGACGTCAGTATGGTCGCGACTCGCCGCTTCTGCGGGTATTCGGG
Organism: Pollachius pollachius; assembly: GCF_949987615.1. Lineage (NCBI taxonomy): Eukaryota > Metazoa > Chordata > Actinopteri > Gadiformes > Gadidae > Pollachius > Pollachius pollachius. The sequence goes on from NC_136952.1 coordinate 7,505,337, forward strand.
GGGACCGTGTGAAAGTCCAGCAGAGCTACTCTCTTTTCTTGTTTACGATAGCATGACATCGGGCCTTGTAGTGTAAGCGACACTGTGTATTCCCGTTAATCACAAGGGATTCTCGCACGGAGAAATCTTGAGTAGTCGACCCTGACGGAACCCAGAGCGTTGAGCGTGTTTGGAGACGGAGGCAGCCGGCTTCAGTGGGAAGCTTCGGACTTGCCGAAAGCTTATATTTGGTGATCTTGTCTTCCTTGGAGTCCCAGCTCACCCAGTGAAAGAACATTTGGTCTTGTTCTTGGTCTTGAGTTATTTCCCAAAAATGTACGGAATGGGAAAGGGAGTG
>NC_136952.1:7508173-7518173 GCF_949987615.1 Pollachius pollachius
TTGGCATATGCGGCGCTGAATAATGCACGGTTCCAGACGGTTAACCCCATGAGCCTCCTCAGCCTCAGGCTCCACATTCACAGCATGCCAGAGAAGCCCCTGCAGCCAACAGCAGACACAGCCCCTGATAAGAGGACCCCCCCACAATAGACCAATCCACGCCGCCTAGTCATGTCTGCTGTGACGCTGCGTGTGAGCGTGTGTTGTTTTGCGTGTGTGTGTCTTTCTTTCCCTCTGTAGGTCTGTGTCTGTCTGTCGGTCTGTGTGTCGTCACTGTGTTTGTGTTAGTCTGTCTATCTGTGTGTGTGGGTTAGGGTTAGTGTGTTTCTGTGTGTGTGTGTGTGTGTGTGTTATGTTTTTGTGTGCGTTTGTGTGTGTTTATGTCTGTCTGCCTGTATGTCATGACTATGCATCTGTGTGTCCATCTCTCAGTGTGTCTGCATTTGTCTGTGAGTCTGTCTTTCTATTCCAGTGTCCTTTTTCTGTCCGTGTGTCCGTCTGTCTGTCTCTGTTTCTGCTTTTCTGTGTTTCTGTCATTGTTCCTGTCTGTGTGCATGTGTGTCTGTGTGTGTGTCTGCCTGTGTGGGTGTCTTTGTGTGTGTCTGTGCGTGTGTGTCTGTGTGTGTGTGTGTGTCTCTGTTTGTCTGTCTAGGTGCAGCTGTGGCACGTCTTCAGAGAACGATAACATCTCGGTCGAGGTTTGAACCAGAAGGCTCTTATCTGCCTGCACGCCCTGCAGCGTGGAGAGATAAGACATCCGCCCTCAGACACACACACCCACACACACTCATCCATGACCAGGAAAGGGGCGTTTAAAAAACAATGGGATGGATTCGAAGTCAAGACCCGTGATGCCAGTGAGTATCATCGTTGTATTTAACGGCTGAATTTATTTAGATCTTATTTAACCCAAAGGGTTGGCTCACGGATACACATATGCGTTTTCTCAGCAACGCCTCGCACTGAGAGACGTTTGAATGCGTGTCGAGGAGGTGCAGAATATGCAACATTAACACACAGAGGCCCGGGGGGGGGGGTCTGAAACCATGCGCCTCCTGACTGTGAAGTGAGATGGGGCCCCTGAGGGCCGACACCAGGCAGATAGACGTGTTATAACCCTGAACGACCCTGGGTTTGACCCTTGTCTCTGGAGGCCTAAACTATCCACACATGAGTGTTCAGCGAAGTATTGGACACTCGCTTGGAAAGTGGGAATATGTCCAGCCGACAAATAGAAATTCAGCTATTTTTACTCGTGGGAACATGCATCTAGGACTAGAAATGAAGAAAGCTGATGAGATTTGTTTGGTTTTAGAACGTCGAACTAAGCTGTGATCTGATTGGACGTGCTTTGACCGGGGTCAAAGTTGAAATGGTTTGAACTTTGAAGGGCAGCATCGATGGTGGAACATTTCAGCGGTCGGCTGAGTGTGAAGCCCAGGGCAGTGCCAATGCTAGGTTGTGCTTCGTGTCCCAACCCCATAGGGAATACAGTGGCCACCGCGATGCTGAAAGCTCACTCTGAATCTGTGTTGACCGCTCCAGAGTGGAGCACTCAGCTTACCCAGTGAAGCAGAGGTCTGATATTCACAGCCTGAACGGGACCCCAGCCCAAAAATGAAGTGTAATTAAACTCTCACAAAGACGTTATCTCTCCTCTGAAAGAGCCGAGCGTTGATCCGTCTGGCTGGGCTAATCTGTACGGCTCTGGATCTCGCCACTGCGTCCCCTCGTCAAAGTTTAATTTGGAGACACTAGCCGGGGCAGGGGACGTCATGGAGAACGCCATTCTGCCGTACGTTGCCAGCCCACATAAAAATCAACACGTTACATCTGTGTTTTCGACCTGTTTCGCAGCAGCCGTTGAATCAGCGTCTGGTGATCTCGAAGACATTAAGGGTCCGCTGAAACCACAACGCAATCCAGGGGCCAATGCGACATAATTGAAGTCCGTGGAACTTGCGTCTCCTGGCAACGCTTACGGGCTTGGAACACACAGAACGATACAGAAGTAAACAAAACAAGAGACCCCTTTGTTGACATCCGTCTGCGTATTGTAAACATACGCGGGGGTTTCTCTCCCCTCAGATGACAGGAGGTCTTCACCGCCCAAAAGGAACCTCAGAAGTGTCTCTTATTATAGAGAACCCAATAGCTCACAGTGCCTCCATTTCAATTACAGTCCTTTGTTGAGTTTCTCTTTGTGAGAGAGCCATAAATAAACGGCAGCGGCCCAGGGTTAGTCAATGATTGTGGAAACAGATAACCAGGTGGCTGGCCCCGTGCACCATGTGCCTCAACAGAGGGGGTTACCGTTCACTGGCAACGGGCAGCCAGTGTGAACCTGGCAACGCCAAACCGGTTTTGGTCACATGATCTTTCAACAAGGACAACACAACACGTAACAATGGTATAAGCTTCCATTGCACGATGGCTTTGTACGATAAACAAATCCTCAGGGCCGCCACCCTGAACATATGATTCACAAACTGTCTGAATACAGCGCCTACAGTCATGAGGAGGATTGAGTCACCCACTTGTTGGTTTTCAGGAGGAGGAGGAGCAGAGGACAGAGGTGTAAAACGAGGAAGAGGAGGAGTTGTAGGAGGCAAAGGAGGAGGATGAGGAGGACGAGGAGGAGGGGAAGGAGGAGGAGGTGGAGTAGGAGGAGGATGTGCTGCCTCATTAGTTGTCCAGAGTTTCAACACAAAGTCTGACCGCTGGTCTGGTCTAAGCGGCTCTCCCTTTACAAAGTTTCAGAACTAAGCCGCTCTGCGTGACTCATCAGCTCCTGACCGGTGACTGTGTGCACCGTGCACTGTGTGCATTGGGCCTTCTGGCATGTGTGTGTGTGTCTATATATAGCAGCACTGTGAGGAGGAGGATGATGATGGGCGTAAGAGCAGGTATCTGACCTCCGCTGACCCCTGTCAACAACATCCGGATGTGGAACAACATGGGGGCGCGAAAGGGTCAAAGTTCATCGGATCAGCTGTTGAGTTTGCAGATCTTAATACAGCATTCAAGATATAGAATTAGCATTGATCTAGATTCTAGAACCTTGCATTAGTTGGTGTGTGTGTGTGTGTGTGTGTGTGTATGTGTGTGTGTGTGTGTGTGTGTGTGTGTGCGTGTGTACGTGTGCATTTGTGTAAGAGCTGTTGTATGTGTTTGTGAGAGCTTGTGTACGTGTGTTTGTGTGTCTGCGTGTGTGTGAGAGCTTGTGTATTTGTGTGTGATCCAATAACACATCAGAACACATTAGCTGAACTAAGGTTACATTTAAGTCAGAGTCCAGTTGAAACAGAACATCAGAACATTGAAAGTGGATACAAAACCTTGAACTTTGTCTCCTACAGTGGTTGAATCTATCTGTATAGACGGAATGAGCAAAACACTGTGGGAAGAGGACCTCAGACGGGTTCCGCAGAGTGCTGGAATGCGTAATCCTGACACAGCGTCATACGTTATGATGTACGAAGCGTCTGAGGACTTTAATGAAATAGTCATTGAAGCACACAGCATGTCTGTTCGACACGCCCGCTGAACAAAATGTCATATTATGACGGATCTCACGTCTACATCGGGTGCTGTCGCTTCCTGTGTTTCTCTTTGCTTTTTTCAGGAATAATACCACTGAAAGGAATAGAAGAATAGAACAGAAGAGAATACAACTTTATTGTCCAGCCTGAGCCGGAAATGAGCTTTTGGTCTCACCTCAGAGATATTAAAGCAGCGCATTACATAAGCACACAAAAATACTTTGATTTATTTCCCTGGCTTGCAGCAGCAGAATAACATTATCTTGTGACTGAATGTCATTGAAGGGCCTGAAAAGCGAAAAAAAGAAAAACAACCAAATATTTAAAGTTTGACATTCGTGTCAAACTGTGTTGGAAATCGTCTGCCCTTGCCAAGGACTTTCCGTTCCGGCGGCCTATCCCCTCTCTACCTCCGACCTCAGGTTGTTCTGCCAACCAGAACCAGAGGTGTAGTGACAACGCTGGGTCACACACATACATGTAAGTGGCTGCTTCCAATTTTTTGGTTTCCCTCTTTCTGTCAACCCTGCGACCGTAGCTTCCCTTCTTGTCATCACGACCAGACCGGCACGCCCCTGTGTTTCTAGAAAAACCCGCTGTTGTGAAAGGACTGAGGGGCAGGAGGTCGATGGAAAAAGAACGTTGCTTCCCTTTCGATCGGGGGAATTTATCATGGCAGAAATCCGGATCCACCTGATTGTCATTGCACAACCAAACGGGATCGTTGGGTTTGACACTTGAAGCATTAGGAGCAGAGGCGCAGGGGGCAGCCCCGGTGCAGTGCCCAGGGACACACTCCAGGGCGACTGCCTAGTGCCTGGCTCAAGGGCACAGGCAGTATTAACCTAACATGTCTTTCGGTTTCAGAACGAAGGGCAGCATATGTTGACTGATTGATAAAATCGAATTTCTTGTTAGTTCTTGTTTCTCAGATTTCTTCATATACAACGTGATACTATTTTGGTATTATTTACTTTTTATTATTATCGTAACAAATGGTTCAGACCAGTTCAAGACCAGAGATAAGCCACAGTAACCTCAGGATAACGTCTAGTCTCATATCACAACATGGCTGTGTTGTTGTAACACCCACAGTTTATCCGGATTTCAGGGATAACCCAAGAAAAACATAGGGGACACTTTACACCAGAATAATCCACTTAAACATTTAGAAAAACAGAGAAGGCACAGAGAGCCAAAAATGACTTTGTTCAAACCACAAGGACCTGAGGTCAACCGCTGCCAAGTCAACTCTTAAGTACAGACCCGTTAGCGAGTGTCTCACGGTACGAGAAGCCATCCAAAACGCTGTTGCTCAAGAGTTATGAGGCTGAGAGAGAGAGAGAGAGAGAGAGAGAGAGAGAGAGAGAGAGAGAGAGAGAGAGAGAGGGTTCGGGGCCACTCTGGGTGTGAGAAACAGCCTGATGCCTCACACACATGTGTCTAAGGATAAGAAATTATTATTATCTAGAGCTGGGGGAGGGAGGGGAGAGGAGAGGAGAGAGGAGAGGAGGGAGAGTACAGGGGAGAGAGGAGAGGGGAGATGGGAGAGAGGAGAGGGGAGGGGGGAGAGGAGAGGGGAGAGAGGAGAATGGGAGAGAAGGGAGAGTAGAGTGGAGAGAGGAGAAGGGAGAGGTGAGGGGAGAGGGGGAGAGAAGGGAGAGGAGGGGGAAAGAGGAGAGGGGAGAGGAGAGGGGAGAGGAGAGGGGAGAGAGGGTAGAGGAGAGGGGAGAGAGGAGAGAGAAAGAAGAGTAGCAGGGAGTGAGGAGAGAGGAGAGGGAAGAGAGGGTAGAGAAGGGAGAGGAGAGGGGAGAGAGGATAGAGGAGAGGGGAGAGAGGGTACAGAAGGAAGAGGAGAGGGGAGAGAGGGTAGAGGAGAGCGGAGAGAGGGGAGAGGAGAGGGGAGAGAGGGTAGAGGAGAGGGGAGAGAGGGTAGAGGAGAGGGGAGAGAGGGGAGAGGAGAGGGGAGAGAGGGTAGAGGAGAGGGGAGAGAGGGTAGAGGAGAGGGGAGAGAGGGGAGAGGAGAGGGGATAGAGGAGAGAGAAAGAAGAGTAGCGGGGAGTGACGAGAGAGGAGAGGGAAGAGAGGGTAGAGAAGGGAGAGGAGAGGGGAAAGGAGGAGAGGAGTCGAGAGGGAAGGAGAGGAGAGGAAAGGAAAGGAAAGGAGAGGAGAGGAGAGGAGAGGAAAGAAGAGGAGTGACATCAGAACAGATAGGAACAACTGCTCAGCTCCATATGTTAAGGAGGGTTATATCTTAGCTTAAATAAATAGAAATACATAAAGAGAAGAGACCGACAGAGATTGATGGCGGGAGAGTGTGAGAGAGCGAGAGAGAGAGAGAGAGAGAGAGAGAGAGAGTGGGAGAGAGAGAGAGAGTGGGAGAGAGAGAGAGTGGGAGAGAGATAGGGAGAGAGAGAGAGTGGGAGAGAGAGAGAGAGAGAGAGTGGGAGAGAGAGAGAGAGTGGGAGAGAGAGAGAGAGTGGGAGAGAGATAGGGAGAGAGAGAGTGGGAGAGAGAGAGAGAGAGAGAGAGAGAGTGGGGGAGAGATATGGAGAGAGTCTGTCGAGCATATCGTTGTTTGGGAGACATTGTTTTGGTTTGGGCAGATGTGGCGGTCTGAGGCGCAGCCTTACTCCCACGTGAACGACACAAAGAAAATACACACTCTGGCTGTGCGGGACGCACACATGTTGGAGCAAACACACATGAAGAAGCACACACTATCTCATGCACTGTTGGAACGTCCCGTACCTACTAGGGACGGGCAAAATGATTATTTTCCGGGAATCAGTTCTTTCAGTTCCGTTCACTATCACGATTCGTTCATTTGATTCTTTATTTTGATTAGTTCTTAAGTCAGATGATCTGTCACGTCATTTGCCAGGGAATTGGAAATGATGGAATACATGTTAATCAACATGCATGTAGCCTACTACTTTCTTATGTTCTGGCGAAATTACCCAGGTTAAGTGAAAATATTAAGCATATATATAAAGCACATACGTGCCTTTTTTTTCCTAAATATCCTTAATACATAATGGGGTGCAGTAAGAATTAAATGGCGTCTTCCAAGTAATAAGCAGTGAAGCACGTTAGCAACTAGACCAAATGAGACCCGTAATGGTAGGTAAAAACGATACTTTATTAAATCATGCGATTGTGATGTAGAACAAAATAAAAAGAAAACATAAAGTGCTTGCATGATATTGAAGCCTACAGTGATCGTTAGTTAACTTGTACGCTGGTGCCTTATCTTTTGTTTACCCATGGGCCATGGCAACGCGATTGCTACCTGCTCTCATTGGCTGAATCGATGAGAACGTTTTAGACTCAATCAATATAAGGTCGCGGGAAGAAGAATCTCTGTTCGTTTGTATATTTTATTTACGCGACCATATTTTTGTTGCATGTTTAAAAAAAAAAGAAAAAATAATCAGTTCTCTTGTTTTGGGAATCAGTTCTCGTCGTTCACCTTCGGGATTCGTTCGTTCCCACCGAATCGTTCGCGACCAACCCATCACTAGTACCTTCAAATACACACATAGTCACACACACACTTAGAAACATACTGTGAGTGGCATTATTGTCTGCTTCATGCCTTGGCAGATTTCGTGAGTGAGTGTGTCATTGTGTTTTCGAGAGTGTGTCATTGTGTGTGTGTCTATGTATCTGTGTGTGTCTCTGTTTGTGTATGTAAGTATGTGTGCGTGTGTCTTGGTAGCTGTGCGTGTTCGAATGTGTGTGTGTGTGTGTGTGTGTGTGTGTGTGTATGTGTGTTTGTATGTGTGTGTTTGCTTATACGTATCTGTGTGTGTGTGTGTGTGTGTGTGTGTGTGTGTGTGTGTGTGTGAATGTGTTTGTGTCTATGTATGTATCTATGTGTGCTAGTGTGTGTGTCTTGGTAGCCGTGCGTGTTTGTGTGTGTGCGCGTGTGTGTGTGCATGCTAGAGTGCTCACTCCAAGTAACAAAGACGGTTCTGTGCATCTCCCTCTCTCCCTCCCTCCCTCCCTCCCTGGTTATCCTAGATTGCTCAGCCCCGACGCGACGTATGGAGTGTCTCTCGTCAGGACATCTTCGTCGGCCCTGCAGGAGACGTGGGAACAAGAGCCGGGACGATGGCCCAGGACGTGGCAGATAGAGGAACGCTCTAGGAACAACAGGGACCCCAGCGTTCCAGATCCTATCTCTAATCCACAGCTCAGCTTCACGCTCTCGTCTTAAACTCTCCCTGAACCCCACAGGGACGAACACACAAGCGATGATGAAGAGAGATGAGATATATTTTGACAAGGATCTAATCCACTTACGACCACATGCCTGCAACGTGACAATTATTTCGAGCGGCGGACGAAGGCCAGCGTGTTTTCCTCAGAATGTCATCGCTGTTTCATCACTCGTTTTGAGCTTGTTTGATTCTACATCAAAACTAGTTTTATAATTTTGATTCCCATCCAACGCTAAATCGGACAAAGCAATGGCGAAAGAACAGTGATACTACTATAATAATAGTGACCAGTGGTCATATTCGTCAGTTACTTTCCATCCATGTTCCAGGATATTTCCCGTGTTCCATGATATTCCACAATGTTCCATGACACCCAGGCTCTGTGACTCAGTGTGTCAGAGCTATGAGCCCAGCCATGGGAGTGGCTGGGGAAACACCTGGCTGGGAGCAGCAGGCTGTTAGCCATGTAGCGGTTATCTGAGTAGCCTAGCATCTTCACCACAGTAGAGTCTGGACCACCAGACTGCACTTGAGACGTGGACTACTCCTGTCTCAAGTGCAGTGTCAAAGTGCAGTGTCAAAATCAATTTATATTCTCTCTCTCTCTCACACACACACACGCATACGCACGCACACAAGCACATACACACATACACACAATCGCACACAAGCACACACACACACACACACACACAGAGACACACACACACACAGTTAAAAAGTTTCATAATGAACACAGCTTACGCGTGAAGCTTGAGCAATCGGAAAAAAAGGATTCTGTGGTTTGCTGACAGCCGTTGCCAAGGGTAATAGGGAGACTTTCTTTTAAAGATCTGTCAAAACATATACCAAAATACAACGTTTTACATTTATAGCATAGTACTATATTCAGAGTGCAAAAATGTTCACACACAAAAAGAAATCCAGAACATGAAACCATCAAACCAGCCATATTAAAAAGGAGAAATACTAACATGAAGTCATCAGTACGAATAAAGAAAATGTGATTTAAGTCGAGGTCAAAATTAGTCTTTCCTGCAGCCGTACACAAACACTGCCCTTTACAAGCCATCCAGATGACCTTTCTCACACAATGGTCCTCCACGCTCAAGCTCCCACTTTGTATCTTGATAACCAGATCAACATTTCAACAGCCTTGTTTTTTCAAAGTCCCTGGAGACCCCCTCCCCCTCCCCCTCTCTCTAATAGATCCCCATATGGGTCTAGCAGACAGGGGACTCTTAAGTGTTGAGTGCCACGTTAATAATTCAGCACTGCAGGGTGGAGTTCCTGATTGGCGGAGGGAATGACCCATGCGGCGACCGTGGCCCGGGGTGGGTAGCTGCGGTCAGCATGGGGCTCTGTATGGAGACCTAAAGTTTGTTGGCTTTCTTCAGCCTGACCAACACAAATGGGGCAGTTTGCTTCTAGCGCTGTTCTGGGTGCAGGAAGTCTTTCACAAACAGACAAAGAAGTCACAAACAAAAAAGTCACATGGACCAAATTGAGCTGGAGTCTTGGCGGCGATATGGTGCATATTAAGTTGCCACAAACACTAATGTATCCATCTTTGCTGGATGCTTTTGCCAGCTTTAAATGAATGGGGGCGGTTAGCCAACATCACAGGCAGAAGAGAATATACAGAAACACATCCGTGTGGCTCTGAAGCCATGTCTTATTAAAGTTAGAGGTTCTGGGGGAATCCCAGAATTTGATTTATATTTACTTGCCAGTTGAATTCCTTGTGAGTAGAAATAAAAGAAAAACAGAACCTACTTAGAAAGAATTACTTCCTCTGTCATGTTCATTTTTGGAAGGTTCGGTTGTAAATTATTGTGGAGAGAAGTGTCGGTTAAAATCTTAAAATCGGACAGTTGCCATGGCTGCTAAAAAAGACCCAGTTTCCCTTCTGTCTTTCAATGGGTTTCGTTGTAATAAGTTGTCCGTCTGCCACAGGCTTGAAACACAGCAACGTCGACTGTTGAAAGAAACCCGTTTTTGCTTCAGAAGATGTGGTCTGTGAATACAGTCAGACAGTCAGCGACCACATACCAATATCTGAACACACTCAACCATAAAAGATTTCAAATCCTGCTTGAAGAACAATGAGTCGCATTCAAAAAAATGTCAGGGTGGCTGTGCGACATTGGTGTGTCGTGTGTCGCCCCCGCTTTCGTGTCATGCTCTGACACCCCTGCCTCTTAATCTTCCCATTCATCTCCTTCTTCCTGG
>NC_136952.1:7520673-7578173 GCF_949987615.1 Pollachius pollachius
AATGCCCTCCATGACAGTCTGCTCCCCAGTCGTCGGAAGGACTCTGTAAGACTTCAAGCTGGTCCAAGGCGATCCTAGTTCCAAAGCACCAAATGTTCAATTCCTACCCCCTTCTGTCAAGTGCATGTTGGCATATCAATGTTGATCGACAAGGCCCACAAAACTTTTGGCTTTTTTATTTTACGATTATGCACAATTTATGAGAAATATACATGAAATATTTGTATATTCTATACAAATATTTGTATATATTATATATATACTCTCTCTCTCTCTCTCTCTCTCTCTCTCTCTCTCTCTCTCTATCTATCTTTTTCTCTCTCTTCCTCTCTCTCTGTCTTGCTCCCTCTATCCCTCTCTCCGGGACACAATAAGATCACAAGTGGGTGCTAAACGTATGCAATTCCCTGAAGCAATTTCCACATCATGCCAATGAAATACTGATTTGGACTTTTTAGCATTTTCAGGAGAGTAAATTATGAATATTCTTCTGCCTGTGTGTGGAGTTGTTCCCTTTTCCTGAATGTCACAAGGCTGTCATAGTAGGGTGGAAAGCTGCTGTTGCAGTTTGTGGAAGGAAGGAACGGGAGGGAGAGAGAGGGAGGGAGAAAGAGAGAGAGAGAGAGAGAGAGAGAGAGACAGAGAGAGAGACAGAGACAGAGACAGAGACAGAGACACAGAGGGAGAGAGAAAGAGAGAGAGAGAGAGAGAGAGAGAGAGAGAGAGAGGGAGAGAAAGAGAGGACAAAGGGTAGAGGGGAGAGACATGGAGAGCAAGGGAGAGGGCTAAAAAGAGAGAGCAAGAGAGATATTAAAGAGAGACAAGAGACAGAGATCAAGAGAGAGGGTGAAAGAGAGTGAGAGAGAAGACAAAGAGGCAAGGAGAGAGATGGAGAGAATGAGATAAAAGGTGAGGTGGAGAGAGGGGGTGAAACAGAGAGAGAGAGAGAGAGAGGGAGGAAATCAGAGCAGATGTGGTCGTGTAGGCTTGACCATGGTTACAGAGAGCAACACGCCTCCTGTTCGCCCTGCCCTGGTGCACACAGACAGAAGAGCGAAGAATTCCGCTGGAATGTGTGAGGAATGAGGAAGTGTGGGGGCTTCCAGGCAGACGCTAACCCCAACCCAGTCAGTCAATGATTGATTAGCAAAGTGACAAATCATAGAAAACCCCCTTCTGTGTTGCAGACAGTTTCACTTACTAACAGCGTCATATGTAGTTCACATTTAAAGAAAAGGAGGAGTGGGCGAGAGAAACTTTATGAAGAAAAAGATATACATTGATATATCATTTGATACCACTGATTCCACAGGTGATACATTTATACCACCAGTGGATGTCCGTGCAAGTCACGCAAACCGTTTATTGAGCAACCAGGCGTCGAGCAGCCTTACCTCCAGCACCTGAACATAACTGGATGGAAACCACCCTGTGGCTCCATCCTTCTCGCCTTCCCACCAGCCTCCCGGCAGGGCTTGGACGATCTTGATCCTGTCTCCCGCCTCGAAGGTCAGTCCCTGCTGGTGCTGGTCCCCGCTAAAGGGGTATAAACTTTTGCAGTAACATCCGGACATCTCCAACGCCGATCAACCCCCGTACAGTTGCACTCCCTCTCCGGTCAGTGTGACGAGCCCCTCTCGAAGAGAAAACTTTTTTAGAAAAGGGACATTTCTTGAAGAAAGAAAACCCGTGAAATGACGATTAACACGCGGACGTGAGTAACATGTTAAGGATCTGAGTGAAACTCGATTTAAAACGGGTCAAAGCGACAGGTTATCCTGCTGTCTCCTCTTGTCTTGTCTTGTGTGCGAGTAGTCCTGTACTGCGAGTTGAAGTTAGCCGCGCCTGCTCTTCCAGCGACTGGCAAGTCAAACATATGCGCCCCTTCAGGTCCTGCTCTGCCATAAACAAAGCGCCGTCACACATCACACCGAGGATGAGGAGGATGGTGACGAGGATGATGATGATGGTGATGATGGTGATGATGATGATGATGATGATGAGGATGATGATGATGATGATGATGATGATGATGATGATGATGATGATGCAATAGGCCAGTTTACGCTTTTTTGCAAGGCTATTTATTTATTTGTTTGCTGTAAAACAATACTTTGATCCATAAACATTTTGGGATCAATTCTATCGTTCCAGTTTAGTTCTTCGGGTAAAACAATGGATATGTTTGCGGATAGCCTGCTTGTGATTAAGCACGTCTTGCTCGGGTTTAATTATTTTTATTCATACAATGGGAATTATAGACCTACGTTATTTTTAGGTTATAAACATTAGATCACATGAATTGTAACTTAACATAGATATATGTAGACACAGACAGACAGACAGACAGACAGACAGACAGACAGACAGACAGACAGACAGACAGACAGACAGACAGACAGACAGACAGGTTGATGGATATTTGTATGCTGTGTGCTCTCCATGTTACACCATGTTCAGACTCCACCAGCCCTACAGCGCCCCCTATGGGAAAACTGAACCTTCATGAGATCTGAGTCTGACGTCATGAGTTAAAGGCAGCTAGTAAAGAGTTGCGTCTGAGGAGACCAGCAGTTTTCAAACCGCTGGGTCGTTATCTTTAGTCGGTTACTGTTTCTCATGGGAGGAGTTGAGTTGAGATAAGTAGCTAACCCTAGTATAGATCTCTGAATGCCTTGTACTACTGTTGATATTTTTTGCTCTAATGTTAACGTTTTCGTTATGTTATTCCATATAGTTTATTACATAAATCATATGTCATTATTCAGCTTTCTATTAGGAAACAGTTTAATTCAATAATAGCATTTTCATATGGCCTAAATCAGGCAAGTAAAGGGAAGATGTGTTCCCTGCCATTCACACACGCACCGCTGGGTGGCACTGCTGTCATCGCTATAACTGCCTGTTATAGCGAAGCGACGCTACCTTGGGTGAATTTAAAAAACACAAATCTGCAACAAAATAGTTGTCAACGATGACATTTGAGAGAACAAATAGGACTAACATCAATAAATGATTTGAGTTTTGCAAAGAATATTTATTTAAATTGCTTCAAAGTTTCGATATGCAGTGATGCTGTCCTGTATGAATCTTAGAGCTGCTCCCTCTTTGTTCAGATTAAATTGTGTTTGGATTGAATTACATGGTTCTCGTGCATCCGGTTCTATAGCGATGGCCAGTTCAACGAAGAAACATGAGAAGAATGAGACTCAATCAAAACACATAGCAACAGCTTTGAGAATATTAACATAAAATGTCATGAATCATTTAATATCAAGATTTGAAGAACCCAGTAGCTGGCCAGCAACAGGGTCTTAAACTCGGAACAAGAAAAACAAAATCTTTCCACAGAGTGCAATAATAGTAGTCAGTAGTCATTAAATATAGATAGAAAATATGAGTAACTGCGTATATTGGATATACTTGTATATTACTATTAGGCAGTTTCTAGATGGAGAGCTCCAGTGGGAACAGCTTTTTGGCTAAGTGTGTGTGTGTGTGTGTGTGTGTGTGTGTGTGTGTGTGTGTGTGTGTGTGTGTGTGTGTGTGTGTGTGTGTGTGTGTGTGTCTGTGTGTGTGTGTGTGCATGCGTGTGCATGTGTGCGTGTGTGTGTGTGTGTGTGCGTGCAATTCTTTCTTTAACGACCAGACATCATCAGTTAGTTAATTTTACCCCTCATGATCATGAATGGTTTCCCACCTGTGTCGTCAACTGTTTATTAAGTCTTCAGTTTCGGTTGCGCCTCGTCATTGTGCACTCTAAGCCTGTGGAAATACCTTCCTTGTGCGTTGTTTGTATATTTTTATATTTTAGTAATTGACATTTTGCAGTCCATGTTTACTTAGAAGATATTTTGGAGCAAAAACTTGAACCTGCATGTACTTTTTCTACTGCAGCTATTAAGGCTACTCCTTCCAAAAATGTCTGAACTATAACGTTTTTAAAAAATAAAACCCACCCATCCACAAGAAAATCAATCGAGGGATTTTTCCACAATAAATAGTTTTATTCTGGTGGACAAAAGTTGCATTTACTTTTGTATAAACTTCAAACGTTATCTGTGTCGGCCTCCTATCTTTGAACTCTCACATAGACCTCTCTTTCCATTAAACGATGGAGGGAAAAGTTGTGGAGAGGAGTCAGTATCCCAATGATGGAAATCAAGGCCATCTCTGTACATAATGCACACTGTTTTTAGCTATTCTTACAACCAAAAGCTACAAAAGTGCTAGCAAAACATTAAATTTACAAACAGAGCCATACAAATCCTCAACTCTGTATTGCCTTAATCGTTGTGTGTGTGTGTGTGTGTGTGTGTGTGTGTGTGTGTGTGTGTGTGTGTGTGTGTGTGTGTGTGTGTGTGTGTGTGTGTGTGTGTGTGTGTGTGTGGTTGAGCTGATCCTATCTGTCTTTTGGAGTACATTTTTCTATGTATTAATGTGTTTTAGGTAACATACAAGGGCAATCATTTAGGTGTAATTTATTAGAAAACCCATATCATAAGCTGTAATTGAGTGAAAGGCTCTGTGAGAATATTTTTTTGACTGTGCCGCATTTTGAAAGAGGGCTCTCGTGGCTCTTTTCTGACCAAAGGAAACCGTCTTTCCTGTAAATCACAGGTGTGTGAAATGCGAAGCTTCGGATCAATGTGAGAGAGGCAGCAGAGAGGGAGGGAACCCTCAAGTCGGCCCTTAAGCACCTTTTAGAGTCAAATTTTAGTTTACATTTTTAACTGTGGCTAATTTATCAGTGGCTTCCCTTTTGTTCCCCTTCTGTGAATTCAGTGGCCATGGCAGTTTACAGGGTGACTGGCGTGTGTCCCGTTGTGGGTGTCCTCTCGCCCCGTTAGTTCTGACGTCCCCTGGCGGATTTATCCCTGAAAAATGTTAGCTGGAGACTCGCCCACTAGCCATGCGCCGGGCCGATTATAACATTTAATCAGCGCGGGAGATCGCCTCGCACGTTTAGATTCACCCGCCCTCTTTTTCCCGGGAAATCTCATCGTGGAGACGGATTGCTGCGCGAGCCTCACCGACCGGCCAATCAATCATTCTTTAATCAGAGGCCGCGCGGACAGACTCCTCCCACCTCCAGCCCCTCTTCTCGCTTTGGCTTCGTGCTCTGTGCCACGTGCCATCATCTCCTCGCGGCGGATGACTCCAACCCCACTACCACTGTCTGCTCTGAATGGTTCTGTGTTCGATTCCCTGGGGTCCATGTAGACCTGCAGTCAGGCATAACTCATCTAATTTCATTCATTTTATTCTACATTTACCCAAACCTCACTATCCCACACTGACAATACTAAAGGGAAAGATCTCTATTTTCGAATTAAAGAGTATAGGATAGTGCTATCCCACGTGTATTTCAATACGCGTTCTGCAACGTCAACGTTTCTGCAAGAAAAATGCTGAAAAGTTAGACCACAGACACAAGCGTTCACCATTGTTCCGATGTGGAACAAATATTATGCCAAATGTATTACATTTTATATTGAGATCCCTGTGTAGTTTTTTCTATCGGTTTATTTTGTTCTCAAAATATTCGAATTGCTATTTGAAAAATAAAAACACACAATAGTTAGATGTCTGCGGTGTAAGCCTATAAAACATAATTCTACTGAAACGAAATTAACTAATAATGTCATTGTTAAAGGCTTTATGATGACTCATACCAAGATTGATTCATGATGTATAGGCCTAATTATTTACAATGGAAAAAACAACAACGCAAGGGCACAGGGGCCACGGCTTACGTGTACTAACAAACAAAACCATTAATTCACTTTGTTGCGCCACAAAGGATGGATCTACTAGACCAGAGCTCTGCGTAACGCCTCATCAATAACGCACTCCCGCTAAAACGTTACTTTTTCAATTCAAAGAAGCTATGATGTCACGTGGGGGGGAGATCATTTTTCCCGGGGCATGACGGTCTCTGGGAGAGCAGCAAGCCCCTCTTCTTTGACACCCTCGTGCGCCATGGCAACGGCTCCAAGCTGGACGTCGCCGCCGGAACTTGAATCAAACCCGCGTTTCATTATAGACCTACTGGTTCGGTGGCGAGACCTTAACGCAGCAACTATTGCGCGCCAGCTGGCAAAGTATTTCTCTATTTACGGTTAAAAAAAGAAGTGCTGAACGTCCAGATCTAGATTGAAGTCAACCCGAGCGCACGCAGCGCGAGATCAGACGGAATAAAAGATGCGCGGTCCATATCCACGGAGATATGGCATGCGCGCTCCTCAACGGTCGAGCGGTGCCGTCCTCACCTCGATTCATCCCGACCTGTCTGTGCGTGTTTTCCTTCCTCGTGACATACCTGTGCTACTCTGCACTGTTTTCTGCTGATGCGGTCATCATGCAAGCGCCGGGAGACCTGCCGCGCGGCTGCCGGCGCTCTCCGGTTGACGGTGGCGGGAAAAGGCGCCTCCAAAAATCGGTCTCGTGCGTTTTACCTTTCGAGGAGGGGGAGCGCGAGCCTGTGCGTGCGCTACCCCGCCGGAACGATACGCTGAGCTCCCCGCCGGTGACCGCAAAGTTTGGGAATAAGAAGTTACCGAATGCCATCATCGTTGGCGTGAAGAAGGGCGGCACGCGCGCAGTTCTGGAGTTTATCAGGATTCACCCTGACGTGCGCGCGGTCGGCACCGAGACTCACTTCTTCGACCGGAACCACGACCGCGGACTGGACTGGTACAGGTAACTCATACACACACACACGCATGCAAGCAGCACACACACACACACACACACACACACACACACACACACACACACACACACACACACACACACACACACACACACACACACACACACACACACACACACACATTTACTGCTTTCATATTTTAACATCACCTATAAATAAATAAAAGTAATTAATAAATAATTAATCATGAAAAATAATATAGTAAAACAGATTTGTTAGAAATGTTTTTGCTCAGACTAAAGTGTGTTACTCAACAGAAGTTTGATCAGTATAAAACAATTCCACCTACTCCATCTCGGTAAATTTCCCTTGACCTTCCCCAGGTGTGGTCAGGTGACCCGAGCGGTCCTTTATTCATAGTTATCCACTGAAAACCTTATTCTGGTCAGAACGGCTCATCTACTGCCTCAAAGTCTACTTCTCTACCCTACTACTTTACTCAAACTGTACTCCGTTGTCTCTGTCTAAAACTCGGCACTATTCTACCCTATCCTATAGTCTATCTACTACATCATTATGTACTCTAATCCACTGTCTTCTATTATATACTCCACTCAAACCCTGATTATATTGCACTGTATGCCAGTCTATTCTATACTCTACTCTACTGTCTGCTCTATTCTACTGTTAAACTGCAGTCTGAACTTGACCACTCTGTTGACTCTTCCCTGAGAAGCTCTTCTATGCTCTACACACGTCTCTAATGGGCTAGCAGCCCTTCCAATGCTCTGCTGTCAGCTTCACTCTGTGCTACTCTACTCTGGTTCACTGAACTGTACCATCCACTTTACTCTCTATTTCACTGTCTACGATAATCTCTACTCTATTCTACTGCTCGGTGCAGTGTAATAGAATGTACTATACGCTGTTTCTACTTTTTTCTACCCTATCTTTTCTCCTCATATACTCTACTCTGTTCTGCCCCCCCCCAAAAAACAAAAAAAACAATCAGTAGAACTTTTCCCAGTTTCAGAAGTGCTCCGTAGATGTAAATGTCGTGGGGGTTTGCTACGCGGTGTGTCAGTGGGGAGCGTCCTACTTTCAGGGTCTCCTCCGTATCTCCTGCCGTTGATTTATTACCCGCGCCGGGGCTGATTTCTGGGGTGACGCCGGGGCCCGCCTGACAGCCCCCCGCTCCTCCACGCACGCAGAACCCAAACTGGGTTGGCAGCCCGAGAGGAACTTCTTTATGCAAGTGGCGTCCGCTCCGCGCTGGCCTAAATACGCACGGAATATACAGAAAATACACTACTACTCGCTAAACACACACCGTCGACACACAAACTGTAACGGTTCAGACAGTGTAGCTCTAGTAGACAATCCACTCATCTTTAATCATGAGGGCTCCAACCACCAATTATCTTGGTTGACGACATTATCTGCCGATGAAGTCGTTATTCGATGTGCATTCACCATATATTAGATACACATTTATATAAGAGCTATATTTGTCAGACTAACCTATATTCATTCTGTCTTTTGTTTATGCTATAGTTGACTATTTGCTTTGACTATACTGCAGTTTAAATTCTGCATTCTCGTGTGTGTAATATGTTGAACATCTATTACTTTCTTTTATTGCTGATATAAGCTCTCCTTTATATTCTTACCAGCTGTGATGGACAGGCTATATGTGATAAAGCAGCCTCTAGCTGTGATAAAGGTCAGAGTGTAGCTGTAATAAGGACCAGAGGTGTGTAAGGACAGTTTGGAACTGGTAAAGGACAGAGCGTAATGATAATAAAACACAGACTGCAGCAATGATAAAGGACAGAATGTAACTTTAATTAAGGACAGCCTCTAACTGTGTTGAAGGTCCGACCGCAGCTGTGATTCGCTCACGATTTGCTTTGTGTCCAGGAGCCTGATGCCTCGGACCCTGGAGGGCCAGATCTCCATGGAGAAGACCCCCAGCTACTTTGTGACCGCCGACGCCCCTCGCCGCATCGCCGCCATGTCCCGCCACACCAAGCTCATCGTGGTGGTCCGCGACCCAGTCACCCGTGCCATATCGGACTACACCCAGACCCTGACCAAAACGCCGGACCTGCCCAGCTTCCAGGAGCTGGCCTTCCTGAACCAGAGCCAGGGTCTGGTGGACGTCTCGTGGAACGCCATCCGCATCGGCCTGTACGCCCTGCACCTGGAGTGCTGGCTGCGCCACTTCCCCCTGGAGCAGATCCACTTCGTCAGCGGCGAGCGGCTCATCACCGACCCGGCCGGCGAGCTGGGCCGGGTGCAGGACTTCCTGGGCCTGAAGCGCATCGTGACGGACAAGCACTTCTACTTCAACCGCACCAAGGGCTTCCCCTGCCTGAAGAAGCCCGAGAGCAGCGTGTCGCCGCGCTGCCTGGGCAAGTCCAAGGGCCGCACCCACGTCCAAATCGACCGCGAGGCCGTCGAGCAGCTCCGGGACTTCTACCGGCCGCACAACGTCCGCTTCTATGAGATGGTGGGGTTTGACTTCAGGTGGGACTAACCCAGCGGGCGGATGCTGTTATCGGAGTGTTATCGGAGAGAATCGGGCCAGCTCTGCTCGTTCCAACTTCCGAAAAGAAATATCTGATCTCTTAATTCCTGTGTATGTCGGCTGGCCGTCCCCCAAAGGAACACTAATACAGACGCGACCAAGAAGTACAAGATGACCAGGAGATGTAATTCCCTCTCTCGCTACGATCCACACATCTTAAGTTCCCCCCTCCAGCTGTTCTCCCTCATGAGATGAGAACATCTGCGAACAAATTAAAGATGGGAATGATTCCAGTATGATGGACGCTTAAAGGTGGCACAGGAAGGTTCTTGTCGCATGGCTTTCAAAATAAAAGCGCACAATTAGCTTGTTTCCCAGCTGGGAGGAAAGGCTAGCTGGCCCGCGGTTCATTTCTCCATACTGGGAACCAGTGTGTGAGGGCTGCTTTGAACACAGAAGAGGAGAGATTCCCTGGCTTCAATTCCAAATGTCACGTTAGCTATTTAGCGGTTCAGGATGTTAGCTCATGCTGCTTACCAGCTTCTCCGTTGGCTGACAGGTGGATTAGGATGAATCTACGGATGAGTTGGATTAGTTCCCGTTAAAACCTGCTGCACTAATCAAAACAGGGATTAGAGAGAGACCCTGGAAATGTCATAGCTGTCTTCTGGGAGGACTGGCGTGGAGATGCTTCAACGCTATACCCTAAGCAGGGTATATTTTGGATTATATTCGCTGTATTCATAGCATGAGTAGGATGTCTTGTGAATGCAACAACCAATGCTTCAGTCGTAAGGACTTTATGATGGCTGTGATTATGCAGAATTAAAACCTTGCTAATGTTTCTGTAACTTTAAGATGTAAGATCTGCTCTCGTATCATGTCCACCAACACCTCACGGGACGCACATAGCAAACCAATAAATGAATCCTCACCTCACGTCTCTCTCTGATGACTCCTGGTGCTCAGCTCTGATGTTTCCTCACAAGATGTTGAGTGTCTGGTTGTTTGTGGCGGGTGGTCAGGAGGTCAAGAGGTCAGGAGGTTGACTGAAACGTCAAGCAACCTGGAGGGTTGCTGGTTCCTCCTGGCCTGAAGTCCTGATGGTTCCATGGGCAAGACAATAAACTGCTGGTGGTCACACATGACATGAATGGGTTATTGGTATGTAAAAGGATGAATGTGCTTGTATATGAGTGAACATGTGTTGGTGGATATGTGAATGTGTGTGAATGGGTAGATGTGTGTGAAAGGGTAAAGCAAAGAGGATTGATCTTTCACTTTTCACTTATTCCTGTGTAAATTTGAGGTTATTGACTAGGTTAAACATTTCCTTCACTGTGTCCTTGTCCCTCCTGCTCTATTCTGGTTCCACTCTACCTTTATAGACACTTACACGCTGAATATGAAACTGAAGTTTCAATAGAAACCCAAGTCTTTATGTTTCTACAGCCTGAACCACTATACCTGCCATTCCAAACAGGGTAAAAGTAAACATGTAACAAGGTAAGTGGGATTTCCACCAGGTTCCACAGTTTTCCTCAGAGACCAACCCAGGGATCCTGTAGAGTCAGACTTGAGGTTTCTTTCAGATTTATTATTCTGATCACTAATCAATGACAGCCCCGACGCCACCAAGTTGTGGCACTTATCACATCTCAGCCGGGACTATTTGTCACATGGAGATGGGAGGTTTGGGCGGGCCGCGTGGCGGTGAATACTAAAACCTCCTGCTGGTCCGACAGAACAGGGGCGTCATCAGCCACACGTCATCTGACAAGATGTCAACACGTCAGATGCACAATACAGTCTGCAAATGATGTTAACCGGTTTTCTCTTTACGCAAGGTGGAAAACCTTGCAGACATGTATTCTAACCAAGCAGTTTGTTGGGGTAGGGGTTCAGCCACCTGGTTCTATTAGTTTACTATTGTTTAGCAGGAAACACTGTAGTACCACTCTTTCCTCTCTGATGGTAGATGAGTGATGGTGTGGATGTTGGCATCACAAGTTTCTAAACACATGAATTAATTCATATTTATAAAGTAAAACTTCTTGATTAAATGGATTCCACACAGTTTGTTGATCCAATAGATGCAGAGAGAGGGAGGGAGAAAAGTAGAAAGGAAGAGAGATGGAGAAGAGATGTCAAGGGAGGCAGAAGAGGAAGCGGGAGAGAGAGCAGAGTGTATTGAGGGCAGATGTGTTTCGTTTCTCCAGAGTACCGTACTCTCTGTGGGCTAGGAAATCAGAGAGTCTGGTCCTACTGAGACCTGATGTTCAGAGCTCTAGAGGCGAGCAGGAAAACTCACTTCTCCGCGAACATTACTTCACTGTTTTACACACACTGTTCTAACCAACCCTGAGACACTTTCTCTCTTTCTCTCTCGCTGTCTCTCGCGCTGGCTCACTCTTGCTCGCTCACTATCTCTATCTCTATGTCCCTATTTCTCTCCATCTCACGCTCTCTCTCTCTCTGTCACAGCCTTCATTAAACTCCCACATTCTCTGGGAGAGCGCACTGTGTGTGTGTGTGTGTGTGTGTGTGTGTGTGTGTGTGTGTGTGTGTGTGTGTCAGCTCTGTCTCCATATTCTCCAGCTGTCAGGTGAGTCCAGATTGCCGCCGCACTCCTTCTCCTCCCACTGCTCTGCTCCTCTCTTTGCTATCTCTGCTACTCCTCCTCTTCATCTTCCCTACTCTTCCTCGTCCTCATCATCCTCTTCCTCCTCCTGCTCTTTTCTATCAACTCTCCTCCTGCTTTTCTTCTCATCCTCATGCCCCCCTCTTGCTCCTTGTATCGCACACATGGGTCCTCATTAGGCCTACTGGCTGGCGTCCTCCTCCTCCTCCTCCTCCTCCTCCTCCTCCTCCTCCTCCGGCTCCTAGTGAGGGACTGATTAGACTGAACGACTCTGGGGAAAACCTGCAGGTCAAATCTCCTCTGTTTTTCTCTAGCTCTATATCGGTACCCCCCTCTTCTTTATCACCTCTCTCATTTTCTCCAACCATATATTGAGACCGCTTTCTCTCTGCTTGTCTCTACCTCTATCGCTGCTTCTCTCATTTTCTCTACCCCTCTATTGCTACCACTCTCATTTTCCCTACCGCTTTCACATTTTCTCTTCCTCTATTTCTACCTCTCTCTCTCTCAATCCATTTCTCGACTTCTCCATCACCACCTCTCTCTTTTCTACGGTCTCTCCTTTTTTTCTTTCTCTCTATGGCTACCTCCCTCTCCTTGTTCTGTCCCCATCTCTCTCTCCCTCTCTTCCCCTCTCTGCATCCCCCTCTCTCTTGCTCTCACTTCCACTCTCCAACTCTCTCTCTCTCTCTCTCTCTCTCTCTCTCTCTCTCTCTCTCTCTCTCTCTCTCTCTCTCTCTCGCTCTCTCTCTCTCTCTCTCGCTCTCTCTCTCTTACTCTCTCCCCCTCTCCCTCTGTCTCATCCTCTCCCCTGTGGATTGGTATCCCTGGAGGAGCTGGTATGTAACTATGGGATCCTGTCTAATCATTTCAGAATCAGATCTTGATGATATCGTCACCGCTAACCCAAACCCAAATTAGCATAACAATCATAGATAATTGGCTTTTGTTGACAATATGTTGAAGATCTGTTGAGCTGATACATACTTACTGTAACAGATACACTTAGAACTAATCCCAGAACTTGTACATTATGACAAACCTTGTTTTGGGACATTGAATTGTTGAACTGATCCATCCTATTTATTTATATTTAATAATTTTGTCAAAGTATATCAATATTGGTGTCGGGGTCGGCTTATCTCAGGAGGTATAGCAGTTGTCTTGTAACCGAAAGGTTGGTAGTTCGATCCCCATCTCCTCCTAGCTGAGTGTTAATGTGTCCCTGAGCAAGACACTTAAACCTAACTGCTCCTGACGAGCTCGCTGTCGCCTTGCATGGTTGACTCTGCCGTCGGTGTGTCAATGTGTGTATTAACCGATGTAAATCGCTTTGGATTAAAGTGTCTGCTAAATGCCCTAATTGTAATGGGATTTGTACAGAGTAGATGAGTGAAAGGAGTTTTAGAGAGCAAGATTTATTTTCCGATCAAGGTTAATAACTAAGGTAAGTAAGGAAATAAAAAAAAGCTTTAGGGTCAGGGTAACCAGATAGTTTGTATGTGTGTGTGTGTGTGTGTGTGTGTGTGTGTGTGTGTGTGTGTGTGTGTGTGTGTGTGTGTGTGTGTGTGTGTGTGTCTGTGTAGAGAGTTACACAAAGAGTTGAATATTCCCAGGAACAGCTTTTCTTTATCCATCTCTATATCTCTATAGAAAGATGTACACACACAGATAGTGTGTGTGTGTGTGTGTGTGTGTGTGTGTGTGTGTGTGTGTGTGTGTGTGTGTGCGTGTGTGTACATTTGTATGTGTACATTGCTAAATCGTGTTGATGTGCACCTCAAAAAATCTTTCAATGTATCCGAAGTTTCTGATTGAATGTGAGCTCCCAAACAAGTTGTTGAAACTGTTGCAATGGAACTAAACTATTATGATGAGACAAACTAGAGGGATAACAACAAGATGATGATGAGGATGGTGATGAAGGTGCAGCAGAGACAGTAGAAGACGTCTGTCCGGAGGGAGATGTCCTCACATGATGTGTTGAACAAGCTACAAACTAGAACATCTTTGCAGGATGAGAGAAAGAGGCAGCACAGAATGAGAACGAGAGAGAGAGGGGGGGGGGGGGGGGGGGGGAGAGAGTGGGTTGAAGGGGAGCAAGTGACTAGGGAAGAGATACTGACACTACGGAAAGGGCGAGGGGAGAGGAGAGAGGGACAGAGACGTTAGGAGAGGGGGAGGAGAGAGGGAGAGAGACATTAGGAGAGGGAGAGGAGAGAGGGAGAGAGACATTAGGAGAGGGAGAGGAGAGAGGGAGAGAGACATTCGGAGAGGGGGAGGAGAGAGGGGGAGAGACACTAGGAGAGGGGGAGGAGAGAGGGAGAGAGACGTTAGGAGAGGGGGAGGAGAGAGGGAGAGAGACATTAGGAGAGGGAGAGGAGAGAGGGAGAGGAGAGAGGGAGAGAGACATTAGGAGAGGGGGAGGAGAGAGGGGGAGAGACACTAGGAGAGGGGGAGGAGAGAGGGAGAGAGACATTAGGAGAGGGGGAGGAGAGAGGGGGAGAGACATTAGGAGAGGGAGAGGAGAGAGGGAGAGAGACATTAGGAGAGGGAGAGGAGAGAGGGAGAGAGACATTCGGAGAGGGGGAGGAGAGAGGGGGAGAGACACTAGGAGAGGGGGAGGAGAGAGGGAGAGAGACGTTAGGAGAGGGGGAGGAGAGAGGGAGAGAGACATTAGGAGAGGGAGAGGAGAGAGGGAGAGGAGAGAGGGAGAGAGACATTAGGAGAGGGGGAGGAGAGAGGGGGAGAGACACTAGGAGAGGGGGAGGAGAGAGGGAGAGAGACATTAGGAGAGGGGGAGGAGAGAGGGGGAGAGACATTAGGAGAGGGGGAGGAGAGAGGGGGAGAGACACTAGGAGAGGGGGAGGAGAGAGGGAGAGAGACAATAGGAGAGGAGAGAGGGAGAGAGACATTAGGAGAGGGAGATGGGGAGGGGGAGAGAGATGTTAGGAGAGGGAGATGGGGGGAGGAGGGGGGAGACTCTTGTCCTGGTGCGTTTCAGAGGAGGTGTTCTGGAGAGGAGCTGCTCCTGTAGGAGGTCCTGGGAGAGGTGAAGATGTGAGAGGAGGAGGTGCGGGGAGAGGAGGTGCTTCAAGCAGGAGGCGTTAGTCTGGGTGGCGACAGGGAGTCCCAGCGGCGGGAGCGTCAGACTCTGGGACCAAATTAAACTCAAGCACTGACAACTCCGGCACTCTGTCCTGCTGCTAATGTTCCCTTCCCTCCCTCCCTCTCTCCCCCACACCTCTCCACTTTGCTATCGCCCCTCCTGTCTGACTTCCACCCTGACACCCGCTCAAGACAGGAAACAGGATGGATGAACTACAGAGCTCCATATATAACTTACAAAAAACACCATAGTAACACTCTGCACCCGCTTACGTCCCCCCGCCCCAATACACCGGACCACACCAGTGGTTCCCCTGTCCACTTACCACACCCGCACTAAACATGAAACAACACAAACAACACACCAGAAATATCCTCCACACATGGCGCCCTGCAGAGAGAGAGTGGGAAGCGTGGGAGGTAGAGAGGTGGGAGATGGGGGAGAGACAGGGAGAAGGGGACTCTGGGGCTTCCATGAGGCAGAATAGCGTACGTCGGCAGTCTTCTGCGTTAGAGATGTTCCACTCTGTCTATTCATCAGACAGATGAGGGGCTGGAGCTTTGATTGGAGGAGAGGAGAGATCGCTCTGTCTCTCCCTCCCTCTCATGTGTCCAGGAGTCATGTGCTAATTATCTTGTTAGTGTCGACAGCTTCCTCCCGACCAGAGCCACTGCTGGAGTCAATCACAACGTGGGATGACACCTCACAACCACGCAGCACAGCAACTGCGCACTATTGCGACCACATCCAGGGAAGGATGAAACAAGGCAAACCAGGTGAGCCCGCAACCTGAAATCAATGCAGCTATGGATCCAAGAAAACATCACAACCAGGCAATCGTGCAACCGCACAGCGTACCCTCCCTGTGGCACCGCAACGGTGCAACCATGCAGCTAGGCAGCCATTCAACCACACAAGATCAGAACTATGCAACACTGCAACGGGCAACTGTGCTGTCAGCCATGCATCCACTCAAACCCACATCCAGGCAACCGTGCAGCTTCACAGCAACTCATTGCAACCATGCAGGACCTAAAGAACGCAATCATGTAGCCAGGCAACCATGCAATTGCACAATATGGTCCCAAGCATTCGGGCAACCGTGCAGCTTCCCAACGAGATGTTGTAAACATGCAGGTCCACAACAAACAATGCAACCACGCCGCCAGTCTGCACAGGAAATGGCTGTCGTTGAAGTTGTTTACATGGTAGTTAGAATCTTCTTCTTAGCTACACACACACACGCACACGCACACACACACACACACACACACACACACACACACACACACACACACACACACACACACACAGGGAGAGATGGGAGAGCGGGTGTTAGAAGGGAGAGTAGTGTTAGGTGTAGAGCTGACAGCTACCATGCATACATTGTTTAATGCTCAGCCAATTCCTTATTCATCTCTCTCGTTCTCGCTCTCACTCTCTCGTTCTCGCTCTCACTCTCTCTCTCTCTCTCTCTCTCTCTCTCTCTCTCTCTCTCTCTCTCTGTCTCTCTCTTTCTCTCGATTGAAGTGTCGAGTCGAGAGAACTGCATGCTTTGGAGGGCGGCCTTCAAAATTCAAAGAGTCTTACTTTGAGTGTGCATGTGTGTGTGTGAGCATGTGTATGGTGAGCATGTGTGCGTGCGAGTGTGTTTCAGAGAGAAAGTGTGTTTTCAGAGATTTTATTTTTATTCTTTCTGCGCTCATGAAATATCAAAAGTGTTATTTTCCCTCATGATATTGCCCAACATCAAAGACCTCATGACACACAAACACACACACACACACACACACACACACACACACACACAGACACACAGACACACACAACCACAGCGCTTCTCTCTGATGATGAGTTTAGCTTCTTTATACATCTTGCGACGCTGTTGTCATGCCGATGGCGCCGTCTTAACACCTTTTGATTGGCAGGTCCTTCTGGCTGGGGATGCACATCCAGGCGGGGGCTGGGTGTTGGGGGAGGTGTCATGGCGTGCGTGTGGGTGCCATGTGCGGGCGGACACTGGTGTCCCTGCAGATGAAATATGAATTCTCTGTAGCAACACTCAGCAACTTTTATATTCCCCTGTTTGTCGGGACAGCCATCAGTTGTGATATTTTGCAACATATCACATATCCCTAACGCTCGACTTATAACATATACAACATGCTTACTTCCCTATGTTTATCAGATAGGTGAAATAACTTTTTATTTAAACAGAAGTGTATTTCAGACACATTGACAACACGTTTGTGTTATTTGCTGAAGGTGCAGAAGTGTAATGCAGTTCTAACTGTTTTCTAGGCATGTTCCAGAGCAGTTCTTGATGTGTTCTAGGCATGTTCCAGAGCAGTTCTTGATGTGTTCTAGGCATGTTCCTGGGCAGTTCTTGATATGTTCTACAGTTCTAGGCATGTTCCTGAGCAGTTCTTGATGCGTTCTTGGCATGTTCCGGAGCTGTTCTTGATGTGCTCTAGGCATGTTCCTAGGCAGTTCTTCATGTGTTCTAGGCATGTTCCTGAGCTGTTCTTGATGGGTTCAAGGCATGTTCCTGAGCTGCTCTTGATGGGTTCTAGGCATGTTGCTGAGCAGTTACTGATGTGTTCTAGTCAATTCATAAAGTGCTCTTAACTGTTGCTTAGCGTGTTTTCTGAACTGCTCATGTCGTGTTTTTTACATGGTCCAGCTGTGTTTAATGCGTGTTCTAGGCGTGTTCTAGGCATGGTCCTGAGCTTTTACTAGATTATTTATTGCTGTGTTGTCATGTTCTTGAAAGGTGTTGCCTATTCGTGGTAGTAATTTGCTGCATGTGGGAGTTTTTTAAGGAAGGTTCCATAGCTGACCATGATGACTTCAGAGCATTTTTTCAGAGGTGTTCTAGGCATCTTCTATGTTGATTCCTTTAGCTGTGCCTGAGAAACCAGGTTGTGTTCCACCCCGGCTCTGGGAGGAGGTGTCCAGTGCTCCCTGGTGCCACACTGTCATTCATATTTGATCACCTGAGAGCCGATGGCCTCCGCGGCACCCGAGCCTTGGAGATGTTTCAGGCCTGTAATTAAAAGCGGAACATGACTTCAGTGGAGAGGAGCGGAGTGGAGAGCAGCCGAGCCTCCGACTCATCAACTCTAAATTATTCACCTTGTTTTCCTTTTTCGTGCTGTAAAAACGCACGGTGATGCAACATCAAGACATGTACTCTTAAGATCACGATGATGGTGATGGTGAAGATGTTGGGGATGATGCTGATGATGACGGTGGACAAGGCAATGATAAGGATGGTGAAGAAGAAAATGAAGGCAGGGAGAACGTCTTGATGTCAGCACGGATTAGGGAGATACAGAGAGGAAGAACAGAATAGATGAGGGAGGCAGAAGAGAAGAATGACAGGAGAGTGGAAGGGAAGAAAGCGAGAACCGATGTGAGGAAGACAGAATTAGGTTCTAAGTGAGAGGACTATGTTTTTTCAAGCTGCAGTCGACTTATGCGACTCAGACTGTCAGACACCCACACTGACAAACACCCACAAACACAAACACAAACATATACACATACATTGACACAAACACAAACATACTCACACATACATACATACACACACACACACAAACACACACAAACATATAGTACAAACACACAATCTCCCTTGCTTTCTCACAGTGTTCATCCTCTCTTCAATATCTCTCTCTCTTGCTTTCTCTGTCTCTCTCCCGCTCTCTCTCTCTCTCTCTCTCTCTCTCTCTCTCTCTCTCTCTCTCTCTCTCTCTCTCTCATCCATCCTGCCCTCAGATCAACGATCAATAAAACATATTTGGCTGACGGCGATAGCCTATCCCTTTGGTTTCAGCCTTGGAGGGGACGATGCAAGTGATGGCATATTTCCATGTATAAATATATAGGCAGATCTTAAAGAAATCAAAGCACATTTTTTGTCCAACATTGTCCAACAAATGTCTTGGCGGACATTTGTTTCACCTAAATTGTTTTATTTTAATTGAGGTTCAAGTCCTGCTTATGTTGGTCATTTTCTTAACAAAAGGATGTCACTTGAATTAAAATTTCAATCTGGGCATTTGGCATGTAATTTAATGTATCTAACTCTATATATTGCCTGAGGTAACACAATGGTGATTGATGATGTTTTGATGTTTTTTCAAGCGATCAGATTAGCTTTTTATTATTTTTTTGCGATTTGATAGGCTAGTTTTTGTTGTTATTTCAGTGATCTGATGTCTCATTGCTTCTTTTGGAGTGATCTGATAGGATATATATATTATTTTTTTGGCTAGTATCTGCTATCTTATTGGCTACTGGAGTTTTTTGAGCGATCCGATTTTTTGAGTGATCTTTTCTTTTTTTTGAGTGATCTCATTGACAATTCTCTTTTTTTAGCAATCTTTTCGGCTCATGTTTGAAACATATTTCAAGCGAAGTGACTGGCACTTTTTTTTTTAACATTTCAAGCAATCTAGGCTTACAACCATGAATAGCAACGAAACAGGTAACCAGCAAGAGCGACGAACAAACATATTTCTACGGTACAGTCCTTTTTTTCTTCTTTCAGTGAAAATATACTGTTCAGTTTGTTAAATACTGTCTCGATAGCGTTATCTACAGAAGATTCTACATCAGAGGCAGCCATCTTTGTTATGGTTGAAAAATGACCCTATGGCGCGCCTCTGTTCGTCATCGTATATATCCCGCCTCCTATTAGATAAACGGTTGTGATTAGTCGGTCTATCTCGTACCGGGCAGAATTATTTTTGTAAGGGAGCAAAGCAGAGCAAATGAAACATGAAGTTGCGAGATTCGTCTGGTCCGAAGCTATTCTTTACCGGAGCGGAATATCACATTACGCACTACCGTCAACGTTAACGCACTGCCAATATTATTTTTCTTTTTTTATCTTAAAAAAATGTAAACGTGAGGGAGCGGGGGAGGAGTGTAAAAAACGGTAGAATCCCGGGATAAACAGGAGGGTTGACAGGTGTGTAGCTGGTGGATTGAATTTGTGGAAGAAGGGCTCCATCATGTGGACATATAAAGAATAGAAACCCTAACAAAGAAAACAACAGAAATGTAACCAAAGTTATTTTATTAACCGACATGATATCTTGTTCTCGAACTGAAGAGTGTGTCGATGGATTCTGCAAAAAAGAATCAAAATTACACGTAGTCACAGAAAGAAATTCGATGTATTACAAAAAAGAATTAAAACTAAAACCAATTGTAACCGTTTATTGTCATCAACATGGTAGGCCTCCTGATTACAAAGCGCTGTAGGCCTACTTCTGTGGTTTCCTGACAATTTACGGTAGAAATCTATCATATAGAGGAGGAAGGGCTGTGTTGTGTTCTTAACGTTACTCATCGATCCAGGACTACAGGACTTTGTGCCCAAAACAGAAACTGAATTTCGTCCCGACAACGACGGCGGCAGGGGCCACGTGTGATCAGCCGACGTCAGGGGAAGCGCTCATGCAGGTGACATATTAAGGCTCAGCCAGGTGTGGCAATGTACGTCTTCAAACAGGATTTACTGACTCCAATGTACATCGAGAATTTATGGAAAAGAGCAGAAAACCTGCAGGTCGGTGGTCATAACCCAACGCACCCAACTGTAAAAGCCAGTCGTTATTACAGTTATGAAAGAACCTCATTATAAAACATTTTTAAGATCAATCTCTATACAATCAATTATGTGATGAGTGTTTTTTTTTTGTATATTTATTTTACTATGCAACATCGCAGTAAAGCCTGGAGACTCTCCTGCTCATGGTTTTAAAGGTTTAAAGACGGAGGAAGGCAGTGGATCGGACTGGTTGCTGTGGAGCATGCCACTGATGAGCCTGGAATGTAAAACCACACCCACTGATACCCATGCACGCCCGTGACACCGACTGCATCACATACACAACCCCTCTCTGCACCGGTAAGAGCACAACCTTTGAGCCGGAACAGATACACACACACACGGTTAAAAGTTGTCATTGTGGAGTGACAAGAGTTGGAAGAATGAAACCCATGGATGGAGTCTCTTTAAGAAGACAAATGAATACAGTAGAGAAAACATTCATTTGCAAGTGAATTGGTTTACTTTGAGGTGGATGAGCAGTAAGTAGCATTCATACAAAATGAATATATTACTCTGAGGAAATGTGCAAACAAAGCATTAGTAAAGGATGCCTAAACATGCTCTTTGATGCTGGCATTTGGAAAAATATACACTTAAAAATATAGACACGTCCCAAAGTAGCAGTTATACATACTCAGTGTGGCCATTAGCAAGTATTGCTTGCATAGTTTCGTGCATGCATAAGCAATTTATCATGCAACAATTGCTGTCATACATTTTCATAAATGATGCGATTCTTTTCTCTGATTCTGTGCATTCAACGTGAAACAGACCGCAGGCGCAAATAAGCTAATGACGCATACAAGCTGTGATCGCTATAGGGGATGGAGAAACCAAAAGCACCATAATGCTGTATGGACATGTATGGTGCTGGACAGCACAGCGTGTCCGACTAGTGATAACCACGCGGTTATCTGTGAGGAATGTTGAATGTTGCTGTCTGTCAGACAACGAGACGTTTGGTAAACTGCGCCCCCACCGCGGTGATTTTGAACCAGCAAGGTGACGGGGACGGGCACCGTTTAGAAACCGCCGCCAGAACCACCTTGGTCTGTAGTTTGTACGGAAGCAGCCTCGAGACTTAGACGTACCGTGTTGTGTAAAGGCTCTGGATCTCTACAGTATCGAAGAGTCTGTCGTTGGCGTACCAACAGATCAAACAGCATTTGTAATTAGGTAGGATGTGTTTTTGTGGAAACTGTGTATTGAACAGTGTTTAATAAATATCAAAATTGTATTTAGAAATGTACCAACACCTTGAGTTGTATACCATGTAGATACGAAGCGAGGATTTGTCTGAGGCACCAAAGTTAAGTTAAAACTCCCAGGACCTCTGGAGAGAACGACAGGAACAACAAAAATCCTTAAAATAGTTATACAGCTGATTCAACTTCCTGTCTCGACCAATCACATTCTTCATGGACAGGATCTGCACTAAACCACCCGGCAACTCGTCTTAAAATACTTCTCAGGTTAGTCCTCGAACAGCCCCTCCTCACCTCCTACTATACAGTCATGATACAGACAGATCAAGCTAATATATCAATACATGTGCAGTTCATAAATATATACAAGAACAATAAATATATATATATATATATATATATATATATATATAATACAAAAATCAATTCAAGCAATCGATACAAAGTGCCTTGTTTACATTTTTAGATTCATTCCTATATAATTATGTAACAGTTGGTGGACAACCACAGTTTGTAATGGCAGGCGTTGGCGCTGGGCCCCCTTTAGCCTCAGGTGCTTTGGGAAGGTTCCTTCAAGACCGAGGAACCCTTACCTCGGGACCCTCTCCTCAGACACTACTTAGGCTTCTGGGTTCTGGTGGAGCTGATGGGGATCTTCCTGGAGGGCATGATCTTCTTGGTCGTTTCCTTCTTGGCCGCCTCCTTCCCGTTGGCGAGGGTCTGAGCGGCCGCCGTCGCCGCTGAGCTCTTGGTCTTGTTGGAGGTGAGCAGGGATCTCTTGGCCGCAGCCGTGGCGACGGGCTTGGAGGACTCGTTGTCTTTGGCGGAGGCCTCTGCGGAGCCGCTCGGGGCCTTCTTGGTGGCCCCCTCTGAGGACGCCTCGGCGGCCCCGTCTCCGGCGGGCGGGTCCGGGCTGCGGGCCTCGGACCCGCCCGCCCCCTTGCGGCTCTCCTTCGGCCGCAGGGCGCTCTTGAAGAAGGACAAGCCCTTCTCCTCAGTCCTGCTGTTGGGCCGCGGGCCTTTGGGGGGCGCCGCCGCGCTGGAGGACGACAGGCCCACGCTAGAGGAGCGCAGGCTGGTGATGGAGGAGCTGCTGCTGGAGCTCTGTGCCGCGGCGCGGGCCTCCGCCTTCCCCCCTCCCGTCGCCCCGTCGCCCCGGGATGCGGCGGCCGCTCCCGCGCGGGGAGGGGCTTTCCGGTCGGACACCGGCGCCCTTGGCGAGTCCCGGCTGGTGCTGCGCTCCTCCCCCTTGGTTCTGGAGGAGGCGGTGCTCCTCTCCACCCCGCCCCTGGGGGACGGCCGCCGGTGAGGCTGGGAGCTCTGGGACCCAGCGGATCCGCCCTTCTTCTTGGGCTGCGCCGAGTCGACGCGCAGCGTCTCCTGGGTCTGGGAGGAGCTCTTCTTGGAGGGCGTGGCCGTCTTCGAGGAGGCCGTCTTGAGGCTTTTACAAGGCCCGTCGCCTTTGGTTTTGGGGTGAGGCGCCACCGAGCCGCCCTTGGCCTGAGTCCTGGAGGGAGACTTGTCCATGGCGGCGCGGGACGGGGAGCTGGAGGAGGTGGAGGAGGACGCCGGGCGTTTCTTGGGACTCTTCTCCTGGGACTCCACAGAGGTCTTGGCCGCGGCTCGCTTGCCGCCTCCGGAGCTTTCCCCCTCCCCGCTCCTCAGCTTGGAGTCCTTGGCAGGCGAGACGGGTCCCGGGGTCAGAGGCTCGGCGCCGGCCGAGAGGTTGTTGTTCTCGCCGGCCTGCTTGGAGCTCCACGCCTCGGCCGCCGCGGCAGAACCCGCCTTCAGCGGGGCCGGCTGCTCCGCCAGCCTCCTCCTCGCCCCTGGGGTGTTCTCAGCGGCGGCCGCCAGCGAGCCCTTCCCCCCGGACAGCTTTTCGTGCCGGGCGGCGGCGCCGGAGGCCCGGTCGTCCACCGCCTCCCCGATGCGCTCCAGCGTGGGGGAGGAGGAGTGGGACTCCAGGGAGAAGCGGGAGGGGGAGTTGGAGCGCAGCTGCAGCTTGGCGGAGAGCGGCCAGGAGGGTTTGGTGCCGTTGTTGTCGCTGAGGGCCAGAGGGCTGGCCATGGAGGAGCGGGCGGACAGGGGCTGCCTCTGCATGCCCCGCATTATGGACCGCGTGGAGAGTCCTGGTGGGCCGACGAAGCACAAGACAAGGGAATGAACACTCGACTCTTGTTTGTTTCGATTTTCAAAAGGAACACCAGCATACAACTACGTAACACCATGATCATAAAGTAGCCGCTGCTAGAACCGGATGTTAAGTAATTTATTTTATGTTTAAAGTTTTTATTGCGCCATTAATTAGACATCAAAGAGGCACGGAAATAGACGCGGAAATAGGCTGGGTTGTGTGTGTTTGCACCAGGGGGTTTGCCCTAATGCGTGCGTAGCAGGCCCGCCGCTCCCTATACGCAGGGTACGCAGAGTGCTTAGGGCACCAAGTACCTGGGGGGGCACCGGAACGGCCAGCATCGGCCCTGGTGTGTAGCATATGAGCACTGATAGACGCAGGTAGTGGCCCTCTCGTTTGTTTTAGCTGACACACGGGTAGGTGCACACGGTTTGGAAGCAAAGTGAGAAAAGAGAAGCAAAATGCAGCAGATAAACTGTTCTGTTTAGTCAGGGAATCGGCGCTCCACATCAATAATGCATTCTGTCTTTTGGAGCGGAACTTGCCATCTTCTGGATCAACTCTAAAAGGATACCAATGAAATATCTCTAAAAGGAGAACAAAACCAAACACCGCCTTTGAAAACAAACCCTGGGGGTCCAGCAGCCATCCCTCTTGTAAACAGCCCTCTGCTTCATTTTCAATAAGTGGAGGAGAGTCGTGTCGCTTAACCAGCAGGTGAAAGGCTAACCATGTTAGTCAATCAGAGGGTATCCATGTGTTAGAGATGGGAGGCCTCTTAATACAGAGAACCAATCTGCGGTTTGGTTCTCACATCTCAACTGCCTGCGGGTCCTCCCACAGTTCTGAACCCAGGTTAGAGGTCATCACTCACCATCGTCTTCGCTCCGCTCGGCAGCGAACTCTGCAGACTCGGAGAGGGAGGCCAGCGAGGTCCGTCTGGAGGAGCCGGAGGAGGCCTGGCTGGGCGGCCGGCTACCCATCAGCCGGTTGATCCAGTGTTCGCACAGCGAGGAGCTGGTGGACCCTGGAGGGACCGGCAGACACAAGGATCAGGTTACCAGCCACAACTGGGAACAGCTTTACTTAAAGCTGCAACGTTTCAGCGCAGAGCCGGGTATAGTTTGTCGTAAAAAGGTCTTAACCAAAGGTGAAAAGAGCAGAGTCTGTACGTCTGGGGTCAAACCAATCGGACAAGAGAACAAGGCAGGGACCATATAGGGTACATATTCATCAGTCGAAGACCAAAATTGACTTGCTGGTGGTAAACTCTTCATACACAAAGCAATCAGACCAAAAGGATTGGCTACTTGACGGCCAACTGAACTAGTGAATGGTGGAGAGGGCTGGACATACCGCCAACAGAGCTGTTGGCCGACCACGAGGGGATGGTGGCGCGCCTCTGGTAGAACAAGATGTACGCCGTCTGTTTGCACACGTGGTCATCCACAATGGAGTGGACGTCGCTGTCGTCGAAGCAGTACCACTGTCCGTCAATGGAGTTCTTACAGTGGGCTGGGAAGGAGACATCCACAGTAGAACAATGATCATCCTCACCAAAGATAAAGGATGGACTTAGGAGTGATTCTCTACAGCTATTGATTTGCAAGCCAAAGGGGATCACTCACTAAGGGTTTTTTTGTTGAGTTTTACCCATAACCCCTTAAATCAGGTCCTGTGAATCCTGTTGCATGAGAGACGCAGCAATGAACTACTTAAGGACTGCTTATCCTTCCATCCACCCGTCCTCACCTGTGTAATGTCCACCCTGCATGTTGCCGTGGTGATTGCACACGGCGTACAGGTCGTACAGGTAGTCCTCGGGGTCGCGGCCCATGCCGTAGGGTCGTCTCCACGGCGACCAGTGAGAGGGGAGGCTCCAGCTGCTCTGGCTCCGCTTGACCATGTGGGGCGCCATGTCCATCCCCACCAGGGGGAACCTCACCATGTTCTGCATCTTCATCCGCCGGTCGCCGTCCTGGCAACCCCCGGAGAACCACCACAGAACGTTACTGTTACCCTCCCGTTACAGTCATGGCCTTCTTCCACCGACAGTACCAGCTCTACGCTCCACGACTTAGCGTGGCCAATCAGTGGCCAGCAGGCTGTTTAGGTCACACAAGAAGTATCAGATCAGCTCTCTTGGAACCTCGACGGAGGTGAGACTCAAAAGGTACGAGGTGGCAGGTACCAGGTACCTAAAAAGGCGAGCTAAGTAGAGGCCAGTTGAGCTGGTACTGTCGGTGGAAAAAGGCCAGAAGTCATTTAGCTGCGGACAAATTTGTCCAAAAGCGACTCACAATCCAAAGCATACAATCGAAATGGGAGCAGCACAAAGGTTCAACAACTTAAGCAAAGTCTGTTCTACACTCATCACCACGGCTCTGTATAACGAAAGACAACAGCGTTTGGAGTTCAGATGGGTCCATCTTTAATTGAATGGATTTATATTGATATATGTTGAATCCCTCTACTAATCATACCAACTTTTGGGTTATTGTGTTATGTTTGCCGGTGTACGAAGGTGTGTTCCGTGTGTTTCAGGTATATCTAGATGCGTCCAGGTGTTTTCAGTTGTGGTCAGGTATGGTCAGGTGTATGTAGTTAACGTGTGTCTAGTGTGTTTACAGTTGTGCTAACAAGTATGTTTAGGTGTATTTTGAGGTGCTTCAATGTGTATTGCATGTGCTTCAAGGTGTGTTGGATGTGTTTTAAGGTGTGTCCAGGTGTGTGTCTGTGTGTTCAGGTGAGGGCTACCTGTCGGAAGCGTTTGAGATGGAGGATGAGGATGTCTGGGAGTGTCCAGAGGCTGAGCTTGATGCTCCCCTGCTGCAGCTGTTTACAGTGAGGGCAGCGCCAGGCGTCGTCCGGGGCCAGCTGGGGTAACCATGGAGATACAAAGCATTGCTCAGCATTGCGCTAGCCCCAGCTAGCATCAGCCTTCCTGATCCTCTTTAGAGTTGAGCTTGAAGCACTGAGCTAGGCCTTGCTAGTGTAAGCCTACCTCCTCCTCTTTGGTGTAGAGCTAGAAGCACTGCGCTAGCCCTAGCTACTGTTAGCCTACCTGATCCTCTTTGGTGTAGAGCTTGAAGCACTGCGCTAGCCCTAGCTACTTTTAGCCTACCTGATCCTCTTTGGCGTAGAGCTTGAAGCACTGCGCTAGGCCTTGCGAGTGTAAGCCTACCCCCTTCTCTTTGGTGTATAGCTTGAAGCACTATTCCTGCGCTAGCTCGTGTAAGCCTACCTCTTTGGTGTAGCGCTGGAAGCACTCTCTAGTCTAGCCCTGGCTAGTGTAAGCCTACCTGCTCCTCTTTGGTGTAGAGCTGGAAGCACTCTCTAGTCTAGCCCTGGCTAGTGTAAGCCTACCTGCTCCTCTTTGGTGTAGAGCTGGAAGCACTGCGCTAGGGAGCAGCTCTGGGGCTGGAGGTGTTGCTCCTTCATCTGACGAACGCTCTCCGCATCGGGAATGTACTCGTCCTCCGTCCGCTTGAACATTCTGCGCAGAGAGGTCAGAGGTCAGACAACAAATACAGGTCAGTGGCATCAAACCAAGATCACACAAGGGTCACAGGACGGTAAGACACCTGGAAGCCATTGCGAAAACCAAACTCTGAGCGAGGGCTCTCACTGATAGGTGAGGAAGACTTACTGTTCTTTGGTGTCCTTGTCCCACTCCACCACTATCTTGACGTGGGGTGGGCCACCTGGGCCGCACGACTTGTACGCCCTGGAAGGAACAAGACACCGGGCTTAAGAATCATACAAAAACACATGCACACACACACACACACACGCACACACGCACACACACACACATACATGGGTCGGGAATAGATATTTGAAATAAATACAGTACATTTTTCACAAAATATTCTTGGTCAGAGTAAATTCCTTTATATACGAACGGACAGCCTTATGATTCATAACCACTAGCAAATTAATGGCTTCTTTATTGGGACATTGATATTACGGGTCGATGTTGGTTAGGTTAAAACGATGTGCGGGGGACACAACAACAATATAACAAATGGGGGGTAACAGTGTCCTCTAGTGCATGATGTGGTGTATTACCTCTCAACGGACGGATGACAGAGTGGCAGGTCCTCTTGCGGGAGGAGGTAAGTGATCCCGACCACACCCACCACCCGCAGGCTGAAGGGCCGCGCCTACCAACCACACAACACAGAAAGGCCTTGAGGACACCTATCTACCAATCAACATGAAATATAACATCAGAAATTTGAAACGAGGAAATATCACATTAGAAAATTGAAACAAAGTAATCAAAAAATGATCTCAATAAAATAAATCAGAAATGGAAATAGAGAGGCGATGCTAGGTAGTGTGTACCTGGACCAGGGTAAAAGGGGGTGAGGGAGGTTATGGGGAGATAAGGGGAGAGTTAGGGGAATGTGTACCTGGACGAGGTTCAGAGGGGGGGAAGGAGGTTTCAGGGGGGGGTAGGGGAGAGTTAGGGGAATGTGTACCTGGACCAGGACTCCTGGTCTCTGCAGGAGCTTCATCTTCTCCAGGATCTCCTTCTGGAGGCCGTCCCAGGTCACCGTGCGCTCTACAAACAACATGAAGGGGTTTCCAAACCTACAAACACACACAAAGATATATACATAGATACATAAACATACACACACATACAGCATGAAGGGGTTCCCAAACCCACAAATACACACAAACACAGATAGACATATAGATATATACACATAACAATTCCATATATACATAAACACATACATATATCAATATACACACACATCAATATGCATAAATATACACATACATATATAAATATATATAAATAAACACGTACATATATAAATACACACATACACAAACAGCATGAAGGGGTACCCAAACCATACAACACACACAGACACATTGACGTGACACAACACAGTGAAACATGACGTCCCCAAGACCACATGGCTACAGAGCTTGTGATTGGCCGGTACCTGCGGCCCTGCTGCCCGGCGCAGGCTCGGTTGCAGACCAGGAGGACGATCTTGTCCCCTTGGCCCGAGTTCTTGTTGGGGCTGAGCGGGGGGGTGGGGGGGTCCTGGACCTGAGGGGAGATCCGGTTGACGTCGGGTCCGTACTTCAGATGGTTCTGGTTCAGGTTCAGGTGGGGGCTCCCTGGGGTAAGGCAGGAGGGTTAGGAGGTGGGTGGTGGTTATCTACTAATAATATAGTATAATATAGTGATAATATATAATCTTGTATTATCTAATAAAAAGTGTAATATATTATCTGATCTAAAAATAATCTAACCTAACATCATCTGACATGATCAAAAATGATCGAGGCTAAATTAA
The DNA here is from genome assembly GCF_949987615.1 of Pollachius pollachius. NCBI lineage: Eukaryota > Metazoa > Chordata > Actinopteri > Gadiformes > Gadidae > Pollachius > Pollachius pollachius. Next base: position 7,549,904 of record NC_136952.1, read on the forward strand.
TCCAATCCAATCTGATCTTTTAGACCCTAACCAACTAACCGGTTAAAATGACCAAGTCATTTTTAACCGACCGTCTGATCCGGATATGAGAGGCGGTACCGCTGCGCTGCGAGCGGATCTGCTCGGGCCTGAACTGCTCGGGCGTCTCGAAGGCGAAGATGGAGTCGCTCTCCTGGACGCTCTCCAGGTCGTCCTCGTCGTCGCAGAAGGAGCGGTGGAACCCGTCAAAGTACATCTCCGTCAGGGCGATCTGAGCGGGGACGGATTCGATCGGGTTAGACGTGGACGCACCGGGAACGTGAACACTGAGCAGCCATCTGCACTCCACTGCTACATTGCAAAGTGCTTGTAGCTCTTGTGTGGTTGTCTGTGTTGATATTGTACGATAACGAAAACTAAAACACCAAAGACCTAGAAGAAACAATAATAAACTGTGTTAATCCAGTCAAAATGTATCCATTTGAACAGACTGAATCTATGTTTTAATAACGTTTTGCAGCTCACTTTGGCATGTAAAAGAACAAGGTGGTTCTAAGGTTAAGGTAACCTTCCCCGGAGTAGAGAGTAGGGGGTAAGCGCTCTGCGCTTACCCCCTACTCTCTACCCCTACTAGCGCTCTGAACTCTTGAATTTACGTTTCGTACCTGCTGGGTGGGTATTTTGGTTTCCGTGGCAACAGCGTGGCGTAGCCTGGCCACGGTGCCGGACAGAGGCACGGCCACGCCCACTCGCATACAGTGGGAGCACTTCCCCTGGTACACTACCGTCACGTAGAGCGGTCTGGAGCACACATCAGATCAATTCAGATGGCATTACATGAGTTTGGATCAGATTACATTACATCACATTACACCACATTGGATGACACAGAGAGGTTGGGTACACCATCATCATGCAGTCTGAAACAGACATTCAATCTGATTGAATCAGATTGTTTTAGCGAAACCGGATAAAATGTAATTCAGGTGCTAGATCAAGAATGGATCAGATTCTAGATTCTCAGAGAATTTTGTAACCCATATAAAATCACATTTAAAATAGAATATATATATGATATGAGGAGACATAATTTGATGATATTCGATTAGTTAAAATATCAGATTAGATTAGATGAGATTAGCTCAGAATGATCAGATTTGATGAGATTGCCTTAAATCACATTAGAAGACATCAGATTAGATTAGAGCAAATGAGATTAGGGTTTAGAGATTATCTCAAATCAGATACCGTGTGTGAGGCACAGGGATGGGCAGTGAGATGCAGAGGAAGGGGTCGAAGGTGTTGCTCTGTTTCTGGCAGTGAGGACACGTCAGGGATGACCTGGAGGACAAACACCAACAGCACAGTTACCACGATGACAACAACATCAGTGATAAACAACAAAACATAAAACATGATTATTGTCACGTGAATCCAACGGAAATAAAGGTATCACTTTACAATAAGGGTACAGTCTTTTATCATGAATTGACTATAGGAAATGTTAAGACCAGTAAGCATTAATCAACCGTTAAATAACTGTTAACAAATAGTCTAGTAAACACATACTAATAGTGCTCATGTTTATTAATGATGTTCCTGTTAACTTACATAATGGTGTTCATTTTAACCAATGTGTTTATTTATACATGATTTAATAGTGTTAGGGTTAACCCTAACACCAACTCTTACACTTAACCCTAACCTCTATGCTAATGTTCAATAACAATACTAATGTTAATCAATGTTTAATTAATGTGGCCTTATTGTAAAGGGTAACCAAACAAGGATATGAAGAGTGGACGTGGAGACCTGTATTGTGCCTGGAACAGCTCCTGTACGAAGGACGCGGGTGCTGGCAGTTGAGCTCCCTCGGAGACGCGCTCCTCCTCTACCGGGAGCTGGGGGAAAGGAAGTGATGTCATCAGCGAGCAAGCACACATCCACCACGGCGTCTCAACATCCATTGACTGTATTGATCTGGCGGCCATCTTTGTTCCATTTTAGAACTGAATGCGGAATCCATCCGGCTAGCGTAAGCATGTCAGTCAGCCTCAAACTATAGTTCATTCAAGTGATTTAAAAGGTTCTACTAAACACAATGATTTCTATTTTATTTTCTCAAATTCTGAAAAAAAACTGATTATTAACTGACCCTGGGGGAAATTGCTCTCCTCATGGTAATAGAAAATACAAGAAAAGGTCTAACACAAAAATAGGTTAAAATATAGATTAAAAGAGCATATGGATTATCTAGAAGATTAGCTTAGATCTTTGCAGGGTAGCATCAGATCATCTGGACTAATGCGGGGGTTTGGGTAGTGGTAGTCTACCTTCTGGGGCAGTCTGGTCTCAGGTTGGACCAGATGGTTCAGGTCTTCATGGACTCGATCCAGGAGCCAGAGGAGGAACTCCTGGGCGTCATGTTGGGCTGTCCCGCGGAACTGGAGGGCACTCTTAGACACCACATTCTGTCACACAGAAAACAGGATGTGCTTTGAGAAACAAACAGGAAATAAGGTTTGTATTTATGACACCCAGCTGTAGATAAGACAAATTTTTTATCTGAAGCAACAAGTGAAGCCTAGAAAAATCGAAAGCATAAAATCTAAATTGTTGTCATTACAAAAAACTGTTTGGGTTTTGGGTAAATAAGGTTTGTTTTTGGCATCGGTTACTTAGGTTCGGGTTAGACGGGTGTTGGAGTTATGTTTGGCTCCCAACTTCCCATAAGTCTTAACCTTAATCTTAAACCTTAAAATAACTCTGGCTCAGACTGTTAGGGTTGGAGTTAGGTGAGGGTTATGTTAGAATGAGGTTAGGTATGGGTAGTGTTATTTTATGTAGGGCAACATTAGGGCCCAAGTCCTCTCTGCAGATCTACATTATACTGAGCACCAGCAGGCCAAGAGAACCGCTCCATCTCGCTCAGACATCGACCCTTCGTCCCCAGACAGATTTCCTTCTGGACATAACAGACAAAACGCTCGACAAACTGTCCAAAACACCAGCAAACACGTTAGAAACTAAATTAGTTTTTGATGAATTGTGGTAAAGGAAGAAAGCTTTTCAAGGGAAGCCATAGTTTATTTTACACAGCATTCTCATGAAATATTCAGAGTTTTCTCCTGAAGATTCCCTGGTCAGCAGAACCTCCAGGATGGATGAGGTGACTGATGGCCGTGGTGGTGGCACCAGGGAAAGCCAGGACAAGGAGTAAAGACCGGACTGGGTCCTGTCAAGGTGTGGGATTACTCTGACCTGGGATTACTTTAATCTTGGATTACCCTGATTACTTTCATCTGGGATACTCAATGTTTTGGGTACATAAGAGAAAAGCACCATCTCGCCCAGGTGTCTCCCAACCACTTGAGATGACTTCAAGACAGAAATAGAAAGAAAACATCATTCTATTCTCTCGTGTGCCAGTTAAATGAGAGCAGGTTGTGCGGTCATCACCAAAGTCTTCTTAATAAGCTGTAATGAGGTGGGTTGGGTCTCTCCTTCCAGGTCACTGACAGTAGGAAATAGGATCACATCCCCCCACTCCCACACATGAATGTATTATAAACACTCCAGTGAACTTTCATTAGCTTAGTTTAGCTCCCTGACGCAGGGCACGACCGGAGCTTGAAACAAGCACCCTGCTGGGACATCAATTTAGCAAAATTAATTTCATATTTTTCCATGCATAATAAATTCCACTTGTCTTGACTTTGTTCTCAGGTGATATTTTATGTTATATATCAAAGTTAGTTAGAAGTTGGATCATTCAGAGCTGCATTCGAATAAATGTATAAATTGAGTGAGAAATTGCCCCTTTATTACATTCAAATTGAACCGTCACACTTGGTTATTCTAAATGCTAAACTAAACACACGCATGCACACTCACTCACTCACAGAAACACACACAAGCTGTCACACACAGAGACACACACAAACACACGCACACTGTCTCTATCGATTCCCATTTATAGACGAAGCTGAAGGAAATGAGCTCCCCTACACAGTGTATATGTCATGTGAGTAGTGAACCATAACTACAGGAGGTATGGTGTTTTTACTAGTAGAGTACCTACTGTATGTAATTTGTGTATAATGGTGGTATTTACTGTATCTCTAGGACTGAGGAAGAGGAGTGCAGATAAAGGATTTCAGTAAGCAGTAAGTACATTAAAATTTGTATGACTTTTACATCAGTAAGTATGTAAAGTTTTCTTTGCATCAATAGTTTAAACCGGTGTCTGACTACCTTAATTTTTTCACTTATAATTAATGAGATATTATCTCATTACAGTATCATCTCATTACATTATTCCATACATGTATTTTAAATCAAACAGCACTGTTGGAGGATCAGGCTGCGCCCGGTTCTGAGCAGCATGTCTCCATGCAGGTCAGAGCTAAACACAGCAGAATATTCTTTTGACGTGAAAAAATGTCTCTGAATTCTGGGATAATAAAAATCATTTATTCACTAGAACAAGAAAGAAAAAGGTTTTTCATGAAAACTTTTCTAGAATCCAGAGATAACATCTCGTAGAAAACTTTTCATGAGAACTTCTCTTGAAGTTCTGAGAAAATGTTCCCTTTAATTCAGAAAACGGGGTAAAAAAAGTCAATGCATTAGTATGCTTCCACACATATATTCTTTCTTTTACCTTTTTTATATTATTCTATTTTTTTTACCCTAAAATACTATCATTCTATTTTCGAACCTTCATCTATCTCAAGAATAGCCCTTGGGTTTGAAGGGTGCTATAAACAAACTAGTCTGGTTCATACATCATGAATCATACATTACAAATATAACCATAAACAAATCCATCATCCCCGAAGGAGACCCATGAAGTTGTGACCCTGCTGTCTAAGGTCAGCTGACACCAAGCTGGGCTGTGATTGGATAACGGAGGAGGACTGCCAGGTGACAGCAGAGCCATCAATCAGTGCTTTTTTTATTCTGATTCTCTGATTCAATAGGATATTTTCTCATGTAACCTAATCAAATATCCTCCAATATATACTCTTGACTCATGTACACTAACCAGCTAATCAAATCTAATATAACTGTACATATAATGAAGCCTAAATTGATATATTCTTATCTAATCTAATATGCAATCAAATGTAACAATGTAATATCTGACTGGGCTAGGTATGTTAATACCGAACACATGGCTCTGTGAGGAGTAGGGAAATCATCTATTTTACAACCTAGAAGCCAGATTTATCTTGAGTATATTGGTCATTAAGGAGCAGTTAGAAGTTAAGGGGGATCTTCCTCCATGATGCCTGCAGGTAGACTGTGGACAATGGGGATGGAACCCAGAACCTTTCAGCTGGGAGGTAAACATTCTTACCACTGGACTATCCCGTTCTCTAACTGTTACCCTTCATTCAAACAGAGAAGAAAAGCTCTGAGGCTGTAGCATGTGTGCATATACAGTAAACGATTTCCAGAACACTTCCTGAGCTCTCAGTGGATGAGAGGAGGAGTTTTCCAGGGTCGATACACCAACCACTTGGTAGCAATAATGTACTATTGTCACAATGTTTGTTGTGATGTAACAGTGGTTGAATCTCCCGGATCAAACTTTTCAGGGACTCGACTAGACGTTAAGTTCATCGATCTTGCGTCCTACTGTTTAAACATGTTTGCGATCTGAACATCATACCGCATGTGTAGTGCATTAACATATGTTTAGTCGTTCTCACACTCATTTGTTGTCGCAACGGTTGAGATAAATATAAGGGGGCTGTGGTCTAGGCCTCCTGGAAGACTGATCCACGCGTAATGGATACTTCCCTGTTTACATGTACCAGACACTTTCATCCAAAGTCACTTACAGTGCATTCAGACACAGGTCATTTCGGAAAAGGAAGGCGTTAGACAGTGGATCCAGACAACACATGTCATTAAGGAGCAGGCTGGGGTTAGAGAGTGAAGAGGCCAGTCATTAAAAAGGAAAGACACCCAGAACCCTCTGTCCTAATCAAAAGCCTATCCTGAGAGGTTATGGGGTTGGGTTGGGTTGGGGTGGGGGGTGGTCCTACCTTGAACTCGCGGCTGTGCTGGGGGGTGTACTCAAAGGTCCAGAGCGCCCGGACCAGCCCGGACAGCTGCTCCGTCACCTCCCCTCCGTCCGCCGGCTGGCTGCCCCTCTTGGCGGGCACCACGGCGGCACCGTTGGACTTGGCTGTCTTCTCGCCGAGGGCGGTCTCCGCCCCCTTGAACTGCTCCAGCGCCAGGTACTCGGCGAACAGCTCCGTGTTGCTGAGGCACTGCAGGATGGCGTTCATGAAGCACGTGTTGCCGTGATTCTTCAGGCCCGAGACGCCGGGGATCTTGTCCCCGAATAGGAACCCCCCGCAGTCGCTGTCGTCGGACGGCACCGAACCGGCGGTGGTCGAGGAGGGGGCGAAGGTGGCGTCGTCCTTCTCGTCGTCCGTGGCGTGCTCCTCGTTGCCGAAGTGGGACAGGGTGGAGAGCGTGCGGAGGACCCGGTTCATGAAGCTCCCCACGGAGCGCACCGACGACCTCCTGAACAGCTTCTTGCTGAAAGACTTCTTCTCCTTGTTGCTGGCAGCTTTCGACATGGTGTTGTTGTTGTGGGGGACCCCTCAGTGAGGGCCCTGATGTCCACAGAAGAATCCGGGCTAGGTAGGTCCGGGGCTCGTGGTGTCGGTCAACCCCGGCGTGGAAAGAGGAGTCGCTCCTCGCGTGGGTTCGTCATCATCAACACGGAGAACATCTGTGCGCGATCCGGACCGAGGTGCTCATGGCGTGCACGGAGAGACATCAGGGCACCACTATTGTTCTTAAAAGCACGGCGGGAGTAATCGGTCCACTGGCAACACTGCGTCGGATTGCATAAAAACGCGCCGCGGAGCGCTCCCCGTTAAAAGCCCGGTCGGTGCCGCTCGAGACGGGAGCCGTCATCGGCATCCTCTCGAGGAGGAGTCGCCGCCGCTCCTCCGGTCACAAAGCATCATCACGCGCGCACGGTGACACGGTTTAACCCACGGGCTGGTGATGATCAAACCACGCTGGGATTTGAGTGCCCACGGAGAATGTCAACATCTATGGGGGGGCTTCACAGTTTGGACCCCGCCGTCGCGAGAGGGTCACCCACCCCTCATCATTTATTAACCCGGTGCGCGATGCGCGACTCCACCCGTCGCACCGACCCCCCCAGAAACGTACAGAGACACGAGCGGTTACCGTCTTTGTATCCACAGGCAGTCCGGGGAGACTTTGTGTCGATTTCCCCCCCCCTGGATCGTGCGGACCGGAGACACCTCCTTTCAGACACCTCGATCTGGTCCACACCGAGGAGTTCCCGGCTATAAAAAATGTCGCCGCGTTTCCGTTTGAAACGTTGCGTCACCTGGCCACCAGGAATAAAAAATCCAGAGCTGTGATGGATGTCAATCGAAGATTTTAGACCGTTAGTTTCCGGGGAAGGGAGTGTTGTTGTGACCCGGTTCTCTGGTTGTTTTTCCACCGCGAGGCCTCGTCTCCATCACCTCGTACGGATACCGCAGGCAGGGCGGGGACGGTGACGTCATGGCCAGAGGAAGCTGTGCTTGGTGATGGAGGGAGGTCGGGGGTGGGGGGTGGTGGCGGAGACTTGCCCCACCGATAGATGAATAATAAAAGCCACGCATCAGACAATCACGCGCCTAAAAATAGTCGCGATACCATAAATATAGATAGACGTATTTATTCTTTTTGTGAATGATCGTTTATAAAAGGAAACCAAGATTTGCTACAGCTCTTTGTTTCGTGTTTTCATTGAACTGGAATGAGTGGAAAATATTATATATTATACGACTATTAATTTGTGCACACACTGAACTGAGTTTGACCTCAAAATATATGTTTCCGTTTTCCATATTTGAAAGATAAACATCATCATGCAACTCACTTTTATGTTCTGAATTGAACAATTAAAAGCTTAGAATTCTTTTATTCGATATTTACACAAAAATAGTTTTTTGGAATTGTCCGTTAATTTATTTAAAATGACAGATGAACTTCATATGAGAGGGATAAATATATAACAGTCTACTGCCCAACAGGAAGTTACAAAGTCCAACGATACAACTTCGCAACAACAATGTCCCCAACCAGCCCACCCCCACTTCATGGAACACAAATAAAAAAAAAGGAAAATTTAAAAAACACGGAAATGGCAGGTATTATTTTGGAAACTCTGCTGACTCCCATCCATCCCCTCTGTCCATAACTGTGCTGTCCCCCAGGCGAGGAGTCCCTGGCTGGGCAGAGCTCAGTAGTCGAGCCCCCGGATGGCGGCTATACCGGAGGCCACGCGGCGGGGCAGGGGCTTAGCGGTCTGTCTGTAGTCCTCCGGTCGAGACCTGAGCAGGGCCAGGATGTTCTGCAGCGAGCGGGAGGGCTGGAGGCCCAGGGCGTCCATCACATTGCTCAGGTACTCTGGAGGGAGACAATCACTGGTCAAAACTTACTCTACTAATTAGAATCAAAACTTTACAAATAATAGTTCTATCATATTAAATATACATCACTGAGCAATACTTGATAATATAAATCAATACTTTGCCGTTAACAGATCTGTACATTTGCATTAATCATAGAGCAATACTTATTACTCGAGAAATACTTGCATTGATCTATCGTATATTAAATATATAACTACTATATAATACTTTGCAAGCAATATATAAATCACATATTAAAGTTGCGATGTGTAATATTTCAAAAGTGAGCAGCTTAATATAACCTGGACATATCTAAGGTCAATGCTGATCAACAGAGAGTTCAATATTATTATCAATATAATCCCATTGTTTAACTGATATATTCTACAAACAAAATATGCTAATATGCTATGAGTTGTCTTTATTCTGAAGTCTCCCGCTTACTGACTGGGAGGGGTTCAATCTTACATCCTACACATTGCAACTTTAATGTAACAAGCAAACCAGTTTGAGTAAGATTTAATTGTTAAGAAACAGAAATCGATAATGTCCATGTGGCGGTGTGGAGGCGGGACAAGTGAGTGGGTGGCCTTCGGAGTGGGGGGGTGAGGGCGGCCCGGCGTCCGGGCGTGCTCTCTTACCGATGTCGGTGATCATCTGCTTGGTGGCGCGGGGGTGCAGGTGGGGGACCTGGAGGATGGCGTCGCAGTACGTCTGCATGGTCGCCCGGGCGATGGAGCCCAGCCAATAGTCAGCCGTGTTGTCCAGCTCAGGAAGATCGTCTCCTGAGGAGGAGGAGGATGAGACGGAGGAGGAAGATAAAGAGGAGGAGGATGAGGAGGGAGCGAGGACCAGGAGGGGAGAGGGGAAGAGGAAGAGGGTTGAAGATGAAAATGAGGACAATTATGAAGAAGAGGATCATTAGGAAGATGAGGGTAGCGAGGATGATGAGGAATATATAGAAGACGAAGAGGAGGAGGATGAGCAGGGATATGGATGCAGAGGAGAATGCACAGGGCATAAGAGAGTGCACGGGACATAAGAGAGTGCAAGAGACATAAGAGAGTGCACCACATAGGAGAGTGCACGGGACATAAGAGAGTGCACGGGACATAAGAGAGTGCAAGAGACATAAGAGAGTGCACCACATAGGAGAGTGCACGGGACATAAGAGAGTGCACGGGACATAAGAGAGTGCACGGGACATAAGAGAGTGCACCACATAGGAGAGTGCACGGGACATAAGAGAGTGCACGGGACATAAGAGAGTGCACCACATAGGAGAGTGCACGGGACATAAGAGAGTGCACGGGACATAAGAGATTGCACAGGACAAAAGAGCGTGCACGGGACATAAGAGTGTACGGGACATAAGAGAGTGCACGGGAGAAAAGAGCGTGCACGGGACATAAGAGTGCACGGGACATAAGAGTGCACGGGACATAAGAGTGCACGGGACATAAGAGAGTGCACGGGAGAAAAGAGCGTGCACAGCAAGAGGGTGGGGAGGTGAAAAGAGTACAGAAGGCTGGAGGGGGGGTGTGATAGAGAGTGAGATCAAAGAGAAGAGGAGGAGAAATAAAGAGTACAACAGCAGGTAGAGAGATGACAGAAGGGGTGAGGAGGAGGAATAGGAGTGGTAGACACTCACCCTGCTCAGGAGGGAAGGGGAGTTTCCCAGCATGCAGTGCGAGCTCCAGTGCTGGGTCTTCCTGCGTCACGAAGGGCTCCAGGTGTAGTGGTAGAGACATGATGTACTGACCGATCTAAGGGGTAGAATACAGAGATCTAATGAGTAAGATACGCACTTTTATAGGTACTTTTTTTGTTTGTGTATGGTGGTCATTTTTGCGGTGGTATTTTGTGGTACAAATACACAGATAGTTGCATTTTTTGGTGATTGTGTGTGGTTGTATTGTCTGGTGGTTGTGTGTTAGCTGCATTTTTTGTTGGTTGTGTCTTGTGTGTTAGTTGTATTGTTAGGTGTTTGTGTGTTAGTTGTATTGTTTGGTGGTTGTTCGGTAGTTGCATTGCTTGGTCTTGTGTGTGGTTGTATTGCTCGGTGTTGTGTGTGGTTTCTGTCGTACGTTGCTGATGTATTCCTGCGGGGACAAACTGAACGTGGGGAGGTCGTCTGTGTAGCGGTCTCCCGGACCAACGTCCCCACTCTGGTAGGAGGGCAAACTGCATGTTAACAACACGCGTTCACTACAGTAACACACACTCTGCTAATAAACTACATGTAACAGATTCAACACAGTAACATACTACATGCTTACGCACACTCACTCACATACAGCATCACTCCAACATGATCTACAGTAAAGACACTAACCCTCTGCTAGGGGGACAAACATGTTCCCACACATTCGCTACAGTAACACACAAACAACCACCAGCCACGTCCCTCAAGTAACCACGACAACGGGGTGCTGATGCTGACCTCCAGGCGGTGCAGCTGGTGGATCTGGTGTTTGATCTGCAGGAAGACAGAGTCAAAGGCCAGCCGGTTGGCCTGCTGGTTCAGCCGTGTCAGGGCGGCTCGCGGCTCCGCCAGCAGACTGGATGCTCCCGTGGCCTTCTCCTGCAAGTCCCCACGGACACAATGTTATTGTGATGTTAATAAAAGACACCTCCACAGGAGAACCCGTAGATACACTCCGCCTCACAATACAAGACACCCCCACCCCCACCCCAGAGGGGACCCCAATGATGCACACAGGTTAAAAAAACAACAACATACCTGATACCACTATAGAGGAGACACAGGTTTACCATAAAAGACCTCCCCACATAGGAGACCCGGTAGATACACACAGGTTCACAAAAAAATACTCCAATAGGAGAGACACAGATTCAAAGTAAAATAGGCCACAGAGGGCTACACAGCTTCAAAATAAAAGACCTGCCCAAGAGACTGAGATAAATCAGTCGTTCCCTTCAGCTGTACGCATTGGGTGAGCACGTTGAAATGAATGGGCGGTTGTGCGCATTTCATAGATCCTATTGGACAGCCCTCCTCCCTACCTTCAGCGAGTACAGCAGCTCCATCACACTGTTGTACTCTGCCGTGTTTCCTTTCTGCAGGTAGTTGTACTCCTGCCAGGGGCTGCGGCCCGAGCACTTCCTGTCCGACGAGCTCACTTCCTGAATGGCAGGCAGGCTACGCGGGCTGTAGGACTCTGACAGGTACTTTCCCGCCGTTCCCAGAATCCTTTGGGAGGAGTCGAGGTGAAGGGAAATGGGAGAAGAGTGTTAAGTAAATAAATCAAATAGATGAGAAAAACGTTTGGTGAAATTATCACAAATATTTTAAAGAAAGATTTTTCGGTAACCGCATTTCAGAATGAACCTGAAATGCCATGCACCACATATACGTAGAGATGTATACAGGGCAACGTGAATGGATATTTGTGGTTACCAGACCCACACGACAGACATGTCAGATTGACGCCAGTGTGATGTCATAGTGAGGTCAGAGGTCTTACTTGTTGGATAGCTGCTGTTCGAACGCCCCAAACTGCCTCAGTAGCTCTCCACAGGTCGCGATGATCCTGGGAAACACATCACAAACATCATTCATTCATCCTTAACTCGATCACTAACCGGTGTTTCCCCCAGCACTGTATGGTCAAGGGGGCCCCCGGCTTAACAACAATAAGGCCCCGCCTTGACTACCAATGTATAAACAAATTAATAAAATAAAAATAAAATTAAAATATTTTTTAATTATTATGCATTAACAAAGTCCAAAAGTCTCGTAGGGAAAGAAGACATACTTCCATCAGGTACAAAAAATAAAGAAGATCGGTGATACTGTTCAAAACAACAGCTGTACAAACTGAAACCGCAAACTGAAACCCTCACCACAGACCACAGGGCCACGAGCCCCCCCCCGGGGGAACACTGCTAACTCATCACCCAGCAACTTATCTTAATTCATCAACTACATCAGTGGTATTCACTATTTTTTTCAGGAGAGCCGCACTGACAGGACGACGTCAACAGGAGAGCCATTTTTACCGCAAAGTATCAAAAGCTATAAATCCAGTCATAAATAAGTATGCCTGCTTAATAATATGTCCTCCCTGAAGCAGTGTTTCCCACAGAATTTTGTGAAACTGTGGAGGGAACCCGGTCCTTAGCGGGGTCCGGGGGCATGCTCCCCCGGAAGAAAATTTGGTACCTTTTAACCTGGAATGCATCAATCTGGTGCACTTTGAGAGGAAAATTAAGACGTGTGTGACTGTGTGCTATTTTCTGGAATAATGTGGAGACACTGGGTCACATAACATGGAAGCTATTGAAGAATACGTTTATAAGAATCCAAGTCCATCCAAAGAGCACATTCTCTCTTGTTATGCAGGAAAACCGCCAATCTGGCAACCCCGCTGTCAGCTTAGAGCCGAGCAAGTTTAAAAATATTTTCTAGACAAGGCTATATTTCCACCTTTTAATGCCGCTGTTGATTTATTTTTTAAATAATTGTTTGTATTGTTTTTTTAAATATCTGTATTCACTGCATGATCATATCACTGTATATTTTTACCGCCATGCGATCCGCAAATAGAGGCTTGGCGAGCCGCATGTGGCTTGCGAGCCGCGCAATGAGTAATACTGAACTACATGATTCTCAAAGAGGCCCCACCCACCTGACAGAGTTCTGGAAGGCCGTCCAATCCTCCTGGAAGACAGAGGAAGTGGGCATTTCCTCCAGTTTGCACTTCCTCCTGATAGACTGCAGGGTGGTGGAAAAGTCGGACACGTACCTGCACACATAGCAATATATTATACATTATATTCTGATTATATTACATGATCATTTTACTGTGTTATACACAGGGTGGTGGAGAAGTAGATATATTTGTATGAATGAAGTTAATTATGTTAACATACAGATACTTGCAGTAGAACATATATACAAATACTCATTAAAGAGAGCTTAGATCATGTGCAGTAGTATGTATATATATATATATATATGCACACACACACACACACACACACACATATTACTTGGTAAAGAGGGCTTTGAGCGCGTGCAGTAGCCCCCGCACCGCCAGCCCGTCGGAAAGGCGGACGCATCGCTCCACAGCTCCTCCCGCCAGAGAGAACAGCTTGGCCACCGATTGGCTGAGCTCCTGCACACAGTCCATGACCTCACCGTGTTCCTGGGGGCGGGGCATCACACAGGTTACATCATAGATGACATCACACAACATCTTAATGCACATCACTGTCTGTGAGTTTGTTACCAGGGGTACAGCACAGTGTGTGTGTGTGTGTGTGTGTGTGTGTGTGTGTGTGTGTGTGCGCGCGCGTGTGTGTGTGTATGTGCATATGTGTGTGCATATGTGCTTGTGTGTGCGTGTGCATATGTGTTTATGTGTGTGTGTGTGTGTGTATATTTATACATCTGTGTGTGTGTGTGTGTGTGTGTGTGTGTGTGTGTGTGTGTGTGTGTGTGTGTGTGTGTGTGTGTGTGTGTGTGTGTGTGTGTGTGTGTGTGTGTGTGTGTGTGTGTGCGTGTGTTACCAGGGGTACAGCACTGATCTGGATCAGCAGGTTGACCTCCTCCAGCTCTCCGTACTGCAGCTGGTAAGATTTGTAGGGCTCCAGGAGAACACACACCAGCTCACACAGCTTCATAGGGTTGGCCTCTCCTACACACACACACACACACACACACACACAGATGTATAAATATTAGTGCTGTCGGTTTAACACGTTATTAACGGCGTTAACGCAAACCAATTTTAACGTTGTTCATTTTTTTATCGCGCGATTAACGCTCTTTTGGCTTGGAAAACGTTGTAGTTTTTTCACCTGCTGTCTAGCAACAACTAGTCACGTTAGAAAAACTACAACACCATACCGATCTACACCGGAAACAAAACAACAAGCACGCCGCACAAACTTGTTGGGGCAAGCAAGGATACGGAGTGGGTGAACAACTCCTTAAAAGTGTGTGTGTGTTTGTGTGTCACTCTGTTCGAGCCTGCACGAGAGTTCAATGAGGTCATTAGCTGTTACGTCTTTCTGAACAATCGCAGTTCAAGGCCCACCTGGGCTGTACCACTTCGGAAGGGGCCGCTCAGTTACTCCCCTCTAGACAAAATCGACTTGGTTGCGATGTTGACAGTTTGTGAGTGCTGCGTGTTGAGTGAGTGAGAGGTTGCAGGTGCACAGCTTAGGCTGCCGGACCGCGCTGCAAGGAACTTTTATAAACGCAATATTGTTATCCCGCAGTAATCAGCCCGACAGCCCCGAAACGTTAACGGCCCACCGGGAATTCTCCCGACTACCACTCCGCCAATGTGTGTGTGTGTGTGTGTGTGTGTGTGTGTGTGTGTGTGTGTGTGTGTGTGTGTGTGTGTGTGTGTGGGGGGGGGGGGGGGGGGGGGGGGGGGGGGGGGGGGGGGGGGCGTTATTCGATAGCCTGGTAATGTGTATAGGCCTACGTACGGTAGGAATATTCATAGTGGTTGAAATAATAAATGTTATAGTATTTCCCATCTTTGCTGAGCAAGAATTTTGTTCGAAAGTTCAGTGATTGAAACAAATAAAAGCCTGGGCTATTGAAGTTTTGCGGTAGGCCTACCACTGTCATGCACCTACCCGATGTCAATCGGACCGTACTGAATTCACTGCGGGTCTCTCTTCTTGTATCCATCTTACCAAATATATTTTATTACTGTCCTTCTCAACACTCTCTGATCTCACTAAAAGGCTAGCAGCACGAAATCAAGGGATATTTAGAACCTTGTGGACCTTGCACCGTTTGACCCCCTGGGACCCTGCTCCGTACCGAGGTGCGGCAGCGTGGCGGCCTCCAGGCTGTGGGTGAAGGCGGAGGTGGTGTGGTGGAGCTCCAGCAGGGCCTCCAGCCTCCCCTCCGGGTCGCAGCGCTCCAGGGCCGAGCTGACGCACACGGGCACCGAGGGGGCCATGGCCCCCAGGGTCTGGATCAGCAGCACCGTCACCACCTCGTAGGGCTTCTTGAACACCTGGGGGGGGGGTATCAGAGTAGGGTACTGCACAGGAGGTCGTGAACCGTCGGAAGTACACAGAGTATTTCAGAGAAGAGATTTAGAAAAGATGTTTTAAAAAAAAAAAAACAAGGCTCGCAGAATAAGACAAGTCTAAAACTGAGATTTAACTATTGGATTATTTGAACGACAAGCAAACCTGGGTATTATTGTAAAAGTCATCTAATAAAAGTATTTTAGCTTTAGGAAAAGGCTGTGCACGATTAGAAAGGCTTTGCACGTTTTGAAAAGTCTGTGACTTTTAGAAAACTTTTGTAAAACCCCAGGTCCAGAAAAGAAACGCCCTGCCCGTGTTTTGGCTCCTACCCTGCCCTGAACAGGCTCATCTCGCTCTGGCTTGGTGTTTGTTTACCAGACCAAGCGGTTGGCTGGGAATCCCAGAGCGGAGTGTGAGGGGCACTGACCTGGCTGGTCCAGTGGATCTGTGCGTGCCAGGCGGACAGCAGGTTGTCGTAGAACTCTGAGAGCTGCTGGTTCACCGTCAGCTCGCTCTGGGACAGCTCCACCCAGGAGGACAACAGCTGACCCTGCACACAGATTAACCATTACATATAGAGGCACGCACACACACACACACACACACACACACACACACACACACACACACACACACACACACACACAGTTTTAAGAAGGGTAAAGAAATCAATCAGAGATGACATTGATGATATCTGTATTTTTATTGTAGTTGTAGTTTATAGTGTAGTTGCATTGTCATTTTCTCTACCTTGTGACACTTGTAGTAGTAGGCCAGCAGCTGGGGCATGCGGTCCATCTCCGAGAAGACTTTAACAAACAGCTTGGCTTGGTCTGCAACACAACACAACATATTGTGGTGCATGAACCTGAATGAAGGCAGGAGTATGAGTAGTATGATGTGCATGAAAACTCCTACCTGTAGCCATATTGTTATAACCGGTAGACCTACCTGTAGCCATGGAGTTGAAGGTGGAGACGATCTGAGTGCTGGCCAGAGCTTCCAGCCGGTTCTTCAGAGCCTCCAGGTGGACACACTTATCAGAGTAGTCTGGCGTGTCCACCAGCATGGCCAGACTGCCCTGCATGCTGGTCAGCTTGGACGAGATCACTGCAAAGTCCTGCCAGACAGAAGAAGAAGTTCTTACATGAATTATAACATGAGTTCTTACATGACTTATAACATGTGCTCTTACATGACTTATAACATGAGTTCTTACATGACTTATAATATGACTTATAACATGAGTTCTTACATGACTTATAACATGGCTTATGTTATGTGTACTGAGCAGTTCCATCACGCCCTGTTACCTGTGTCTTGAAGGTCTCCTCGATGTCAGCACTGAGCGTGCTCCACTTGTCGGCTTCCTGCAGCGCCTCAGCAGAGAGCTGCATGCGACTCTTCACCTGGTCGATAGCCACCAGCACCTGAGGAGAGAGGAACATGGATCACACACACACAACCAGCACCAGACACACAACCAACACCAGACACACAACCAACACCAGACACACAACCAACACCAGACACACAGCCAACACCAGACACACAACCAACACAAGACACACAACCAACACAAGACACACAACACTTCTGCACCATTTTCCATAATTGAAGGTTATTGGGATATTGACTAATTTATTAAGTTGATTAATATGCAAATAATGTGATTTTGATTTTGGAATATTACTTTTATGCTTGATGTAGGTTGCATCACACATTGTTGTACATTAAAAACATAAATGTTTTTTTTTGTGTAAGAGATTCATGAATATACAATAACATGCAAACCTGAACCAAGACATAACTATCCAGATCCAGGACCCAAACAGAGCCCTTCCGAAAGCTCTCACCTGCATGGACTGCACCGTGTCCTGCTCAAACTTGCGGATGTCCTCCTTCACCAGAACCATCTGCTCCTTGAGGAACGAAGCCTCCTGCTTCAGAGCCTCCACGTCCCTGAGAACCCTGGGCATGTTCTGTAGCGCCTGGATACTGCTCTCTGTATGAATATACATATGTACACGCAAACATTTAGAAATATAAACATAATAAAAAGATAAAGCGTGTATTGACGTAAGAGGTCTTTCAAACTGACCACCCGTAAATGTAGGGTCACTGTCACACCCACACGGGTTGGGTGACTGCAGGACCACAAACCACTCACCTTCGATAGCATTGTTGACCTCCTGGATGAAGAGCTGCAGCTTCATCACCAGGGTAGCGGCGTGTGCATCTGCCTTCCCCGGCGCCTCCTTCTGCGCCACACGGAAGGCACCGTTCACCCAGTCTTTCACCTCGAAGTCGTCGTCAAGGAATTTTGAGAAATCCATGGTGCCTTTGTTTTTTTTCTTCTCTAACTTTTGCCCAGCACGGGCTTAGAGACGCAGATAAAGTACACCGCCCAGGAGAATGAAATAATCATCACCACCAAATAGATCTCCAACAAGACAACGGCTTCCTCCAGAGTTACACCCGAAACGACAGCGGTATTAGAGAGGAAAATGTAATTAAATGATCATTTCAGATGCGGCTTTTTCTGAAATGGCGAGAACTGACAGCAAGTTCCTGTTTGTGCTTTTTATTTACCTTCCCGGAAAACAGACACCAGGCTTTAGTTCCCCCTTTGCTATCATGTCTTTCTTATTGGTGTAGGAAGCATTGTGCGTATGGTTTCTAATTATTTCAATAGTTAATATTAAAATGTCTACTAAAGCACAGAAAAAATAACAAATAATCAAAAATAAATAAAGGAAGCAATACACGTTTCTGTATTGTACACAGAAACGTGTATTATACATGAGTTTAAAGACAGAGGGTACTCTCTGCTGCCCTCTTGTGACCAGTTAACTAACCGTCTCTCTGTAGAATAAAATGACAATATATCCTAATACAGCCTAGGGTAGTTGTTCTTATGCAGCAAAAAGGATGAGAACCATTCAGGAAATGTTTTGAGGCATTACGTTGAGTTGAGATCTCCATCCCAGGTTCCTCTGACTCCAGAGATAAACTGGGCTCAACCTGGCAGGAGAAGTTAGTGAATAATAAAGAAAGAAAGAATAAAGCCTAAGAATAACAATAGTTTATCGCTGGTTGCAGAACTCACCTAATAAGTCACGACCCAAAAATAAAAAAGGAAATATTGTTTACAAATATTGCAGCAATCAACTATGCCAAAAACAAATGCAACAATCTGGACTGAACTCCATTAAATGTTAAACCTCTGAAACATAATTTAAATGAAAATACTTCTATCGGCTGGTCTGTGTGTCATTCTTTGTTATAAATGGGATGGTTGGTTGACTTCTCGTTAAATGTAATGGTTACCAATAGACAAATTCCTTTATGTCTAGTCATATGAGAAATAACAGTGAACAGATGGGTTGTTTCAGTTCTTGTGCACTTCACACTGGTGTAAGGGTGTTTTGCCCACTAGAGGCAGCTACAGAGGCACTCCTGAACACCTGTAGCCTGACGGTAATAAACCACAAGAGGATAACAATAACATTACTGTAGACTGTTACCGTAAACAAGCAAAAAACAAGACACTTTTTTACTCTCTGCATTTCTGCGTTGCTAGAAAACAACCGTCTTGTTGTGGCGTCTCATCACTCCTATAGAGGTATCAGAGTACAGCTCATTGCTTATTTAAAATGTACTTTCAGAAGGTAATGCCGCTTCCAGTAACGGGTCTCATACTATAGCCGGTGGCCGTTGAGTCAGACTAATACAATGCCTGTTAGTAAACAGTGTGAGCCAAGATATAACCAAGAGCATATGATTCGGATTAAAACGCTCAAGCCTGCGTTTTAATCCGGGGTGACGCAAGGAGCTGTGGATTTGAACACAGGCTTGGGGCATGAGAGCCGAGTTGTGAAAGTGTTTCTTTCCTTGGAAAGAAAAACACCTCCCCGCTCATTCATAGTGTTTCTGAAATACACATATAGCCTACCTAGGGTAAGGGTAGGCTATTTGATGGATTGCAGGGGGTACTCAGATAACCCCCCTAAACGTAGCATCTATCTACCTATTTTGTTTATATCTATCTATCTATCTATCTATCTATCTATCTATCTATCTATCTATCTATCTATCTATCTATCTATCTATCTATCTATCTATCTATAGACCTACTTTCAGACTTCAGATCAGCTGAAGTTGTGATTGTAAAAGCCATATTAATTGTTTCGCTCCCTAAAATGTTTCATGCTGGAGAACTAGGCTGAGAAAATATATATTTGACAGATACAGTAGTGAAAATAGATGTGAGAAACACTGGCAATTATTCCTATTTACTAATGGGCTACAATACACGCCAAAGCAAGCCAGAAGATGCTTTGTGGTCCATATTCACATATAGATCCTATCCCCTCTTTCCATTCACTACCCCTAGTTCTCCACCAACAAAAAGTCAGCTGATATGAATCATCATGCACTAGGACCCAGGAGCTCTCAGTTTTCAAAGCCGGTGCTGCTGCTGCCTCTCACACACACACACACACACAAACACACACACACACACACACACACACACACACACTCCCTCTCTCTCTCCCCTTGGCTTCCTCCTCCTGTTAGAGCCGTCTGTCTCTCTGTCTCCCCCACATGCCGGTCGTCAGCTCTCTGGTTCCCAGCCAATCGGATGCATGTCTCTCCACAGAGGAACTCAGACCGCTGGTCGGGCTACACGTCCAACTCTCTGACTTGTGGGTCCTTCACCCCAACTTTCCCTTCCACCAGAAGAGGCTGAGCTGGAGGACATAGCAGGGGATATTCGTCTTGGGCTGTGTGTGTGTATGTTGGTCCATCGGCCGCTACGTCATTCAACCCTGGACTGCAGGGACCAGCAGAGAGAACCAGCTTGTTTGACTTCAGCCCCTGGATGGAGTGGATGCCGGTGAGGTGGTGAAGTTCTGCTGGTTCAGCCAGGGACCACAGCCCGGGGACCATGGACTCATCGGGTCAGAGTTCAGCAGCAGCACACAGAGCCCTGAGGGTCCGGTGAGTGGAGACGTCTGAGCTGAAGGGGAAGAACGATGGGGAACTCCTCTGGATGTCCGGAGCCTCCGGCGGGGAAGGAGCCCAGGCTGGTGTCCTCTCCCCCCAGCATCCAGAAGCCCAGGGCGGGGAACAAAGTACCGCCACCCCCGGATGGGGAGCTGGAGGAGCGCTTCAACACACTTTTGGTGAGGACACACACGTATACACACACATGTGCACACACAGATATGTATAAACAGACACACACATGCACACACACACACACACACATATATGTAAACACACACAGAACACACGCACAAATGCACGCATACACACACACACACACACACACACACGCACGCACGCACACACACACTGTTAGTGGCACACATTGATGTAAGCTTGTGAAGATAAAGCAGATTTTATTTTCCTAAATCTATACATTAAATCAATACAGATCAGAGCAGCACAATAGTACATCAGCTCAGAGGGCAACACAATTCCTTATCAGAGAATGGATCCTCTGGATAGCATACCTCCAATGCTAACTTGATTTTCTCGTTATCGAGATACAGCTCAACTTCACGTGTTGACAAGCGAAAACAGAATGAGGGACATGGTTACTGTTCAGCCTGACAATGCAGCCGCTGTGACTGAGAACTGGACACATTCCTGCTGGGCCTACTGTGTCGGTCTGGGCTAGCTGGTCGAGTTTCTGTATCGATGTGGTTCTGGGTTCTAGGGTCTGGCTTCTGGGTCTGGGTCTGATTAGGCTGAATCAGGGTCATGGATTGTAGCGTTATCCCAGTCTATTGAAATGCCATTTTTGCACTCTTGCTTCCTTCAAGCTGTGCTTGAGTTTACAGCCCTCTGAGCCACAGGAAGAAAAACATTACAAGAAGAAAAAACACAAAGACAAGGAGAATCAGAGGGAGGAGAATGAGGAGCGATCTTTGACTTCTAATTCTCCTATGCCCTAGCCAGTTAATGTTGAGTTGGGATGAGGCAATGTTGCTGCATGAAACAGAGATGGATATCCCTCTACCAGAAGCCCCGCCCTCTTTCTCGCCATAACACCCATTTGGAGCATCATGTTCCAGGCGTTCCGTGGTGGGAAGAGAACGATTGGAAACAACGTTCTGGTCTGATAAGGTTCTTGGTGGTCGAAACTCACCACCTTGCGGTCCAGTTTAACCACAGTCCAGTTTATCTGTGACGTGCGACATAGCGAAACACCAACTCCAACAACAACACTATTAAATAGTGCATTCTCCAGGCACTAGCCCACCTAATGGTTTTTGCTTGTTAGAATATTGCATGTCATTTTACACACATAAACTCTGTAAAAGGTCACTCTGGGCCTGTAATGCAATGCATACAGTAAACAACACCTCTGTGTTTCTTTACGAGCAACTAAAGCCGAATACCTTTGAACTCAGTGTTTATTGTCAGATCTGCTGTGTTTGACACATAACATCACAACACATAATCCAAGTCAAGGGCGAAGTTCGGGTGTTTGAGAAGGCAGGAAGGATGCTAGTATTTGTGGTGTTTGAGAATTGTTGTCGTACAGCATATTTCTGAATGTCTCGCTGACAGATGGCTAAGTTACAGAGACAGAGCGATAGAGATAGATGCTTAGAGATGTTTCAAACTGTAGTCTCTGTCTGCCTTGCTATCCACAGTATTACATGTTTGTGTATGAGTGCATGTGTGCATGTATATGTATGTGTATGTGTATGTGTGTGTGTGCGCGTGTGTGTGTGTGTGCGTGTGTGCGTGCGTGCGTGCGTGTGCGTGTGTGTGTGTGTGTGTGTGCACGTGCCCGTGTGTGTGTGTGTGTGTTTGTGTGCATGCTGTGTTACGGGACGCGTATTTTGTAATAAAAATCTTGCGGTTAACAGAGCAGCAGTAATCCGGCCAATTCACATTTAACAAGGAGCCTGATTGTTGTCTGTGAGCATGCACTGCATTTTATTTGCTCATTGATCAGCGTGGACCAAGGAGTAATTCTGCAAACACACTGCTCCCCACTGTCTCACTCTCTCTCTCCAGCAGCAGACTGTGGATGTGTCTGTCAACAGATCATAAATTTAAACCGTTCCTCTGTTGTAGAATGCTAATCCCGGTCGGGTTGCAGGAGAAAGCACTTTTTTTTCTGCTACATCATCACTGTGGCTCTCCTTACACCCACGCCTCCCCCTGTCGCACCTCCTCTGCATATGCACCCCCTTCTCCTCTCCTCCCCCCTTCTCCCTGGCCCATCCTCCTCCTCCTTCTCCCCAATCACATCCTCCTTACACCTCCTTCTCCCCTTCCTACCCCTTCCTTCACATCTCCCCCTCCTCCTCCTCCACCACCTATCCTAACCCTCAGACCCCTTCTATTCCTCCTCCTGCTCCTCCTGCTCCTCCTCACCCACCACCTCCTCCTCTCCTCACATGCACCTCCTCCTCCTCCCAGTGCTGCCCCTTCTCAACCAAAGCCCGCCAGCACCTCCTACTCATATTCAGCTGACTCTGCAGATCAGCGGATCTGAGATCCAGTATGCAGGGCCTGCATACTAAACCAGCAGCCCTCTGCAGGACTCTCTGTTTCCTGCTGCAGAGGGATGCTTTGAGTAACTGTGGTCTTCCAACCACCTGTAGGTTTCAGGGAGGAGGCAGGCAGGGGGGACAGTGGGTTGATTTAGTGGGCGGAGCTATCGAATGGCGCTTTAGGGACTCTAAAGTTTCATCTGCTTTAATCTGATCTGAGGGAAACAGGGTAGCAACTGTGATGTTAGGTTCCCGTTAGATTTGTCATCCGTCTGCCACTTATCCCTCACAGCCGCTTATTGATCCGATGACGTCATTCGTCCAGTCTGACCAATCCGAGCAGAGAACAGCTGATCAGAGTTATGGATCTCTGGCCCTGATCTCTGCTCCACGCCTTCATCACTAGATAATAACTCTGCTGCAGCAGTGCATGCAGGTCAGACGTTACAACACTATAGTTCCCTCTGGAGACTCATTCATAACTCGCAGGAGTTCTTTCACCACTGAGGTTACAGAAGCACTGCTTGGTGTGAAACGTGGGACAAAACCAGAGCACCTGTCATCGATACATTTGGTTTATATATATTGATGCTGGCATACTGACAATCGTACATTGTGTCACTCTCTAATAACAACATAGATTCATATGAATGTGTAGTTAACCAACAGGCACACAGCAAACACACTCACAGCTAGTTGATGATGGTGATGATCATGATCATGATCATTCTGAGGATAATGATGATGATGGTGGTAATAGTTATGATGTTGGTGGTGATTGTGAGGATGATGATGGTAGTGATAATTGTGATGACTCTCTCTATCTCTCTCTCTCTCTCCAGAACACGATGAACCTGCCGGCTGATAAAGCCAAGATGCTGAGTCAGTACGACAAGGAGAAGAAGTGGGACCTCGTCTGTGACCAGGTCAGCTTCCTCCTCTTCCTCCTCTTCCTCCCCTTCCTCTGACCTTTCCTAATGACTTTCCCCTGGGCCCCTGACCTTTCAGTTACCTCTCCTTCCTCAGACCTAACTCTTGACCCATAAAGTCACACTTACTGCTTTCGAAACAGACTCTAATTGAGAAGATATTAGATGAATTCATTATTACAGACAGAACTGCCTCTGACTTAAGCTTCTATCGGCAGCTTGGTCCACACTGAACAACTTCTTACGTCGTGTTTCAGGAGCGTTTCAAGGTGAAGTGTCCTCCCTCAGCGTATTGTGAGAAGCTGAAGGGTTACGTGGACCATGGCGGAGGGGTCGCCAGGAAGGTAAGCTATCAGAAGAGCCACCTTTACCACCAGACATTTAGCGGTGGTTCTCTCACTATTTCTATGAATGTACTACTGCTAAGATGTTCTTTCAGACAAATAACCCTGTTGCCAAACAAAACATGAATATAAATAATGCATCTGCATTTTATTTGGTGCAGAAATGAACATAAATGGGTTGTTCGATTATGTTGAAAGATTAAAGGCTAACAACTAACCAATTTCAAAGTTAACCTTACCCCTATTCTTATTCCTCAGTTTAGTCACCCTTAGTCTACCACCTAAACGTCCCAGTCTCTAACACAGCATATGAATCAGGAAAAGTTTGACGAGTTCAACCTGGCAGGTTTGGCTTCATTCCTTAGAACAAAGCTCCAATCTTTCGTCAGTGTCTATATTGAGACGGATGATAGAATCTACTAACTAACCACTAGTTACCACTGGGGCAACTTGTAAAGACTGTTAGTTTGACAGAAGATGCCTAAGCCTAACTTCGGTGTATTTTAAACAATAAACCTACAATTGTTAAAGATAAGTAATAAACTCATAATGACCGGTTGATACAAAAGCTGCAAATCAAAAACTACATTTTGCTTAATTTAAACTAATTGTTATCATCTTGTCTGATCCTGGTAGTTTAGGAAGCAGGTCCACGAATCCACCCAGGTTCTACGAGAGCTGGAGATCTCTCTGCGGACCAACCAGATCGGGTGAGCTCCTCCTTCTTAAAAACATCTAGTTTCAACCCTCCTGCCTTTTAGTATTTACTTATATTCACTACTAAGTCGTTAAGTAGACCTTTTAATCCGAAGTCGTTCAGAGGATTCATATTCATGTCGTTCAGGAACTCGCCCAAGCCGCCACACTATCCATTACTAATGTAGAAATAGAACAAACCTGCTTCACAGCCTGTGATGATGATGAGTGTGAACTGACCCTGAGTTTGAGTGTCCCCCTGGTCTTCTCCCATCCCATCCAGTTGGGCTCAAGAGTTCCTGAACGAGGAAAACCAGGGTCTCAAGGTGCTAGTCGACTACCTGTCCTTCGCCCAAAGCGCTGCCATGTACGTACCAGAAAGGTGTTGGTTTGCATAGGCTGTAGCAGTGTACTGGAGGGCATGTGGGGAATGGTGGTGCGTTCTGCTGAGTACCCTGCAAACAGCTCATCGATCAAAGCCCAATGCAACGATTCGATTTGGTTGCAAACCTGTCGTTTTTGGTCTGTGTGACCACAGGAATTTAGTTTTAAGAGCATCAGGGGCCTTAACCCTACCTGTCTATGTCAGTGTTAACCTCTATTTAAGCCTTTGTTTCCACACAATATCACACCACTATCTTAACATCACACTGAGTTTATGTAGGATCCTAAATGACCCTTCTCACACAGTGGAATTCAACCCCTAACCACTCATCCCCTAACCCTAGCCGTTCAAGCCCAGTTCCTTGATGGCAAAGTAACAGATACTTATAGCAGGATAACTAATACACTCCATTAGATGGATGCTTTAACCCTAAACCTCACAGTCCAGAGAGGAGTCCACTCTCAGCCTCATATGTTGATAGATGAAAATAGAATCGGAAAAATAGAAGTGAAGTTTGCGAGGTCTAGACAACTAAAGCTGTTATATGAAAAGGAATTTACCCCCACGGGAATCCTGCCAGGAATGCTAGCTCCTCTGGAGCTTGGGTTTTATTTACCCTGGATTAGGTTTAAGGTGCTTGCACACTGCCCCAACAAACGCCAACAAACACCATAACCAACACGTGAACATATCTGAATCGACATGGGCAAACTTCAGCCAACGGTCTATAGTTGGGTACGGTGTTTGTTGGAGCATTGAGCAAGCCCTGTTAGACAGAGATAGATATTGTCATACCTCTGTAGCTTAACACCAGTGTACCTGCACAGGAACGACATGGATAGTTCAGATGGCAGCTCCTTGCTTGGGTCAGAGAAAGGAAAACTGGACAAGTCTCTGGAAGACCTCCATCGCACCAGCAGTAACTCCCCCAGCCACGGGGCTTCAAAGGGCAGCAAGATCTTCACAAGCAGGTAGGTGGCCGGTCAAAAGAGGCCCTGGAAACCAAGAGCCTGGACAAGTGGGTCCTAGGAAATCATTGGTCTTGAAAACCAGGCCCCTGGTTACCATGTCCCTGGGAAACAACATGCTGCATGGTTACCATGTCACTGGAAAACCAGTTCCCTGGTTACCATGTCACTGGAAACCAGGTCCCTGGTTACCATGTCACTGAGGATAGGTCCCTGGTTACCATGTCACTGGAAAACCAGGTCCCTGGTTACCATGTCATTGGAAAAAAACAGGGTCCATGGTTACCATGTTACTGGAAAACCAGGTCCCTGGTTACCATGTCACTGGAAAACCAGGTCCCTGGTTACCATGTCATTGGAAAACAACAGGGTCCATGGTTACCATGTCACTGGAAAACCAGGTCCCTGGTTACCATTTCCCTGGAAATCTAGGGACCTGGAAAACCACTGCAGGGCAGAAGCGGTCACTTCAGTCTGGTAGTATTCCATTTTTCCGGGGCCTAAAGTTTGACTGAGTTACCCCCCGCGCACGCGACCGTGAGAGTAATACGAACACATGGACACGTTCCAAAGGGATCATTCCACAACAGGGCGGCTCCATTTTGTCTTCTGTCATTCATGCCGTGTAACAATATCTCCTTCTGTCAGGAGCGCAAGCAGGTGTAGTCTACCCAGTCCCTCTACTACCGTACTCTACGGGAGTACTATTTTACCCCTCGGACATCCTACATCAAGTAGTCAGTTGGGCGAAGTTATTCATCAAACAATGTTTGCTTTTCACACTTTGAACACTAGTGTGTGACACATGCTAGGTTAGTGGGTTATTGTTGTTAGTGACGTACGGGTTGTTATGACATATGGGGATTGGAAAGCAAGTCAACCACCTAACTAACTACCTATAATCAAAACAGGACAACAGCACAAACAATGTGTTATAGCGCTTGTACATTTGTGACGTCATGTTCGAAACTGCCACAGCCTTTGTTATGAAAGACAAGGCAAACAAAGATTTGATTACCCTAGGTAATCGTATATTTACATTTGTTTTGCATTTCACAATGCTACAACTCTCTCAAGGCATCACAAAATGCCAACAGACACTCCCATGATGCACTCTGATGTACAAGCCCTATCATACGCTGTTTATAGTATTATGATTATTATTATGAGAATAACTTCTATGTTTATAGACAGAGAGACAGGCAATCTGGGAGGGACAGATAGGTATAGAGACAGAAAGACACACAGACAGGTCCAACTGTCTTCATCAACGTAGGAAAGTTCTGCGGACGTCGCGCGGCGTGAGCCCGAAGGAGGACGTCCACCTCTGCATCATGTGCTTACGGGCCATCATGAACTACCAGGTGAAGCCCCGCCCACCTCTCACCTGTCTGACCGCCTATCTGATCACCTGTCTCTGATCACCTCTCTCTCTGATCACCTGTCTCTGCACACCTGTCTCACTCTATCCTGTTTCTCTACTCACCTGTCTCACTGTATCCTGTCTCTCTGAGCACCTGTCGCTGATCACCTGTCTCTCTGATTACCTGTCTCTGCACACCTGTCTCACTGTATCCTTTCTCTCTGCGCACCTGTCTCACTGAATCCTTTCTCTCTGCACACCTGTCTCTCTGATCCCCTGTCTGATCAACTGTCTCACTGTATCCTGTCTCTCTGATCACCTGTCTCTGTATTTACCTGTCTCTCTGTACACCTCTCTCTCTCTATATACCTGTCTCTCTCATCACCTGTGTCTTTGAACAACTGTCTCGTTCTATGCATGTCTCTCAGACCACCTGCTTTCTGTTTACCTGTCTCTCTGCACACCTGACTCGGTGATAACCAGTCTCCCTGTACACTTGTCTCTATGTATACATCTTCTCTTTGTATACCCGTCTCCCTGATCACCTGTCTCTCTGTACACCTCTTGCTCTCTATACCATCTACACCTCTCT
>NC_136952.1:7583173-7635673 GCF_949987615.1 Pollachius pollachius
ACACACCTGGAGAGAGTTCAGTAACACAACGCACAGGTACACACACACACACACACACACCCACCTGGAGAGAGTTCAGCAACACAACGCACAGGTACACACACACACACACACACACCTGGAGAGAGTTCAGCAACACAACACACAGGTACACACACACACACCTGGAGAGAGTTCAGTAACACAACGCACAGGTACACACACACACACACACACACACCCACCTGGAGAGAGTTCAGCAACACAACGCACAGGTACACACACACACACCTGGAGAGAGTTCAGCAACACAACACACAGGTACACACACACACACACACACACACCTGGAGAGAGTTCAGCAACACAACGCACAGGTACACACACACACACACCTGGAGAGAGTTCAGCAACACAACACACAGGTACACACACACACACACACCTGGAGAGAGTTCAGCAATACAATGCACAGGTACACACACACACACACACACCTTGAGAGAGTTCAGCAACACTACACACAGGTACACACACACACACACACCTGGAGAGAGTTCAGCAACACAACACACAGGTACACACACACACACACCTGGAGAGAGTTCAGCAACACAACACACAGGTACACACACACACACGCACCTTGAGAAAGTTCAGCAACACAACACAACACATGTACACACACACACACGTAAGCTCACACATGCAAACTAATTCGTAACATGCAAAACTCAACATGTAAATGGCATTTATTTGTGTGTGTGCGTGTGTGTGCGTGCCTGTGTGTGTGTGCGTGTGTGCCTGTGTGCGTGCCTGTGCGGTTGTGTGTGCGTGTGCATACATGTATGTGTGTCAGCTGAGCTCCAGGCTAGAGGTGGTGCAGCAGGAGTCTGAGGAGAAGGTTTTCGAGCTGGAGAAGACACTGATGCAGACCACTAAAGAGACAGAGCTTATTAAGGTACCTCCTCTTCCTCACCATACATTACTTTTTTACTATCGGTTTTGTAGAATGCTCAAGTTTTATTGGTCAATTACGACATTCTACTGTCTGCTATTTAGTCTGTTATTTCTGAAGCAGGCGTCTGCTATGAATAACAGATTGTTGCTATGGACGAAGTGGAATCGAAAATACAAATATTTCTTAGCTGAAAAAATAAAACATAAACATTTAAATATTTTTATGATCAATAAAATCGTTTGTTTTTTTGTCGTGTTAGTGATTGACCTAGGAAGCTGCTGTGTAATTATTGGGCTAATCAGGGGCGTAGGAATGAGTTTAACATTGGGGGGGACACATATCGGAAACCTGACAGATCCGGTATAATTTTTAGGTGGGACAAATGCGCCTGTCTCCGATATTGGAGGGGACACGTCCCCTCCGTCCCCCCCGGTTCCTACGCCCTTGGGGCTAATGTACAGCAAGGTCATTATTGTGAAATAAACCCCACATAACACTCTACTTCCATTACGTTCCATTAAGTTCCATTATTATCCATTACATGAAGCTAAATTATATTACATTACATTAGGCTACATCAATTTGCATGAAATTACATTAGGCCCTCATATGTATGTTTTCCCATTGACAGCTTCTAGTGGCTGGAGTTGTAGCTACAGTTATGTCGATATCATATTCGGTTACTGTCATCTGAGATTTTCCCACGGTGACGATAAGTTAATGTACTTATCACTATACCACAAGTCAAGTTTCTTCACATTCATTTTCTTTAACTCTCATTGCATCTCTACAAAGTAACTTTACATAACCTAAAAAATCAAGGAGGTGAATTGAATTGATATTCAAACACATCATCATTACTCACTCATTATTATTATTAAAAAGAGCCAACTGCCATGATGATTACCTCATCATGACTAATGGTTGTAATATCCAAGATAGAGGTCCTATAGCGGTCACTCTGTTGTTCTTCTAGGAGAGTCTCCGAGAGTCCTGTTCCAAAGTGGAGGAGCTGCAGCAGAGAGAGAGAGAGAGGGAGATAGAGCAAGAGAGTGAGAGGGAGAAGGAGCTAGAGAGAGAGCGAGAGAGAGAGAAAGAGCGAGAGAGAGAGCAGGATCTTCAACACTCCACCCAGGCCCTCAGAGAGCTTGAGACAAAGGTCCAGATCCTGGAGCAGTTGGAGTCCCAAGTCCAGGTTTTGGTGGAGCGGGGTCTGGTCCGACTTGAGCGGACGCCGTCTGGACAGGTTGACCTCCAGGTGGTCTCTGGAGACCCCCTGGTGCCTCCCACAGGTCAGACCTCATCTCTGGGTACCTTACCTCACACCGAGACTTGACCAAACATGACAGATGTTTTGCACATCTCAACCCACATCCCACCTTCTTCCAGCCTTTTCTATCCTTAAAGTTGTTCCTAAAGCTGAGCCACATCTTAACATCTGAATCTGAATCAAACACTGGTTAATTTGTTTTATCTTGATTTGTTTTGGCTCGACCTGCAGACACCAGTACAGAGTTAGACTGAGTAGACTCTGCTTTGGACTGCAGAGTTAGTTCCACAATGTTTAAACAACTTCAGGGCAAGCGTCTAACACTATGTTGTCCGGAACACATAACAGTTACATATATCACATTGAATGATGCTTCTAGGAGTGAAAATAAACATTTTTGTGATATTTTAAGAGACTGTGCATTTGAAACAGTATTATATACAGAATGTCTCCCACTTCCTCTGAATGTTTTTTGTCCATCCCCTGACAGTTCAACACAATATCATGGATGTTCTTCAGGACCTCCCTACTGAACCACAAACCCCGCCTTCAGAACCAGCGGCTTCTTTCTTAACCGCTGCTGAAGAAGCTCCCTCATTGGCCAGTGTTGAACAAGCTCCTCCTCCTTATCCAGCTCCACCCCCTCCTGCTGCAGCCCCGCCCCCACCCCCACCCCCACCTCCTCCTCCTCCTCCTCCCCCTCCCCTTCCTCCTCCTCCCCCTCCAGCCCCACTCGCTCCACCTCCTCCACCGCCCCTAGGGGCTGCTCCTCCACGGATAGGTGGAGAAGATAAATCCACAGGTGAGGAGAGGGGTTGGGCCAGCTAGGGGGAGGACCTACCAAAGGGGTGGAGTCACATGTTTATTGTTAAAGGGGCCTTACTTGTGTGCACTAAAGCCATCAAACGTCTGCGTGGACACTCAACACCCACATTATAGTCGTTACAAGCGATTAGCCGTGACAAGCAGTTTTGAAAATCGGCCTCTTCTGACATCACAATTGGGCGTGTCCACCTGGATGCATCACTCGTGAATCGACGACACTCATTGGGTGATCAAACCAAGGCTGTGTGTTGTGGTTCTCTGTGCTCCAGTCCACCGCAACAAGAAGACCATCCAGACCAAGTACCGCATGCCGCTGTTCAACTGGCAGGCCCTGAAGCCCGACCAGGTGGAGGGCACCGTCTTCAAAGAGCTGGACGACGAGCACGTGCTGGGGGTGAGAGGTCAAGCGGGCATACTCAGCAGAGGGCGAATAGTGCTTTACATGTGCCCGCCACTGGAGGTCTCCCTCTCCCTTCTGCAGCCCCTCGCTGTCTCCCGCCCCCTCCGTTCGCCCCCCCCCCCCCTTTCTCTCCCTCTCCCACCAGGAGCTTAATGCCTCTTATCCCCTCTGTCCCACCAGGAGCTCTGTCTCTTACCCTTACCCTCTCTCGTCCACCGGGGTCCCTAACAATGTATCTCGCCCCCTCTCTGTCTCCCACCAGGAGAGCTCTCTCTCTCTCTCTCTCTCTCCCTCTCTCTCTCTCATTCTCTCTCCCTCTCTCTCTCTCTCTCTCCCTCACTCTCTCTCCCTATCTCTCTCTCTCTCTCTCTCTCTCTCCCTCTCTCCCTCTCTCTCTTCAGCAGCTCAATGTATCTCTCTCTTCCTCGCCAAGGACTCAATATCTCTCGCCTTTCCTCTCTCTTCTACCTGGAGCTCAATATCTGTTGACCTTTCTCGATCGCTTTCCCTACACTAGCTCAATGTATCTCTCTCTCTCTCTCTCTCTCTCTCTCTCTCTCTCTCCAACCTGGAGCTTAATATCTTTCGTCCTCTGGTCATCCCCAGGAGCTTGATATCTCTCGCTCTCTCTCTCTCCCACCAGGAGCTCAATGTCTGTCGTCCATTCTTTCTCTCGCCCTTTGTCTCTCCCACCAGGAGCTCAATGTCTCTCGTCCTTTCTCTCTCGCCCTCTGTCTCTCCCACCAGGAGCTCAATGTCTCTCGTCCTTTCTCTCTCTCTCTCTCTCGCCCTCTGTCTCTCCCACCAGGAGCTCAATGTCTCTCGTCCTTTCTCTCTCTCTCTCTCTCTCTCTCTCTCTCTCTCTCTCTCTCTCTCTCTCTCGCCCTCTGTCTCTCCCACCAGGAGCTTAATGTCTCTCGTCCTTGCTCTCTCTCTTGCCCTCTGTCTCTCCCACCAGGAGCTGAACATGGAGGGCTTCGAGGAGCAATTTAAGACCAGGTCCCAGACGGCCCCGGTGGACCTGGGCACGCTGAGGGTGAGGGTGGTCCACAAGACGCCCAGCAGGGTGTCCCTCATGGACCCCAACCGGGCCAAGAACCTTGCCATCACCCTGCGCAAGGCGGGGACCACCCCGGCCAACATCTGCACCGCCATACAGACGTATGTTATCCAAGCATCAGTGTGTTGACATGGAGAAGTTGCTTAAGTCTGCTACATCAACTTAGTTTCCGACATAATTTGGGCCACAGGAAATGGTGTCTGTGAATTGTCACTTTCCGATGGACCGCTTGGATAATTGGCCTTTTGCTTTCTTTGCTTGTTCGATTTGTCACGGGAACAGATTTGATGTTGCAGATCGCGATTTTTCACAACACTCCTGTGAAGTAGAGCTCTCTTAAATAAGGGAAACGGAAGCATGACGGTGCCGCTTTAATGTGTGGTCATAAATATGGGTGTAAATACCATAGTGGGGAGATCAGCTAAATGGCTTCGCTAGACAAAACCATGAAACATTAAAGAGCCTCAAAGGGCATAGTCCAAACAAACACCCAAACATCATCAATAATTCTCCACTTAATTTCTTAATTAGCAAACAGTCCAAGGGTGTATTCTAGTTTAATATGTGAATGTGTAAATAATTGAGCAGGTGATAAAAAAATAAGATAAACATTATAGCGCCTGAAGCTTCTCTCTACTATTTACAATTTCATCGTTTAGCAGACACTTTTCTCAAAACCAATGCCATTAAAGCTAGGGTAGGCAATTTGGAGAAACTGGCCAGAGTAGGCTAGATTAAAAAAAAATTGACTACCCTAGCTTTAAGACACAGGGAAGCTTTAAGACACAGGGAAGCTTTAAGACACAGGGAAGCTTTAAGACACAGGGAAGCTTCAAGACACAGGGAAGCTTTAAGGCATGCTCTCAATTCTGAGCTACCTCCTTGTTCACAGGTACAACCAGGAAGCGCTGAACCTAGACTTCCTGGAGCTGCTGGAGCGCTTCCTGCCCTCCGACTACGAGCTGAAGCTCATCCAGAAGTACGAGAGCGAGGGCCGTTCCCTGGAGGACCTGGGGGAGGAGGACCGCTTCATGGTGCAGTTCAGCAAGATTCCCCGGCTGGCCCAGCGAATCAGCACACTTGCTTTCATGGGGAACTTCCCCAGCGTCATCCTTTCACTCCAGTCGGTGAGCTCTGATGGGCTAAGGGGGGGTTAGAAAGCGGGGCTTAGACGGGCGGGGCTCGTCAGTATAAAATTATTCCTGGCTGCTTTTCCAAAACCTGTAGTAGTCTCTGTTTTATCTTGTGTGTTGTTTGATTTTGCGCTGTGCTTGTTTTGAGGCTTCTTTGGGCAATGACAGTGTTGTGTATCTCATCTTAATTTGGCCATTTATCCTAGCCCTGCTTTAACATTGACAGTAAATTGAATTCAGGTTACGGCCATGTCTAAAACCTAGACATCTGTCCCTGTGATTGTGTTTTATAGAGAGTGAACATTAGCGTTGTTGTTATTACCTTCTGTCCAGCAACTCAACGCGATCATTGCTGCCTCCATGTCCATCCAGTCGTCCAGCAAGCTCAAGAAGATCCTCGAGGTGACTATGCTAAGCTCATGTAGCTCACGTCTCCGACCGTAGCTGTATAGGGGTATACTGCTTAATGCAGTTCATCATCTCTTTTTTTTCCCAGATCATTCTAGCGTTTGGGAACTACATGAACAGCAGTAAGCGTGGCGCAGCATACGGCTTCCGACTGCAGAGTTTAGACCTGGTGGGTCATCTCACTATCTGATGCCTAAAACTACAATACCCAACTAATGATGTCTTAAGACTACAGTCCCCAGCAAGCAATACCTTAAGACTACAATACATAGCTAGCAAAACCTTAGCAATACCTTAATCCTATTGTCACTATAACTGATAAGTAAGTGCGCTTAAATTGAATACATGTGTACATGGTCTTTAATCCTTTAACATATGTTCGTATGGCATATAATCCTTAGAATATAATTGATCTCGGTCTGTTTCTGAAGCTGCTGGAGACCAAATCCACAGACAGAAAGCAGACATTGCTGCACTTCATAGTGGACATCATCCATCAGAAGTACCCCGAGCTTCGCTCATTCTACACAGAGCTGCACTTCACCGACAAGGCTGCCCAGGGTACCTGTCTGTCTGTCTGCCTGTCTGTCTGTCACTCAGTCCTTCCATCTATCCACCAATCGATCTGTCTGTATTGAAAATTCTACTCTATACATTCTTTCACTATTGTAACTGTTCATTTTGTTACCAATATACCAAATATTGCACAATAGCTTCTATAATTAAACACTGTATTTTTTAATAGCTTTTTTTTTTTGGAAAAGTTTAAAAAATTCCCCTAGAATATCAAGAAAACCTTCAAAGGCTAATGTTAATTTATTCCTGTTTTTAATAAAGTGATTCATGTCTTTACATGTCCTTATCTATGGAGCCAGATGTGGATTATGAACCAGCCCGGTTATCTATAGCGCCAGATGTGGACTTATATTCTAGAAACTTCACTCTGGGGACGAATCACATTAACACTGCCTGCATCAACCAATCTACTTGACCGCTTCTCTCTACAGACCCACTGATTGGTCGAAATTTTGACCACTCAAGTCTTGTCTGACGCCACTTCTCTTTGACCTCTGTTCATTTAATGAATTGTTAACAAATCAAGTCTGCTTCACTCTCTCTCTCTCTCCCTTCTCTTTCTCTCTCGCCCCCCTCTTTCTTTCACTCTCCCCGTCTCTCTCTCTCTCCATTCCCCACTGCCCTCTCTCTCCCTTTCTCCAATAGTCTCTCTGGAGGGAGTACTACAGGACGTGCAAGCTCTAGAACGAGGCATGGAGGTCACCAGGAACGAGTACGAAGCAGAAGCAGAAAACGCCATCCTTAGTCACTTCCTGTCCAGCACGGCCGCGCCGCTAGACGCCGTGGTTGCCGACGCCAACACCGCCCAGGTCAGGACACTGCCCCGAGCCCCTCTCCCTACACATCCTAACCCCAGATCTGAAAGACCACCTTAGTGGTTTCAGGTGGTCTTTCGGGGTCAGCTGACCGAACATGAGACCCAAGACCAGTGATTGGGTTTTTAAAGAGGTGCTTGGAAGCTGATAGGTTAGGATGTTTGTCATCCAGCCAAAAAAGGTTCTGGGTTCAATCCCCAACTGCCTGTAGTCATCTCTCGCAACGAATACCTGCTCATTAATGACGCCTTTATCATATACATATCAAAAAACAAATAAACCAGCACCCACTGTAAGTGGCTTCAGAGAAGGATATCTTAACAATGAGGAGATAATTAAATAGTGATTAGACAGTCGGCCGGTAAGGAGTGTGTTCTCTGGGGTTCCAGGAGGCGTACGCGACGGCCGTAGAGTACTTCGGAGAGAGCCCCAAGACCACCACGCCATCGGTCTTCTTCCCTGTGTTCGCCCGCTTCATCAAGGCGTACAAGGTCAGAGGTCAAGCTCACCCCTCAAGCTCCATTTTGACGACGTCGTCGTTATAACCAATGCTATACCACTGTTATGATTCAAGCTTGATGATGAATCCGTTTTAGTGAACATGTAAAAAAGAATACAAGCAAAATAATGAGAAATAAAATGCAAGAAATAAAATGTAATAAACAAATGGAATCCTCAGGATCCTAAGCAAAAAGTGCATAGCTCAAATAATACAGCTCATGTTCAAAAGGGATAGGGAGAAGTTGAAAACAATAAAAGCTTCAAATGACACTGAAGGCCAATGCCAATGCTAATGCTAACCCCCGCACAGCAAGCCGAGCGGGAAAACGAGCTGAGGAGGAAGCAGGAGAAAGGGACCGCCGAGGCTCCTCCCACTTCACCCAAACCCAAATTCACGGAGAACAATAAGGTACCCCTGCTGCTGCATCCAATAATAACGACTCCGCGTGCTGTTCAGAGTTATTTTAGAAAATAGGTTGCAAAGCACAATTTTTTCGTTTGTATAAATTAGATGAGTACTTTATTCATCCCCGAGGGGAAATCCTCTAAGTTCAGTTTTTGTAGCTGCTCCAATTATGGTTGTAAGCTTCGATTGTTCTCAGTCTCACTTTTAAGTCTCTTTGGATAAACACGCCTGCCAAATGACTCAATGTCAAATGTAATTAAACAGACAACCCTTTGACAATAAAACAAGCAAACAAAAGATCCCCCCCCCCCCGTGTTTTTTATGGTTTTGATGGTCTCCCTTGATGGTTCTGGGTTCTCCAGGTCCCGGCGTCTCCCAGGTTACCCCAGATGGAGCTCCTGGCTGAGCTAAAGAAGCGACAGAGCACTCCGCTGGTCCGAGAGGGGAAGGATGGCGCCATAGAGGACATCATCACAGGTAGGAGGAGATGGAGGGCTGCTCTCCTGGATGACTGTAATGCTGCTGAGAGGGTAGGGGAGGTAGGAGAGGGTAGGTGGGGGAGGGAGAGGGTAGGAGAGGGTAGGAGATTGGAGGGGTTGGCTAGGAGAGGGTAGGAGAGGGTAGGAGAGGGTAGGAGAGGGTAAGAGAGGGTAGGGGAGGGTAGGAGAGGGTAAGAGAGGGTAGGGGAGGGTAGGAGAGGGTAAGAGAGGGTAGGGGAGGGTAGGAGATTGGAGGGGTTGGCTAGGAGAGGGTAGGGGAGGGTAAGAGAGGGTAAGAGAGGGTAGGAGAGGGTAGGAGAGGGTAGGGGAGGGTAGGAGAGGGTAAGAGAGGGTAGGGGAGGGTAGGAGAGGGTAGAAGAGGATAGGAGAGGGTAGGAGAGGGTAAGAGAGGGTAGGGGAGGGTAGGAGATGGGAGGGGAGGGTAGGAGAGGGTAGGAGATGGGAGGGCAGGGGAGGAGAGGAGAGGGTAGGGAGGGTAGGAGAGGGCAGGAGAGCATAGGAGAGGGGAGGAAAGGGCAGGGGAGGGTAGGAAAGGGTAGGAGAGGGTAGGAGAGGGTAGGGGAGGGTAGGGGAGGGAAGGAGAGGACAGGAATAGGGAGGAGAGGGTAGGAGAGGGTAGGAGAGGGGAGGAGAAGGTAGAAGAGGGGAGGAGAGGATAGGAGAGGGTAGGAGTGGGTAGGAGAGGGTAGGAGAGGGTAGGAGAGGGTAGGAGTGGGTAGGAGAGGGGAGGAGAAGGTAGAAGAGGGGAGGAGAGGGTAGGAGAGGGTAGGAGAGAGTAGGGGCGGGTAGAGAAGGAGGTTGGTGGGGGAAGGTAGGGGGGGTAGGAGAGAGTAGGGAAGGGTAGGAAAAGGCAGGGGATGGT
The DNA here is from genome assembly GCF_949987615.1 of Pollachius pollachius. NCBI lineage: Eukaryota > Metazoa > Chordata > Actinopteri > Gadiformes > Gadidae > Pollachius > Pollachius pollachius. The sequence continues at coordinate 7,592,870 of NC_136952.1, forward strand.
GATGGTAGGAGATGGTTTCTTGTCCTACATTTCTTTCTTACTACAACTCCTTGTCATTTTAACTCAATAGTCTTTCTTGCCTTAGTGCTTTCACCTCCTTTGCACTTTCGATTTTCTGTAATCGTTTTTGTATTCTTTCTTCCACCCTTTTTCCCCCTCTCACTCCCTCCATCTGTCCCTCTCTCTCTCTCTTTTTCCCCCTCCCTCCCTCTCTCTCTCTCTGGTGGCTTCAGCTCTTAAGAGCGTGCCCTTCACGGCTCGCTCGGCCAAACGGTCGTCTCGTTTCTACAGCGACGCCGTCTCCTGTGACGACGGACTGTGCTAGCTCCCTGCGGTATGCTCTGGACTCTGCCCCTCTCTCTCACCCACCACTCCCTCACTTTCTCATTCTGACTCTCGCCTTCTTGCTCCCTCGATTTCTTATGCTTTCAAAGTCTCTCATTTTCTCCACAGAGGGGCCAGGGGGTTTAGACAAATACCAATGAATCCTAGGCTCCATTCCAAAATGTTCAGCGAGGACAAAAAAACTGAGATTTAAGAAGCGAGTGCGAGTGGACTCGCTACAGAACGACTACTGGAATGCAACCCCTAAACGTAAAGCCCAAACAGGCATGACACGTGTGGTCATGTGCTTTGGGCTTAAGCTAATCTCGGACCAGTAGGGCAGTGGTCCTGCCGGCAACCATCAGACTCCAGGTGGTACCATGGATGAAAGAAAGGAAAAAGGACAAATCTAAGCGTGTTTGTCTCTTGTGCCCGGCTTTAGATCTGAGGAACCAGCCGTACCGCAGGGCAGACGGCGGAAGGCGAAGTGCCAAGTGGAAAACCTCCCAGCAGCTCCAGGTCTCCTCAGACATCTCCCTCTGAGCGACTGGAACACACCAGATGACACCAGATCCGACCAGACAAGACCTGATCCGACCCGATAAATTATGCTAGCCCAGATTACACTAGACCAGACTAGATGAAACCAGAGCAGAATAACAAGATTTGCGCACAAAGAGCTGCATGTAGAGGCCAAGCAGGAATAGGATCATATATAATATATATATAATGTGCTGCCTTCAAAGTGACAGAACAAGGTCAGATCTCTGCCACCAAGGACTAAGAGTCGCATAAGAACACACACACAAGCATGCACACACACACACACACACACACACACACACACACACACACACACAGTGGTTCCTTTCTTGTTAAACATCTCATGGTTCTTTCTCCACAGACCTCGTCTGGCCATTAAGTTTCAGAATCTGTTATGTCTTTAGACTAACAGGCACATGCTAATGCTAATTCTTATTATTTCCATCTCGACCGGTTCTGTTAGACAATCATTAGAAAGAGGAACACCGATCAGAAACAATGTGATAGACTGAGCTGCCGGTTGCCTATTTACCATGATGCATTAGCAATGGTTACATTTAGGTTGTTAGAGACGGTTGAGTTTAGGCGCAATGGTGGTTATGTTTAGGGTGAAAACATTTTTTAAGGTTGCATTTAGGGTGTGGTTAATTCAGCGTAAGGACATTGGGACAAGCAATGCATCATGGGAGAAAAATGTAAAATCCGCGCTCAAATCAAGGGGTTTATTAAGTTCATCTTTGAACTCTATGAAAGTGTAACATGACTGGATAAAATTGAATGTGCATGCTTTAATCATCTGAGAGAATTTTAGATAAACACGTTAAAAATCAAAAAGATTCATAATATTTTATTAGCTATATTTTTCATGAAATTTGAACTGCAATATGATATGATGTTCTAATATTTGTAGTTCCATATAATCCAACTGAAAATAGAACTGGATGAAAGTGTTTTTATTTACTTATTTTTTTCAATTTTAAATTAATAAAATTTTATACCAGTGGAGCTCAGTTTGTTGTGTTTTAGCTTGGGAGGATGAAAAAAAACAATCCAAAATTTTTCCAAAACAATAATTGAACTTTTACAAAAATTACTAATATAAGTGCCAATATTAAAGATATAAACATATGAATTAGGGATTAACATTTATATACATTTTATGACTATATTCATCTTTAGATTATTTAACCTAATTAGTCACTTAGCAGAGACTTACAAACCCACTGTACAAAGCAACTTACTGTAAGTGGTGTTGTGCTTTCCAACTTCCGGTTGTGGGTTTGAGGCGTTGGTTTGAAACAGCTGAAGGTCCAGTTCAACTGACCCTAGATTAGTAATTTAAGATATAACATGTTTCACTACACGATGAAGCTGTAAAGTTGTTCAAGGTTATTAGATGTTGTCAAGGTCAAAGGGAACGTCATTACCAAATCAACATCATATAGTAATATCTATAATTCAACAGAACCAAAATAAACAGGAGAAACACACCTTACCTGGTGCAAGCAACAGCTCAGCAGTCGTCATTGATCCTTGTTAGACGACGCTGCAGCTGAAAACATTCTCCCACACATCGAGGTCTGAGCAGTCAGTGAAACAAAGGTTTTGTATAAGAGGGTCACTTTTATTGTCACAAAAACACGACAGGAACGTACAAAAGCAGCCACCATCCCTCGTCACTGCCCCGTTTCTCCTCAGATTCTCTCCGTCACACGTCTCTTCCTCGCTCTAGGTTGGTATTTGGTGTTGTGGTACGCAAGTATTTACTCATTCTTCACGTTTTCACAAACAACAACAAGCATCACTCCCACACTCAACAACAAGAAGTTGATGTACAATATTTGAAGTAATACTTTGAATATATACTCTGTTTTTCTCACTGCCCTCTGGGGGGGCCAACGTCATAGAAAAGCTTGATGCTGTACACTGATTGTTTCCTGTATTATGTGCTCCAAACACAGGTAGGACAGTAGTATACGTACAGTATTACAGTAGTATACATACAGTATTACAGTAGTATTCATACAGTTATTACAGTCAGACCTGGAGGGCCCAGCGTGCAGAGTATCCAGGAATGTTTACAGTACACATGCCACACGTCAGAATATCGGCTATAAAAAATTATAGGATAACTAGAATAAAAATAAAAACAAGAGCTTCACGTAAAAATGTATCTGTATTGTGTTACTTTGTTGAGTATATACTGTACAGGAACATCTAGAGAGAACAACCACACGTTCATCGATTAACCATTGATACTCATTGGTTAGAGGCTCGGGCAGAGTATTCTGAGGATACTCGGCAACTAGAGGTACTACGGGAGGAAGACAGATACGTTATGAGTAGAGGTTCAGGCTACTCTCAGGAATACTGCGTTCGTGGTTCAGACAAACTGACAGTTAAAACAAACAATGAACTGCTATCCAGGTCCGGATGAGATGAGATGTACTTTATTAATCTGGACGTGAAAACAAGGTTTCAATCGAATGCACTGATGTATGTAACGCGATATTCTATTGATTTGACTACAAACGCACCGGATCAATAAATATAATAAGCTTTGCTCCTTAGGAAACTTGGTGTGTCATTCCATTTTTGTCCTTGTGTTTTCCATCAACATAACATTTATTATAACTACCAGAATGTAATTGTAGACGATCCCTAACTGCGTAAGGGTTAGCTAACAGTTTGTTGAACCAGCGACCACACCTGAGTGTGTGTTTTATATCGAAGTGGAGAAGGGGGGGGGGTTTCTTGGGTGGTCACTACAGACAGACAGACAGAGAGCAGGCTAGTCCTCATGCTTCCACTGGTGTACGTTATATAGAGTGCAACCTCTGGCTGAAGTATGGACGGTTCGTGGTCTATGGTTGAAAACATTGTAAAAACTAAACCATGTATACAGCACACGCCCCACGTGAATAATCCTCTGCTTCGTAAGTATAAAAATACAAAAATGCTTGATTTTATAAAACATAGATGACATTTATTTTGTATACATGTTAATAAAGTAATCTCTTTAAAACAAGAACAGATGGAATATATATATATATATATATATATATATATATAGAGAGAGATTTTTTTTTTAGACTATACTTTAATGTGTCTTATATTTAATGATCGAACCCCAGGCTGGTCCCAGAATGCATCTGGCTGCAGGCAGACCTCAGGCAGGTAGCTGGGTGGTTTAGCTATAATAGATCCTTCATATGCTGCTAGTGCTAGTACTACTACTACATCCTACTAATGCGACTAATACTACCAGTAGAACAATAGTCAGTACTGTTGTTCCAATGAGACAGCAAACCCTGAATCGTAGTTGCTTCCCAACATAGCTGCCCATTGGTTTTTGAATAGAAGGTAGAGGAGGAGGAGGAGGAGGAGGAGGAGGAGGAGGAGGAGGAGGAAAGGGGAGAAGGAGGAGGAGTGAAGGACAGGAGGAGGAGGGATGAAAACGAGCAGGGGAAGAGGAGAAGAAGAGGGAAAGAGGAGCAGAGGGGAAGGAAGTGGAGAAGAGAAGAAATGGAGGGAAAAGAGGAGGAGAGAATACATTTCAGCTCTGCTTCAAGGGGGAACAGAAGGTGAGCGAGGAGGAACAAGAATGAAAGGAGACGAAGGAGAAGAAAATAGAGAAAGAAAAGAGACGCAAACACTAAAACAAGAAACCATGGAGTGTGTGTGTGTGTGTGTGTGTGTGTGTGCGACTGTCCTTGTTTGTGTGATAACATTCTGTGCTTCTGTCTCCTTATTGGCCACTGGGGAAGCTTGGTGCATCAGAATGAGAGCTGCAGAGAGGGAGGGAGAGACAGATAGAGAGAGAAGGAGGGAGAGACAGAGAGAGAGAGAAGGAGGAAGAGACAGAGAGACAGAGAGACAGAGAGAGAGAGAGAGAGAGAGACAGAGAGACACACACACACACACACACAAAGAGAGCAAGACAAAGAAAAAGAAAAGAGAGAGAGAGAAAGTGTGTTGGGGAGAGAGAGACTGTGTAAGCAGAACAATGTAGTGATGCTTTTATGTTTGGGACTCTGCTGTCAAAAGTATTTCCACAGGCTATCTGTCCTGATTCAGCTCTCTCCCTACCTCCTTCTCTCTTCCTCTCTATAGCTAATAGAGGAAAGAGGGAGTATGAGAGATGGATAGTTAAAACTGAGTAGAGTTCTGAAGCAGAGTAGAGGATAGAGAGGAGGAGGAGGGGAGGATGTGCAGAAGATGAAGAGAGAGAGGGAGGAAGAGCAGAAGAGGAGGAGGAGAGGAAGAGGGTGAGGAGGGAAGATAAAGGAGGAGGAAGAGGATGGAAAGCTAGACATTGCAGAGAGGAGGGGCGGGAGGGTTGAAGATGAGAAGAATATGCAGCTAAGATTTACCAGATAACTGACCTCAGTGCTAGCTAACCTCAGAGCTAACAGCTAGCCTCAGTGCTTACAGCTAGCCCCCGTGTTATCAGCCATCATCGGTGCTTCCAGCTAACCACAGCGCAAAACAGCTAGGCTCAGTGCTACCAGCGAACATCAGCACTAACAGTTAGCCCCAGTGCTTCCAGCCAACCTCAGCTCTAATTTGTAGCCTCGGTGCTACCAGCTAATCTCAGTTACACAGTCATTTGCCCGAGTATGCCAGACCCACACAACAGTGTCTGGAAGTCTGGAGTCTCAGGGGCTTAGAGGGCTCAGCAGAGACGGAGCAGACGTTCTCCAGCTGTGATTTTGCTCCGTGATCCGGCCTCGGAGGACACTGGCTAGGCACGGGCGTTAGCCTCTACAGCCGACATGCTCAGAGAGATTCACAAAGACCGAAGGAGCTTCTAGAGACAGAAACAGAGGCGCTGCGGGTTTGTCGTGACGCAGTGACACTGAGACCTGACAGACCGCATCAGCTTTCATAGAAGGTGAATATAGGGTGAATGGACGGGTGAATGGATGCTCAGATGGATGGATGAATGGAACCAAGAGGCATAGATAGATAGACGGATGGAAGGGTGATGGGTGTCCCGATATTACAGGTTAGGGGAGTTTAGGAGGAGGTCGGGTGGAGGTTTTTGGGAGAGCAGGGTCTGAGAGAGCTTTATAAGCTAGTACCGCCTCATTTGGTCTCAAGCGTGTTCCCAGCAGAGTGCTAACTCTGGGCAGGTTGACCTTGACGGATCACAGTCAGGTAACCAGATGGCAACATCTGTTGGACATAGGATTCTAAATGGGGTCGGCCGTCAAGGTCACGGATTCCCTTCGGCTACTTTCATGCGTTATGTTGTGCTTCTCGGACGTCAGAACCAAGTGTGCGTGGGTTTTTTCCAGGGGATGTATCTGACCGTGGGAAGGTAGTCTGGGTGTTAGATGATTAAGTTGACTTTGAGGGGGAAGGATGGCCATCAAGCCGTGATGTAAACTCTTATTGCCACTATTGACCCACAACTTATTTTGGCTGATATCCTGGAATGGATTGGAACAGCTCCCCTATCTATTGGTGTTTCTTGAAGCTCAACCATCTATCCCTCATTCTTCTCTCAACGACTATACAAGCATCACATCTCTCTGTTGGCTCTTCTCTAATATTTGGTATAACATTGTTGTTAAACACGTGTTCGCATTAACATACATTTCGATCAAACACACTTCATTTGATAGAACACAATCTGTGGTGGAGTGTTATCGAGTCCTTCTATAGAGGCCATGTACAGACGGTACAGACATCAGGGCCGTCTTTAGGCTGTGGTCCTCATTAAACCAGACCCCATTAGGGCTCAAAACGGTTTATGTGTAGAACATAAACCCACCATCTTAACTATCCAGCACCGTTGATTCCACCTACTGGTGTTAGATATAATTGGGGAGGAGGAGGATGAAGGTATTATGTGGATTGCGATGGATAACCGTTAGTTTGACTTGCTGTGTTTTCCAGTTCAGAGGCTATAGGCTGACGCTGGAGGTTAAACGATGTGCTAAATTTACTTATTGTGGTACAGCTAGCTTAATCTGTCACAAACACAACCAACAGCTTCCTCTGGGAAAAAGCAAGACACCGACATTATTGTACAACAAAACTTGTTCTCTACGCAAGCTAGTTTTTAGATCCAGTAACTGAAATACCGAAAACTCACATCGATAAGTGCTCTTGAGAATCTTTTTCTTCTTTTTTTTCACCTCGTCGCCATTTTCCGCAGGCGTCTCCTGTGTGTTTTTGTCACTTGTTTCCTGGGGAAAACAGCAGGGCTGGAAGTCTGGAGGAGGCGGGCCAGACGGTAAGTCCAGGCGGTGGTACTGCTGTCTCAGAAGTGGAATACCTGCTGCTGCCCGGGGCTCTTTGAGGAGAAGTCCTCCTTCTGCTTGCGGGTTTTGTTGGGTCGTTCCAGGCTCCCTTGCTGGAGGTTCTTGAGGCGGGCAGCCACTGTGGGCTGGGGGCCCTTCGCTGGCCCCGGGGCCGTACTGGCATTCTGGAAGCAGGACGACATGCAGCTAGTTAGTTCAAGTGTAAGACCCTGAACGCTAAGACCACCAAGATTAGTTGGTAGATTGAAGAGCTTGTGTCTTCAGGGAATCTAATGGTCAAACATGGCCAAAGGTTTACAACATTTTGACAGGTCATTTTAGAGACAAACACGCACACAATTAAAGATACACATACATACTGGTCCACCAGTTACGTCTTGGTTTTGGCTCACCTTAAGGGTTAAGATATTAAGACGATTTAACAATACACATCCACTTTGTTCCCTCAAATCTTGGGAAGTCAGGGAATCACCCCCTAGCCCTCTTTAATAAGTCGAGGGCCGAGCCAAAAGGCAGCCATAATAAGATCTAACTTTGACATAGCACAAACATCGAGCGGCGAGAAACTATCTTCCCTGCTCCTTGGCAGTGACCTTCCTGTCATCTGAGACTCCTTATCGCTGAGGCAACGCTCTGCCACAGGCGAGGTCTGGGAGGTCATGACCACTCGCCCGGAACACCTTCTATCTTTACCAGTGGAGAGCGATACCGCCCGTCTCCATCAGAACATGAACCATTACTCTGTATCACGCCTCACCACGCAAGACACAGAGAGAGCGTTCGCATCCAAACAGGGAACAGAATCACAGCGAATATTAACAATCTACTCCTGGGTTTTCCGCAGACAAAGAGTTAGACATGTCAGAAGTTATCCTCTGAGGGGGAATAAGAGAAAAAAGAGGAGGAGGAGGAATAGCATTTTTAGCTGAAAAATAATAAACTAGGCCATGAAACCACCACCCCCCCCCCCCCACCTCCCTATCCAATCCTACACAGTTGTAGGTTTTATTCCAATCTAAAGCACATGGGTATGAAATATTAAATATTGGCTGGTGTATTTCCAGGGCTGGGTATGTGCAGCACGATCCTGCATGGCGGGAGGAGGGGGAGAGGTGTCCCCGGGTGACCCTCTCGCTCTCTCTACTCTATCTCTCTTTCCCTCTCCCCCCTCCATACCTCCCACCCTCCCCCCTCTCTCTGTTTTCTCTCTCTCTCTACATGGTGACATATTGATTTTACAGTTGATTTGTTGTGATTGGAATGTTGTGCCTGAGCGAAGTTTGGCTTGGAGTTTGTGTGTTTGTCTGTGTGTGTATCTGTGTGTGTCTCTGTGTGTGTCTGTGTGTGTGTCTCTGTGTGTGTGTGTGTGTGTGTGTGTGTGTGTGTGTGTGTGTGTGTGTCCTTGTACCCTTGTACGCTCGTCTGTGAGTTTTCGTGTGCGACTGCACAGGTGTGAGTATGTATAAGTTTTATAGATGTTTTTATGTGTGTGTGTGTGTGTGTGTGTGTGTGAGGGCGGGTATTAAAGTGACAAGATATAATATGGCAGGGGCCCTGAGTTTTGCTGGCTGACATTTATGTATCGTTGTTTTTTCCAATCTGCCATGTATTCCTTCCGTTTTTTTGCAACTAGATATCTATATTTGTTACAGTATAAAACGCTCTAACTATCTATCTAACTATACTTATCTAACTTTCTTGCTAATATGCAATATTTGTAATGTATCTCACTAAATATACACTTAATATCTCTTACCAATCTGTAAATTTACAAACCATATTCTGTGTACAACTTTAATGCTAATGAAATGGGTTAGCTTCTAGGTACGTCTGCTAAAGGTAAGCATCAAAGTTTGTGAAAATGGCTGTTAAGTACGAAAGGAATGCGATAAGAATTTAGACCCAGATGGGAGAGGGGAGGCGTTTCGTCCCAGGTGGGAAGGGGAAGGAGTTTAGGTCCACATAGAAGAAAGGTAGGAGTTATTCCCAGGGTGAGCCAATGGGAGAAGATTAGTCAAGGGAGGAGAAGGGGAGGAGTTTAGTCTCAGGTGAAGGTAGAGGAAGGGTTATTGCCCAAGGTAGGTGAACGAGGAGGAGCTAGGCCGAAGTGGAAGAGGAGACTCCCGACTAAAGATGGAGGCTGGTTGATGTTACCTGTCCTGGGATCAGGAAGGCCTTACTGGGCTTTGGGTTTGGGACTACACAGAACAGGAGCTCTCTGAAATATCTGAGAGGGAAGGGGAGGAGTTGGGTGTGCATGTTAGCATGTCAACATGTTAGCATACTGGTATGTTAGCATGCTGACATATTAGCATGTCGACATGTTAGCAAACTGGCTTGTTAACATGCTGATACCTTCAGGTCCAGTCTGCCACCACAAACAACAAACAAAATATGTTCTAAACATCTGGATGGTGTCCAGTGATGAAATGTTGGGAGGGTGGTTCTCACTGATCCACAGTTGCTTCATAATAAATAAATAAATATCCAAGCGTGTTGTATTTTTTAAGGCCATAAACACCTCTTTAGTGAATAGTGCTCCAGGGCAAAAATGGGAAAAAAATTCCATTAATATGATCCAAATGTGAAAGAACAAGAGATATTGAGATATGGTCCAGTTAGGAACTCCTACCTCCAGCTCAGCGAGTATCCTCTCCTCGTCATCCTCGTCTTGGACGCCGGAGGCGGAGATGACAGGCGGGGTGGAGGCTGGGCGCGGGGCGTCGGAGGGCGCTCTCCGTAGCTTCACCACCGCTTTGATAGGCTCCTCCTCTTCCTGTTGGTGTTAAGATGGCCGACAAGAAGCATTGAATCCCAAATACTAACCGTAGCAGTGCTACTAATAAGACCAAGGAAAGACCTAGTCTACGAGAGGGAGTAATATCGACCAAATCCTGTCTGCTCTGTTCCCCCCTACTACCGAAACACAATTTCCGCTATCTTACTTCCTGCGAGTTGTGTACATCAGTTCACAGCCTCCAGAGCAAGAAGAAGAAGAACATAGACATGAGATTTTTGGTGAGGAAATTGACAAAGCGATATCCGGAACATGTAACTGAAACTCATATCCCTCCCCCCGGAATCCTTCCCTCTATCTTGTCTTTTCAGGGTCAAGGGTCAGACTTAAGAATAGGGTTAGGGGTCAAGGGTCAGGGTTAGGGTACCTTGGCTGTCTTGGGGGTGAGGATGAGTTCTCCGGTGCGATTGGTCGTTATCCCGTGGGCCGACGGGAAGCTGCGGCGAGGGGGGGGGGGGGGGCGGAGACTTGGAGGGCTTCTCTGTTCGGTAGCGCCCTACGGTCAGCTCAGCTGGAAAACACACACATAGACACACACATCAAGACACACACATGAACACAAACATCAAGACAAACACAAATAAACGCACACATCAAGACACAAACACATAAACACACACTTACAGACACACACACATAAACACACACATCAAGACACACACACATAAACCCACAAATCAATACACAGACACACACACATAAACACACACATCAAGACACACTAACATAAAGACACAAATCAAGTCACACACACATAAACACACACACATAAACACACACACCAATACACACACACATAAACACACAGACATGTCAAACTTGAGGTACAGCCGAATGATTGGAAAAGAGTCTTTTTAGGGCCACTTACTGGTTGGCTCCACCAGTTAAGTGTTAACTATCGCATTTTGATCCATTATTTTACATTCATTAACGTCAAACCGAAAAGGAGCCAACGAGGTCTCTCATTGGTCCACACTGGACCAATGAGCCCAGCGGTGGGGCCTCGCGGCTCCCCCTTTAACACCGTGTGAGCGGGGCGCGGACCACTCACTGGAGCCGCGGCGGGAGCCGGTGCCCTCCATGCTGTTCAGCTTCTGGGCGGCGAGCTGCACCTTGCCCGGCCCGGAGTCCCCGCCCCCACCGCCGGGGGACGCCGCCTGTGTATTAGGGGGCGGGGCCTGAGCCGTGGGCGTGGCCGAGTTGGAGGTCATCGCCATGGTGATGTGGGGCTTGGGGGGCACCACGGGCTTGGAGACGTGCCTGGCGGCCAGCTCCAGGTCGGGCAGGGCCTTGAGCAGCTCGGCCTGGGTCTCCTCCAGCAGCCGGTTGATGTCCTGGGCGCTGAACTGGGTGAGGCTGGCCCGCTTCTCCTCCCAGTCCCGCTCTGCTGCCTACACACACACACACACATATATGATGCACATATATTATAACACCTATAACATTTTTAATACAGACTGGCCCTCTTCTCCCATTCACGCTCTGCTGCCTACATATTTATGTAATATATAGATAACATAAAGAACATTAACATATATGAATATGGACTGGCCGGCTTCTCCTCCCAGTATACACATATAGGTTAAATATAGATTTATAAACACAGAAAACACAGAAATATAAAAGACCACAACACAACTCAAGACGGACAGCCGTGTGTTTACCAGACGGACTTCGGCCGAGACGCTCTTGTCCCCCGGGCGGCGGGTGGGCAGCTCGTCCAGGACCCTGGCCCTGAAGCTCATCAGGGGGTCCTGGTCCGGGCCGGAGCTGTCCGCCTCACCCCCCAGCCCGGGCATCCAGTTGGCCAGCCCCCGGACACCCCCGCCGCCGCTCAGGTCGCTCAGGCTCAGGGGCGGGCTGTTGAGGATGTCCAGGTCGGGAGCCTGGCCCGCGACCTCCGACCTCTTGGAGAGGCTGTCGGGACCCTTCCACACGCCGTCGCTGACCTGTCTGTACGTACAGTGGGGATACAACACACTGACCCCACACAGCACGCCATCAGAGCTAGCTGGAGCTGCCTGCTTTATCCGCAAGGATAAAGCTAGTGCTAGCAGGAGCTATTGCTAGCCGGAGCCAATGCTAGCCACAGAGCTAACGCTAGTTGGCGCTAGTGCTAGCCGCAGTGACGTATAGTCCTAAGCAGCAGTATCATTCTCCCTTAATTGTTATCAATAGCTGGTGTGTTTCTGTGTTGTGTTTTCGCTGGGGTTGTGGTGTGTGTGTGTGTGTGTACTTCTTTTGGTGTGGTTGTGTGTGTGGGTGGTTGGTTCTGGTTGTGGTTGCGTAAGGGTGACTGAGGTTGTGTGAGTGTAGCTGTGTGTATGTGTGTGTGTGTGTGTGTGTGTGTGTGTGTGTGTGTGTGTGTGTGTGTGTGTGTGTGTGTGTGTGTGTTTGGGCGGGGGGTACCTGCGTAGCGAGGACAGTGTATCGGTCATGCTGCTACATCTCTTCAGCAGGGCGTCCAGCCTGTGAGGCTCCTCCTTCAGGAACTTCACCGCCTCCACCTCCACTCTCAGCACCACCCGCATCTTGCTCTGCAGGCTGGGGAACTGGTCTATAGTGGGTACGGAACCGAAGACAGCGGTAAGGGGCAGGATCGTCTACTGGGATGGCGCTGAGTTCAGTGTACCGATAGGCATCCTGGACCAAGATGCTCTGAGCTCTACCCGCTCCTTAACTTAATGACTGAATGACTCATTTATCTGAAATTAATATGTGGTTAAATACCTTCTGCTGCATACAGTACGACCAATGGAAACACATTAGAACAAAGAATGAAACAGACAGAAATACTGTATAGTGGCACCTATAGAAAGACAGGAGAACCAAGAGAAACACAATAAAGCGACACAGTAGTAGAGCCTCATGAAACAGGGACTGAACAACGGATCAGGGAAGGGGGAGGGAGGAGGAGAGACGAGGAGAGACGAGGAGACAGGTAAGGAGGACGTGTGCTGGTGGAGTTAAATGTGAAGTAGAACGTTCTGACGTTCATCGGATGAGAGGAAGAGTTCAGAGGGAGAGGGAGGAGTCTGAGAGACACCAAGCAGACAGGAGTGGACAAATGGCAGACGGTATTCTAATAAAAGACCTCAGCTCATGAATATTCATGAGCTGAGGATGCGCTCGCAGTCAGTAACAGACAGGAGGCCTAAACACCGCCGTAACCTGCCACAATTAAAGGTGTCACTCATGAATATGAATGAGCGACTTCAGCCTCACCTGGGAACACAGTGGCTTCCCTTTCCCCGGCCCTGTTGCATTGTGGGTATGTGTATGATTTATTCATGTACAAGGGTGAACTGCAGTTTAGGGTGTGATTTTAAAGAGGTTTGACACAGTCGTCAGTGGGTGTAATATTCACACCATGAATAACATGAATTTTAATGCACTACCACTTTAAAAACAAACAAAAATTGTACTTTCCTAGTACACTTTTTAAGTTGTGTGCTGTAATTATCATCGTCACGTGCAGGGCGCTTCGGATGAAAAGACTAATGTATATCTAAAAGTTAATGTGAAATGTAAATATTGATGCCATCTCTACATACTACTATCAGATCAAAACCAGAGGGACGATACACATCCAGTCTTAGTCCCTCCTCCTGTTTCTATCCCATCCTACAGTATCTCATCACTACTTTATTTGAGCAGACGCTTTTATCCAGAGCAACTTCCCGTGAGTTCAGATACAAGTCACCGAGAAGTCGGCAGTGGTGGGGGCATCTCCCTCAAGGTGACCTACAGGTAGAACGTGGGCATTGGGGTGTTCCGAATCGTTCCGGGTTCGAACCCCTAATGCCTGCCGTCTAGCTGCAGGTCTCCTTGAGCGAGAGCTACTCTTGCACCCCTACCTGCGCCATAGTGACCTGAATACCGTCTCTGCCCTCCATGCAGACTTGATGACAGTAATAAGATAGGGATGCACTGACTCTTGAGCTCTGTGAGGGTCTCTCCCAGCCTCCGGAGCTCCATGCTCTTCTTCTCCACCTCCTGCTCCGTCACCAGGCCCTTGTTCACAGACAGGTTCTTCTGGAGCCCCTCTACGGACCGTTCCAGATCACTGGCAGAGAGATACACACACAGGTGGATTACATACATACACAGTGCACACTGTTTCCCCCCGCCTCCTGTCCCAGACACAGCCGTGGAGCCTGAGTTATAAAGGGTGGGAACACCTCACGTTACCCTGTGGGTTTCTGCGCCTGTGCCTGCACTAATGGTTCTGCAAATCTGTGAGGGTAGTCATCGATAGAAATACAGTGCAGTGACACATTTCGAGGCCCCATTTAAAACTATAAAAAGTATCAGCTTTGAGAAGCAGTGAAAGGGTTGAGACAGACCCCGGCCACCTTCCAGAAAAGTATTGGAAGGTACAAGCATGAAAAAAGAAAACAGTGCAGTGATACATTTTGAGGCCTCATTTAAAAGTATAAAAAGTATCAGTATTGAGGCGCAGTGAAAGAGTTGAGACAGGGCCGTGGTTATTATGGAAGTTTGTTCAACAGATCCGCAGAGCCAGCGCTGGCCTCGGGGCTGTGGGGGGGGGGGGGGGGGGGGGACTCACTGCAGCTGCTGGATGAGGAGCTCTTGCTGGTTGAGGTACTTGAGCCTCTCTTCCTCCACCAGGAGGCGCTGTCTCTGCAGCGGGTCCTCCTGGGTGCGCATGGCCTCCAGCATCATGAGGCTCAGCTCCGACTCCGTCTGCCTCAGCAAGGACAGAACCTCGTCCTGGTTCTCCAGCTTTGGGGGACGGGGGGACACGGGCCGCGTGGTTAGTGGCTTGTGACGCCTCCTGGGGTAGCATGCGGACTAACGTGGCCACACACTTGGTCCAACAAAACCCCTTGCCACGCACCAGTTCGCACACACCTTGTTCACAGCTTACTACACACACACTTACAAACGCTAACACAGGTCAACACACGTGTCCATAGACACAAACACACACACACACACACACACACACACACACACACACACACACACAGTCCTGTCCACACATCTGTCCACACACACACACACACACGGTGGAGCCTCACCTGGATGTGGCGCAGCTGGGAGAGTTGCTTGCGCAGGGAGCTGGTGTTCTGCTGCAGGCCCTGCAGGTGGAGCTGCATTTGCAGTCGGGACACAGTGATTGGCTGGCTGGCTCCGGAGGGTGGGGGCGGCATCAGGGCCAGGGGAGCCGAGGGTGTCTGAGCTGTCAGTCAAACGGCAGAATCATGACTCAGGGTTTTATGGGCTGGTTCAGAAGGGATGATTATATAGTATCTATTCTGTTTTATCTATAGCGTTACGCATGACAGCAGTCGTCCCACACTTCTGGTTCACAATTCGTTACACTTGATATTGAGTGGGTTTTCTATCATTATCAAACTGGTGTTCATAATTCAAACATGGCTATTTACATTTTTTGGTTTGGGACAAGATGTTTAGGACGACTGCATCAGCAGGGGAGAGGGACTACAGCGACGCAGAGAGAAAGAGAGAGCGAGAGAGAGAGAGAGAGAGAGAGAGAGAGAGAGAGACAGAGCGAGAGGAAGAGAGAGAGAGAGAGAGAGAGAGCGAGAGAGAGAGCGAGAGAGACACACACAGAGACACAGAGACAGAAAGAGGGCCGCAGAGTCACAAACACGCACGCGCATGTTCGCACTCAGACACACACAGGCACCATGCAACAGAACACAAACAGACATAAGGAGTGTCGAGACCAGAGGTCAATCAATGGCCGGTAGTGATCTGATGGATCGTCTCCCGGTTCCTTCAGGGAGATCGACCGCTAAGTGTTTACAGGCACGGCGGGATCTAGTGCGCTATGGATTATGTTGCAGCGCGGCATCATGTCAATTTAAGCCCGTCTGCCTGACAGAGAGCAGATACCCATCACAGATAACTTCCAACAAGCAGTTTCCACCGTCGGAAAAAGAGGACACAGGGATTCAAGTTTTCTCCGGGGCTGCGTTCCGGACACAGCAGGTGGTAAACGAGCATCATAACAGCCCCCGGAGCTGCCTCATCTCTCTTGGTTTTTACGACTTCTGAGAAACTTCTACCGAAGAGAAGAGCTGCTCAGCAGTCACTTCGAGTATGCAGTCTCTCCCCCCGATGTTTACCTCCCCATCACAGCTGCACCCTCACAGCGCCTCACATTCAGATGAGATCAGACGACACCCCGTACCCGACCTGCTCCAGAGGAACAGCTCACATGTGTACCCCGCCTACAGCCCGAGGCTGGCATTAGCTCCAGGGTACCGCGGGGCTTGCTAAACCCCTGTTAGTACACGCTTCTGCCCAAACCCTCGTTCACACCGCACATTTGGGCACAGTGTTTTAAGTAATATCTGCGGACCAAAAGAGTCTGTCAGCCCACTTAAAAAGGATGCAGGTGAATTGGCCCGAGGCTTTAGATTAGGCTCAGGAATTTAGTTCAGGTTCACTTTGAGTATTTAAGAATTTACCCCAACTGGCACTAACCGCAACTTACCATTACTATAACCACAACCAGAAGCATTATTTGCTTTATCGTTTACGATTGAAAACCGCCAGAACATCAGTGTGAGACACATCAACCACACTGGACGGAGACAAGGAGAATGAGACGTTTAAGGAGTTGGTATGGTTAAGATGTTAGAAGCTTCGAATGGTCAAACAGGATTAGGGTTAGGGTTAGGGTTAGGGTTAGGGTTAGGGTTACAAAGTGAAGGACACCAGAGAATGGCGGAACGGGGTCGGGGTGGGGGGTTCCTTCACAGAAACACACACATACCAGGAAGAGGAAGAGGGGAAACAGGGGGCAGACTTCAGACACTAGGAGACTTCATAGCTACCTTTCTTTATTTTTGATCGTCCAGCTAAAACGAGAAGCACGGTGACCAGTTACACAGCAGCGAAGCAGGAAGCAGCAAACACGCGAAGCAGGAAGTACACTGAGTAGCACTGCGCCAGAGCAGGTGAGCTGATCTCCATGCTACGTAGCTACGTGGCTATGTGCTACGTGGCTACCAAGATGCATACGCTAAGTTGCTACATGTAATGTCGCTACTTAGCTGTCGGTTATCTGCTACACGTTACCTAGCCACTTGTTACACAGCCCTGTAGCTACATGGCTAAAAGCAGTGAGTTTTTGTAAATATTTACCGTCAGCTGCAGAGTCCTCGCTGGCCGTCTCCATCTTCTCCCTGAAACAGATAAATATTATACGATATTAAAGAGCTAACAAGAATTGACGATATGTGTGTGTTTTTGTGTGTATATGTGTGCAAGTGTGTCTGTATATGTGTGTGTGTGTGTGTATGTGTGTGTGTGTGTGTGTGTGTGTGTCTGTGTGTTTGCGCGTTTGTGTGTGTGTGAGTGTGTGTGTGTGTGTGTGTGTGTGTCTGTGTGTGTCTGTATGTGTGTGTATGTGTATGTGTGTGTGTGTGTGTGTGTGTGTGTCTGTGTGAGTGTGTGTGTGTGTCTGTGTGAGTGTGTGTGTGTGTGTCTTACTTGCTCTCCTGATCGGGTCCTCTGCTCAGAACGCTCTTCAACAGTCCAGTCAGGCTGGCAATCTGCTTCTCCATCACCTCCATACGCTCCCTGACAAACACACACACACACACACACACACACACACACACACACACACACACACACACACACAGTATATCACCATCATGTATTATGTATATATTTGTGATGTGTATACACGACACATGCATCATATATCATGTATATGTTCTGCATACCTAACTACGGACACAGGGCTACAACATGTAGATAAAACGCGCAGAAGCTGACCTGGTCTCCGTCTCGGTGCGCAGCAGCGGGGAGCTGAAGGCGCCGGGCCCGCCCGCGTCTCCCCCCGGGCCCCCCATCAGACACAGCTGCTCGGGCCCCAGACTCAACCCGGGCCCCAGGCTCAGCCCCGGGCCCCTGACCTTGGAGCCCTGGTCGAACACGCCGCCTGAGCTGGGCGGGGCCTCGCCCCTCCGCAGCCCCTGCCGGCCCGGGGACCCCCGGCCCGGCAGCGTGCCCCCGTACGGCTCCCTGAGGTCGGGCATCTTCTGTGGCGAGGCAGGGGGCGGGACGCGGAAGCCCGCCGCCAGCATGGAGGCGGCGTAGGTGTCGCCGTACAGCGGGCCTCCCGGCCTGTAGAGGGCGCTCTCCATCAGCTCCCCCTGCAGCGCCGCCGCCGAGTAGGAGGTGAGGGAGCGCACCGAGCCGGCGGGGGGGCCCCCTCCCGCTCCCCCTCCCCCCCGGCGGTACAGCGAGCCGTACGGGTCGGCCCGCACCACAGGAAGTTGCGAGTGCGGGTTTCCTGCGTGGCCGAGGCGACCGGGGTCGGGCCCCAGGGAGTAGGGGTCTGCGTAGATGGCTCCGCCCCCTCCTCCCCCCCCTCGCTCCTCCCCCCGCAGGAGCATCACGCCCCGGGAGCCGCCGCCCACCTCCTCGTCGGGCTTGACGTCGCGGCGCTCCAGGATGGCGCTGGGGGAGGGGCAGAAGGCGGGCTGGGGGTGGAGGGGGGAGGAGTGGTGGGAGTGGGAGTGGGCGTGGGGGTGAGGCAGCGAGTGGGTGTGGTGGTGGGCGGGGCCCGCGTAGGAGGAGGGGCGGTTCCCCCCTCCCCCGCCCCCGCTGCTGTAGAGGAGGCGTGCCCGGGCCGGGGAGCCCTGCGGGGGGGAGGCGGAGGCAGGGTTAGCGTGCTGGGCGGAGATGGGGGCGGTGCTTAGCCGGCGGCCGGGCGGAGAGTCTTGAGGGGCGTACACCATCTCCCTCTGTGGACACACACACATACACACACACACACACACACACACACACACACACGAACACACACGCACACACACAGGTCAGCATGACGCTACGCTTAACCCCCTGGTTCTTTTCCTGGTTCAAGCTTGATGCTGCTTTAGCGCTATGCTAGCCAGACGGCTAGAAGAGTTTAACCTTGATAGCTTTGGCTCCATTCTAGGAAATTGGCAGAGATTATTGTGTTTGTTTCGGAGTTAACTGATTGCCATCCTGCTTGCTCAACGCTAGAGCAGAGTTTAACTCTGATTATGTAAACCTTTAACTGAGTAGTGTTACCTACAACTCTCCAATTACTTCCCAGGATTAACCCAGAATCAATAAAAAGTACTTAACATTTGACCCTGAAAGGCAAAGAAATGTGATATGATGAAGAGAATTGATAGAGATAGAGGTAGAGAAAGAGAGAGAAGATATACAGAAAGGAGAGGGAGACCGATAGAGAGAGACAGAGGAAAAGAAAAAAGAATGAGAGAAAACAGAGCGAGATAGAAGAGAAAATACTAGAGAAGGCAGAGATACAGAAGACTGTAACCCCCTCTGGCAAGATAAGCGGCTATTTCTCCATAATCACCCTCCAGTCTTTAACAAGAGCCCCTTATACACTCATGACATCATCTGCCAGCTTGTCTCTTAGCAACCGTCGCCAGGGACCTACAGAAGCATCTCCTGTCTGTGTACTCACAGGATGTCCTTCCCAGGTAGTTCTGGTCCTGATGCTGCTGAATTAATATCCCTCTCAAGAGACCCTTCACCCTCTCCTCTCAGCCAATCCCAACGCACCAGCCCCTCATCTCAGCCAATCCCAACGCACCAGCCCCTCTTCTCATTCAATCAGAAGCCAGGACGAAATGATGCAACCACTGTCCTGCAGTCAGGAGACAATTTAATCTCCACTATAGATCAATCTGAACACACACACGCACAAATTATTGCACACACACACTGCCACATGTGAAGGCCTGTGTACATGCGTGTGTGACCTGACCGCCACATGTGACGGGTGTGTGTCAAGGTAAGCCGTTGATGAGGCAGTAAAACACAAGCTGACGGCCGCTCGTGACACCTGCACCAGATGTGCACAGAGGCAGAGATGAGATAGATGACCTCTAGAGCACAGCAGACAGCTGCAAATAAACACACACACACACACAAACACACAATTACATACACACACAAAGACTGATGAACACACACACATACGCACACACAGACAAACACATACACATACAAGCACACACACTGAAAAACAAACACACACATCAAGCACACACAAACACAGACAAATGCACACATATGCAGACAAACACATGCACACACACACACACACACACACACACACACACACACACACATACTGAAAAACACAGATGCACAGATACAAACACACACACACACAGACACACACACACACACACACACACACACAAACATTGGCCACAGGAAGACAGGGAGGTCTTCTATACCTCCACTGATCCCTCCATCCATCTCCACTATGAAGCATCACAACGAAATAAAGAAGACCACACAGCCCAATAGGTTAGTGAGACAAACCAGGGCAGGATAAACATAAACCCAGTCGAAGCTAGAGGTATAAACAGAGACGGAGGTCAGAATGGACGGAGACGTATGGATGGAGGTTAGTTTGTAACAGAGACGTATGGATGAAGGTTAGTATGGAACAGAGACGTAGGATGGAGGTTAGTATGGACGCAGGTTAGTATGGACGGAGACATATGGATGCAGTTTGTACGAAAGGAGGTGACACAGCAGGGATCCTGTGGCCTGACGGTGATGTGAAGCGAGCAGCAGCTTATGATGAGCTGAGCCAGGGGGCCGTCCCTGTTGGCGTCCGTGTCAGCTTGGATCACGTCTAGTTACCAGCAAAGTCAAGTGAGTGCTGTTTGTATTTCCCCTGAATCCCAGTTCCGGTCTCATAGGGACTCAACACACAACACATTATACAACTCCCCCCCCCCCCAACCCTCAGCACTCGGAGAACCTCCTGTAATTATCAAGGAAGAAACCTGGAGAAGGGACACAGAAGAGGGATCCCTCTTTCCGAGGACAAGCATGAGTGCAATGGGGGCAATGGTGGTGCAACATGATGGTAGCATACCAAGCACAACTGTTTAAATAACAAGCAAAACAGTTCAAGTAAAATTAGGTTGTAAGGAAGAGGTCAATAAGTGATGTCATAAGACACACATTAAATCTCTTGGTAGCTGGGGAATAATGATTTCCATAATAGTTGGTTTGGTTTTTAAATGAGAAGGAGGTCTGAAGGAGGTCTGAGTGGAATCCTCGACACTTATACGACATCATAGCATTACCATCAACAATACAAGTTTTAAAGAAATAAAGGTATTGATTGAGCATTGAGTGGTCTTCAAACTAAGGGTTGTGACGTTACAATTTAAAATATATATCTATATATTCTATTATCTATTATCCGTCCTTAACTATGCAGACTGCAAAGGTCGATCCCCTGGGTCAGATAAGCGAGTAGCATCTGGGAGTGTGTCCCCGGGGACAGGAAACAGGAAGTGATGCGCGTACCCGTATGTCCCCGTTGGAGATGTGGGGGCTGGCCTGGTAGGAGCCGTAGACGGGCTCCTTGCAGTAGATCTTGATGACGCAGCGGTCCTGGACGTCGCGCGGGTCCTCCAGCTCGTAGAACACGTTCCGCGTCTCGTCCTTGATGAGCAGCGCCGTGCTGGGACACCTGGACACCAAGGTACACGCCGCACGTCAGTGAGGCACAGTAGTACTGCAGTACTGTGGCAGTACACAGTCAGTGGAGCACAGTAGTATTGCAGTACTGTGGTAGTACAGCGAGAGCTGCCTCAATACTGCAGGACGGACGGTACTCCAGCGTTACACGTAGTAGTGAATAATGTAGGACAGACCATAATGTGGCATTCCATATAGTACTGACTACTGCAGGACAGACCATATTGTAGCATTACACGTAGTACTGAATACTGCAGAACAGTCCAGAGAGGTGTATTAGAGTTAGTACTAGTATAAGTAGTAATAATACAATTATTATTGTAAACGTGGTCATAGTGGGTCAGCGGGGGAACAGGTGCACTGTGATAGTATCAGTCCTATGAGTGGTAGAGTAGCACAGCAGTATAAGCTTTACCTCAGCATGGCCATAGTGAGCCTCTGGGGGAACATGTGGACGATGAGAGCCCTCAGCGTGTCCAGGGAGGTGAGTTCATGGGTCAGGTGGACCCGCCGGGTCTCCTCCCCCAGCTGGAGGAACAGGACGCCTGCAGACAGAGAGCAGCTCACTAGTACTAGGAGGGCTATTTAACCAGGATACCTGCAGACAGAGAGCAGCTCACTAGTACTAGGAGGGCTATTTAACCAGGACACCTGCAGACAGAGAGCAGTTCACTAGTATGAGGAGGATTACCTGTAGACAGTGAGCAGCTCACTAGTATTAGGAGGACTACCTGCAGAGAGAGAGCAGCTCACTAGTACTATGAGGGGTATGTAACTAGAATACCAGTATACAGAGAGTGAGAGAGAGCGTGACACACAGAGTAGTTGACCTCTAAGATATAGGAGTATTTAACTACTACTAGGATATAGCAGTAATTGAACTAGTACTAGGATAGTACTAGTCCAGCCAGGCCAGAAACTGGCCTGGCTGGACTAACATGGGCCCGGAGCTTGGCCTGGCTGGAGGAGCGGGCCAGGGGCCTCTAGGAGCCTCTATGAGGGTCTAACCTGGGGCCCGGAGCTTGGCCTGGCTGGAGGAGCGGGCCAGGGGCCTCTAGGGGCCTCTAGGAGCCTCTATGAGGGTCTAACCTGGGGCCCGGAGCTTGGCCTGGCTGGAGGAGCGGGCCAGGGGCCTCTAGGGGCCTCTAGGAGCCTCTATGAGGGTCTAACCTGGGGCCCGGAGCTTGGCCTGGCTGGAGGAGCGGGCCAGGGGCCTCTAGGGGCCTCTAGGGGGTTCTTACCTGGGGCCCGGAGCTTGGCCTGGCTGGATGAGCGGGCCAGGGGCAGGCTCTGCCTCAGGCGGTTCATGCGGTTGAAGCCCAGGGGGACGTCCCCCTCCGACATGGTTTCCTGGCTCCTGGCCGTCACTAGGGGTGTCCGGCTGGCCTGGTTGCCCGGCGTGGGCTGGGCGGTGTTGGGGCGCGCGAGGCGGGGCGTGCGGGACTGTGGAGCACATAAGAGGAGTAGGAGGTGAGAGATATGGGGCGATAGAGAGAGAGAGAGAGAGAGAGAGAGAGAGAGAGAGAGAGAGAGAGAGAGAGAGAGAGAGAGAGAGAGGAGAGAGAGATGTATTATTAAGACAGCAGTGACCACCAACGACAAACATTTTCAACGGGGATTCCAGGCAGAGACTCATAGAAGAGTAGGAAGTGAAAAGTTTATTCCCTAGCAAAATCCGCACTCACCTCCAACGCTCACACCTCAAGGGCGGGCAAACAGGGAGATGAAGCGCCTAAAATAACGCCAGACACCGGCAAAATGATATGTACATGGATAAATCCTCCTACACCCATCACACTACAGCACTACACAGCTCCCCTCCCTGAGTCCCGCTGAAGTGTTGGACGGAGAAATGATTAGCATTGGCATGACGCCAGAGAGAGAGAGTCGGCTGGTGAAGACAGAGAGAGAGACAGAGAGAGAGAGAGACAGAGAGAGGGAGAGACAGAGAGAGAGAGAGAGAGACAGAGAGAGAGAGACAGACAGAGAGAGAGACAGAGACAGAGACAGAGAGAGCGAGAGAGACAGAGAGACAGAGAGAGAGAGAGACAGAGAGAGACAGAGAGAGAGAGAGAGAGAGAGAGAGAGAGAGAGAGCGCTATCCTGCGACACGACTCAGTTGTTAGACGGGGAACAGACCCGCAAGGTTCCTCTCTACCTTAAGATTCAGGGAAATATACTTTCAAAGGCTTTCATCTTTGTGAATCAAGGCACGTCCCGGCAGCACGGAGATTGTGAAAATATGTAGACAAAGACAATTTGAGTCGTCGTAGCACTTTATAAAAAATGTGCCATCGCAGACTCTGAAGTGCTACTGCGGTTGTCAACTGTAATTTTGACACATTTTATTTGCGAAAATATTTTTTGTGAAACCAGCAGAGCTAGTTAGGATGGTTTTATCACCCTGCTCAGTCCTTTAAAAAGCTGAAAAATAAATGAAACTGGTTTAAAATGACAACACAAAAGCTAACATACAGAGACACATATGAGATTTGAGTTAAAAATGTTTAAAATGATGACACGCCTCTGGATTAAAAGAAGAAGAAACAAAAGAAAGCTATGTTTTTGAGATTTTGTTTTGAAGATACAGAAATATAGACAAATCATCCAATAAAACACATCCCAAGGTTAAATAAATACATAATGCTTCCTCAGGTGCTAGATAATGGAGTTCTAAAGTGTTATGTGCTTGTAACACAGAACTGTTCATCTTGTAAATTACAGCTGGATGTGTGTTAAGAGCCCGCCAGAGCCAGCTAGTGGCCATCAGGTGAGTAAAGAACAAACTAAACAAGACAAATGGCCTGGCTTAGCATCAGCTATTCCAGGCTCTCTGTGAAACGCAGAAGGCCAGTCATATCTCACATGTGATAGTCCCCTACTGTGGCTGTAATGGGGACCTAACTTTAGCCCAGAGTCTCCAGGAAGCTAATGAACTGTATGAACTGATATTTTTCCAACGACTCGTGCAAGAAGCTCTCTGTGTGAGCCGTTCTCACTGCCCAGCGCCGGCTCACGTAGCCTAAGTTATCCTAGGCTAGCGCTCG
Organism: Pollachius pollachius; assembly: GCF_949987615.1. NCBI lineage: Eukaryota > Metazoa > Chordata > Actinopteri > Gadiformes > Gadidae > Pollachius > Pollachius pollachius. Next base: position 7,617,376 of record NC_136952.1, read on the forward strand.
CTCACCTTGTCTATACTAGCCTCAGGTAGCATAGCTTAGTGCCTAGTTTCTTTGCCTAGCACTGGCACACCCAGCTTAGTCCAGCCTAACGTTCCCTAGCTTAGCGCCGACTCACCTAGCCTAGTTTAGCCTATGACAGGCTCACCATGCCTAGCCTAGCCTAGTCTAGCCTGATGCTGGCTCGCCTTGCCTATCCTGGCCTAGCAGTGTTTCACCTAGCACAACACATACATACACAGATGCAAACACCCAAACCCCAAGACACTGTCGCACACACTAACACCGTCTAAACATCCCTCTGTCTTCAATCCAAGTGAGACAACAGTCCAACTAACAGCATGAAAACAGCTGTCAAACAGAGAACACATGTGAATGCCCCATCTTAGAAGTGGTGGTGGACTACAGAGTGATGTTGCTGTCGCGATAGAGAAGTGGCGGTTATCATAGTGACAGTACTGTTGCTATGGGGACATGAGGGTTATCATAGTGACAATGCTGTTGCTATGGGGACGAGCCGGTGACAGTGCTGTTGCCATAGCGAAGCGTTGATTGTCATATTGATAGTGTTGTTGCCATACCGATGGTGATAGAGGCACTGCGGTGAGGGTAAACGGAGGAGCGTGTGACAGATAAAGTCTTATCTCTCTCCTATCGGTGTCTCTTCCTCCTAACAGAAGTGTTTTATAGCCGCTGTCTAGAGGCGGCCAAGCTATTTCCTCATCGTAACGCCCAATAAACCCTTTCTCTCCTCCTCCTCCTCCTCCTCCTCCCTCCCGTTCATCCTCCACTAACTCTAACACCGTGTCCCAGGGCTGGTCGTAGCTGGAGTCATTTAGCATTCAACCAGGCACCAGAGACTCGGCCAAAGCCGGCCTACAAACACTAATATAATGGTAATGTAATATGTACATATATAACGATAAAATAGAACACGTTCACTACCTATATAACCTTTTGATGAATAGCCTTGGTTTAAATCCATATACAGAATATGTACGGTATATAACCTTGGTGTTTACTTCTATTCATCCTTGTATATGACGACTGATAAAACAGTATTACCCCCGGCTTTCTGAAGAGAGTACCTGGCAGGAGATAGCCTGACTCTATTTCTGTAAAGTTTAACGGGAAGCATCCTGGGTTTTCAAGGTGGATTTTGACACCACTGATTAAACAGCTGAGACGTTTTGGGTGGAAGGAATTATTTGCTTGTGGACAATTTATTCAGAAAGGTGGTGGTTTGTGTTTTCCACCTCTGAGACGGTCCGCTAATCCTGTTAAACATTATTCGTCCTTTGGAAGGAAAGACACTTGATGCATAAAACATAAATTCCTAAAATCCTTTTGGTGTAAGTATTCTCATTTTTAAACAGTGCTGCATCGGCGTGTTCTTATAAACTAATATCCACAGAAATATCCAGGGAAAATAATACCTTAAACAACCTAGAAAAATATGAAATTATGAAGAAAAAAAAACGAAACATAAGAGAGGGGAGAGTGATCCTGAATTACTCCTTGTTAGGCTTACAGCTGGGAGCCCAAGGTGAGACACACCTTGTGTTAAAATAAAGGCATTATAATCTTTTATGATGAATCACCATACCTGTAGTTCCAACATCTTGACCCAGAAGAAACTCCTTCTCATTTACTCGTTTGACTTCTCCCTAACCAGCTTTGATCCTGATTTCATCATTATGAATAATTCAGTTTCTTAGCTAGGTCAACCAAACCGCTCCAAGGCTAGCTGGCTGCTCTGGCCCCTCTCATTCAGTTGCCCAGCGGTCGTCCAGATTTAAATGTAAAACCCAGTCTGGATCTCCGCGGTCGGCGGATAGGACTGCTAGTGATTGATAAGCCAGCTGTGGTCCAGTTGCCACATTCCGTTCCAGTGAGAACGGTAATCCTCAGATTAGCTGCATTCCCAGCTAGCTAATCCGTTCCTCCATTCTACACGTTTGATTTTTGTAAACGTTAAGTTACGATAATAATGGCATAAACACAATAACCGCTAGTGAATGCTGGATCATGTGACCTCTATGTTTAGGGGGATTTTTTTTTATTATTATTATTAAACGCAATTACAACCACACAACAAGCCAATTACAGCAGGATTGCCCTTGTGTGTGTGTGTGTGTGTGTTCATATGTTTTTGCGGTGTGTGCCTGTGTGCGTGTGCTTGTGCGTGTCAGCGTGTGTGCGTGACAGCGTGTATACATGTGCACACATGTGTGCGTATCTACATAGGAGTGTATAATAAATGTCTTTCTGTCTGAGAAGGTCCTGGGGGCTAATTTGTAGCCCGCTAGGCGAAAGATCGCTGCCAAATAAAAGCACCCTGGTGCCAGTAAGTGGTTCTGGATGCACGCCCCAGTCCAACCATGGTTGGCAAGGCCCGGACAGAGCCGTGGGGCATATTCTATACTCTGTGTTCTGCAGCTGAGGTTTAGGGAATAGAGATTTCCCTATCACCTGCCAGCCAGCACTTCCACAACAAAAGCAGACGTCTCCGCGGTTTATCGTTGAGCTAGCTCAGCGGGATATGGCACACAGTGCACAGAACCGGGGGGGATTCTGTTTGAAATGGAGAACTGCCCGCTTGTGACAAACCAGAGATCTGTTTCATACTCCAAGCACTAACTCAACTCATTTGAAACCTTTTAACTTGCATCCTGCTGTCTTGATGTGCACAAATACCCAGCTGGTTAACCATTTACTACCATTTATTATTTAGATGCTTTTATTTAAAGAGACTTTGAGATACATCAGGACAGGTAGGGGGTAGGGGGCATCTTATTGAAGGTAGACTTTCGGCATTCAGGGTTCGAACCCTGAACCTTTCGGCTGGGAGTCAAACACCCTAACTAGTTGATAACGTTGTGTTCCAGCTTCGCCATCCACTAAGCTAACAAGCTACCCGAATCTGAGATCTGCTGTGTTTTGTGAAATATGGCTGACTTTTATTTTTAAATGTCAATGAGCAGAAAATAATGTGAATATCGGGGGCATAATGGCGTAATCTTTGAGGCAGGCTCCCTGCCAATGTCTTACTGTACAGAAAGAGCGAGTGAGTGAAAGAGGCAAAACGGCGAAAGATAAAGACCCGTTATTATTTTGCAGCAAAGAACCGAGATACGCCAAATACAGACATTATTTTATCTACATAAGCCAGTCCGAAGAACACTGAGGGAGTGTGGAGAGAGAGAGAGAGAGAGAGAGAGAGAGAGAGAGAGAAGGAGGAGGGAGAGGGTGGAGAGAGAGGGTGGAGAGAGAGAGAGAGAGAGAGAGTGTGTGGACAGGGAGAGTGAGAGCGAGAGAGCAAGAGAGAGAGGAGAGAGAAAGAGATATGGTAGAAGAGAGTGGGGTCGATCAGAGAAGGCACTTGAAACCACACAGCTTCCCCAGAAAACAGTTGAAACACGCAGACAAAGCTGTGTGTGAAGATGGTAGAATGTGGGGGGTCCTGGTGTATGCGTGTGTGTGTGTGTGTGTGTGTGTTGCTTGTCTGTGTTTACATACTAAACACCCACACGGTATAGACAGGGTTTCCATGGCAGTGTGTACAGCCATTAGGTTTTTATGCTAATCTGCCGTTTACCCAGTGACACACGCACACGCACACGCACACACACATTAAGTGGTACACACATACACGTACAGTACACACACAGTGACACGTGTACATGCATACAGCGACAGACACACACACACATGTACAGTGATACACACATAAATCACACACACACACACACTCATACAGCGACACACACACACATACAGTGAAACACACGCGCACACACCTACAGTGATGGAGGTGGGCAGGAGGTGAAGGACGGTGGGGAGGAGGAGTTGAAGGGAGGGAGGGGAGGAGGAGGTGGAGAGGAGATGGGGGGGTGTAAATGTGACACTAGCAAAGCAGATATGAAGCAAGCGCAGGCTAAAGCTAGTCCATGTTACGGGACCGATAGATATGCTAAGAGAATAAATACTGAGGGATGGATGTCAGCCGCTATCTGACTACTTACGGTCAGCTATGAGAGCTGATAGTGTTATACGATACCCTGCTGTACTGGAACAATAAATATCAATCACACTGCAACCAAATATCAGCCAAACTTCAACCATATAGAGCTGGAAATACGGTGCTATCTGTCGTTGCACATTTATGACCCTAACCCTAACCCTTTAATTAATGCTTGCTTTAATTTGATCCATTAATCATCTTAACCTAATAGTAGCGCTGACAGTATTAGCAGTAGCAGTCATGCTGATATTGTTGGCTGGGGTGATATGCCACGCTAAGTGCTTGTTTATAGCATGATGCTGTAGGCAGCTTAGAGTAGGTGACCCTCTGAGCTAATTATGCTAACGTGTTTCTTCTGGGGCGTGCATAACCACACTCCTCTGGCATGTTTGACACACAACTCATAAACGCCAACAAGAAAACCCAAAACGGAAAGATACGCCCGCTTGACTTGGGAATCCTAATGAATTGGTCGCCTTTCCCTATAGTCCAATGGGCTAAGACACAGCGCTGGTGGAATGAAAGAGGAGCAGAGTTCCAGTCGAGTGGTGACGATCTCAGAAGGAAGCAACATTTGCAAGCAGTACTCTGCCAGCATCAGTGCCATCCCGCCCGTCACTGGCGGGAACGGTATCCCCAACTTACATCTGGTTCAAAAACCCTCCAATGTATTAAGAAGTGGTATTATAATTTGCAGTGAACACCCCCAACACACAGCCTTAGGCCAACCCAGTTCTGAGCGACACAAGGCCTGATTGTGTGGAGCAACATGGACACCACGCAGAGATGAGCGGGCATGAAGATCATAGAGACTAACAAGGGGAACCTTGAAGCTTGGCTGTTTTCTAACACAAGCAGCACTGCCTCACATGCATGCAGAGAAAAATTGTGGCCTGCAACATCAACACTGTTTCCACAAAAACAGTTCTTTCCCGAAAAGGTTGGACCATTGCTGTGACGGATCGGACTCAAATAGAGATATACAGACTGAAGTAACAAACACAGATAAGCAGACGAAAGCCACACTGAAATGCAGACATACAGAATAAAGCCACAGTAAAACACAGAATACAGATAAAAGAAACATTCAAAAACAGATATACAGAGTAAAGCAACACTTTACAGGTAAACAAACTAAAGCACAACTTAAACACAGGTATACAGACTAAAGCAACAAACACAGATATACAGACTAAAGCAAGACTCAAACGGCTATTACCTGACTAAAGAAGACTTTTTAAACCCATAAAAACATATTTAAGCAACACTTAAACACAGGTAAACAAACTACAGCAACACTCAAACACAGATGTAAAGACTAAAGCAACAAACAAATAAACAGACTAATCCAACACTTAAGAATATATATTACAGATCAAAGCAAAAAACATTGATAAACAGAAGCAACACTCAAACACAGATCAACAGACTAAACTTACACTCAGACACAGATACAAAGACTAAAGCAACACTCAAACACAGAAAAAGAGACTAAAGCAACACTCAAACATAGATATAAAGAATATAGCAAGGTTTAAACCAGATACACAGACTAAAGCAATGCTTGAACACAGATAAATATGTTATACCAACAGTACAACAATGATACAGAAACGATAGAAACACTTCACAAACAGATACACAAGTAACAGATAAACACACATGACTGCTACTGACCTTGAAACTCCAGTAGTTTGGTTGTTGCTAAGGGAGGAACGACAGAGCACAGAAGAATGAGGAGAGAGAGAGAGAGAGAGAGAGAGAGAGAGATGAGAGGGAGGGAGAGAGAGAGAGAGAGAGAGAGAGAGAGATGAGAGGGAGGGAGAGAGAGAGAGAGAGAGAGAGAGAGAGAGAGAGAGAGAGAGAGAGAGAGAGAGAGAGAGAGAGAGAGAGAGAGAGAGAGAGAGAGAGATGAGAGGGAGGGAGAGAGAGAGAGAGAGAGAGAGAGAGATGAGAGGGAGGGAGAGGTGTTAAGACATTTTCCCAGCATTCCATTGTACATCCATCTCACTGTAACAGGTGAGGAGGGGGGAGACAGGGTGAGGGCAAGAGCTGGAGGAGGAGAGAGAGGAGGGGAAGGAGTGAGGGGGAGAGGTGCAAGGGGGAGGTTTGAGTAGGGGGTAGAGGGAGGGGGGGAAGCGAGGGGAGAGTTGAGGAGGGAATGAGGGGGGAGGAGGACAGGGCAAAAGCGGAAGTGAAGGGGAAGAGGAGTAACAGGGAAAGTGTGAGCAGGGGGGAAGGGGGAGATGGGAGGAGGAGGAGCGGTGCAGCAGGAGTGAGTGGGAGAAGTCATGCTGTATGAATCATTCAAAATTATTATGCAAATATTATTTTAGTAGAGCCTTAGAAGGGTGTCTGTTTTAAAGCTCCAGGAACAAAACAGCACTTTCCCATGAATGCCTCCTGAAAAAAAACAGATGAAATGACAGAAATGAACTCAATATATTTGTAAATCAATCAACCAGTAAAGCGTCAGAATAGTATATGAATGAATGAATAAAATAATAATATTGTGCTACACTGTGACATGCATATTATGTTGGTGATGGCCAGAGGCTCCTATCTCTTGCTAACAGGGTATTAATTGCTTGTAATTGCTTTCCGGTTAATCAACCAATTAATCAAATGTTTACACTGAGCTGACGAGGTCCAACTCCCAGGAAACATTGCGATTCAAGTCCTCTCTCTCTCTCTCTCTCTCTCTCTCTCTCAAAAAAAGTTAAATAAGTTAAAGGGGACATATCATACCACCAGGTGTGAGTGTGATTAGCCATTACAAGCCGTTTTCAAAATGTGCAGCATTGTGACATCACACGTGGGCGTGTCCATCTAGATGTGTGACGGATAGATGGATATGCCAACCTGTGATGTCACAATGCTGCACATTTTCAAACCTGCTTGTAATGGCTAATCACACTCACACCTGGTGGTATGAGATGTCCCCTTTAAAGAAATCTCTCCCTCACCCTCCCTCTTTCTCCCTTCCTCCCCCTCTCTCTTTCTGACACCAGTTTAATGGTTTCCTGGCAAGGGATTACATAAATGTTCAGACACTGGATAAGCTAGCTTGACATTTGGACTCCATCTGGGTGGCAGCCAGATAGCTAGCCAGCTAGCTATCATGCTCTTATCCGGCCAATCATGCTCAATCTAGGATTTATCCTAGCCACCCAGCAGCTAACGGACTAACAGTGCTACGAAGCAGCTTATTACCCTATGGAGAATCTTACAATGGATTGGAGCAGTTAATAGCACCATGATGTAACTAACCAGCTAAGAAGAAGCTAAAAGTTAAACGCTAAAAGCTGCAGAAAACAAGATTTTTCCATAAGGGCCTTGGAAAAGTTTGAAGCCATTTCGATTGAATCAATCATAGTGAAGGACTGTCAATGGATGTATGAATGCCGCAAACTGCCAAACCAGCTAGAGCGCTAGCTTCATTAGCCAAAGGAGACTCCATTACTTGCTGTTCCACCAAACTCACAAGGATAATACAATCAACCCAGGAATCATTTCAATTAACCCATCTGGGGGGTCTGAAATGCACTAGAGGCTACGGCTGTAGTTCTTCAACTTAATTACCGAAGTACTGAATCTAATGACGGGCCAAGTAGCCTACACACTTCCCCTGACCTCAAAGTCTGTGACTCATGTCCCGCATATCGTAGAGGTACTAATGAAAAGGATTTAGTTATTTAGCAAAGACTTTTGACCAAAGCTTCTTAAAAGTAAATTGTTGTTATTAACAGGACTATCATGCCCTATAGCTACTAGTGACCACCATAGTTTAATAGCGGCTTGTGTGCATTAAGCAGCCCTTCGAAGACCACATATCTAAGAATTGTTTTTTGTGACTGTACTGTTCTGCAGCCCTCTTTACTACAGTCGATTCCAGTTACCATTTGGATTGGAGAGAGAGAGGAGACAGGCGCTGGGCGTGTTGAAGACCAGGGGGCTTGTGGCCGCCCTGACCCAGATACAGAGCTCAGTACGGTCTGGAGGACTGGCTCTCAGCTTGGCCCAGTCCTAGGCTCAGCTAGATTCACCTAGCCTCAGTTAGAATCAGCTAGCCTCGGTTATCCTCAGCTCCAGGTAGCCTCAGCGAGCCATAGTTGGCCTCAGATAGCTCCTGCTCTGTCTATGGTCATAGCCTTGCTAAGGTACCCTCAGCTAGGCTTAACTGACTTAAGATAAGCTTGATAATTTTAAGCTAGCTTTAGCTTGGTTTAGCAAGCCTTAACAAGGCACAGACAGCCTTGTTAAAACCAACAAGCTAAAGGGTAATTTTGTTGTTATTATATAAAGACAGGATTCAAGAATAATACAACATGATTTTATCTTTTACAAATGTCAAAGTTCCACAGAGTGCCTGGATGTTACTCCAGCTTATTCACCATCATCTGTATTGTGTGTGTGTGTGTGTGTGTGTGTGTGTGTGTGTGTGTGTGTGTGTGTGTGTGTGTGTGTATGTGTGTGTGTGTGTGTGTGTGTGTGTGTGTGTGTGTGTGTGTGTGTGTGTGTGTGTGTGTTGTGTGTGTGTGTGTGTGTGTGAGAAACACATGGGTGGCACATGTGTTGTTACTATGATAACGCCTTCATAATTTAATTTCTTCATTTTTAATTGCTTGTTTGATACCATGCTGAAATTACAACGTTTTAAAGAATATTAATCTTTGCCTCGGCATCATTATCATGAGATTTTGGTACGCCAATAAACCGCCTTGAAATTGACAGACAGAGAGACGCACGCACTTTATAGAAAAAAAACGGATATACTCCTTACACTACTCATATGTATATGCTGTATGTATATAGACATATACACAAACACACACAGACCAACAGTAGGAGACAGATTAGTTGGGAGAGGGGGAGGGAGGGGAGACGGAGAGGGAGGGAGAGTGAGAGAGAGAAGGAGAGGAGAGAGTGAGGAAGTGGGAGAGAGAGAGAGGGGGAGAGAAGAGACAGAGAGTGATGGAGAGAAGGAGACGGAGTGAGAGAGTGAGAGAAAGAGAAAGGGGGACATGAGAGAGAGATATGAGTGATTTGCATGTCAAGTATTTGTGCCGTTGTCGCGCAATATAAAACCAACACACGTCTTCCTCACACGTGTATGAACACACAACACACCACCAACACATTTGAATACACACTTCACAATATCAACCCGCACGTGACGCAGACAGGAAAATACACACTGATTCATACATGACAGTATTGTATATTAATATAAGAATTAATATTTACCTCTCTCTCTATATATATATATATATATAAATATTATATATAAATATATACAGCATCTTTCAGACCATAAAAGACTTCACTCCACACTCCATAACAGCATCGCACCTGATACATTCCCCCACCTAATGCTGCAGCTCCAGCACACACACACACACACACACACGCACACACACGCACACACACACGCACACACACACACACACACACACACACACACACACACACATATGGAGGACCAAGGCATGTGCATGTGAAGAAAACACAATGCATCTCTGCCAGCATTAGAAGGAGAGATGCACATCCATGCTGGTCAGATAGTTTAGCAGCATTCCCTCATTTAGCTTCATGTCTCTCAATCTCCCTTTCCCCCCCTCTCTCTCCACCTCTCCCCTCTCTCTCTCTCGCTCGCTCTCTCCCTCCCTGGTGCCCCCCCAACCCCTCCCCTTCCCTCTCTATGTCACCCTTTCCCTTCTCTCTCCCTCTCTCACCCCCTCTCTCCCCCATTATCACGCCCCCCCCCCTCTGCCCCCTCTCTCCATCTCCCACACCCCCTCTCCCCCCCCTTCCATCCTCTCTCTCTCTCCATCTCATCCCCTCACCCTCCTCTCTACCCCCCCCCCCCCTCTCTCTCTCTATTTCTCTCTCTCTCTCTCTTTCCCGCTCTCTCCCTCCCTCCCTCCTAGCAGGATATCCTGTCACCATCGTGGCGTCTTTTGAGGAGTAAAGGATGCATGTTTTTACCGTCACTCCTCAAGGAGTCTCCTGCCTGGTCCTTCTTGCGCCTCCCTCCTCCTCCTCCTTCTCCATGTTGTCTCTCTCTCCGCTGCAGAGCTCTGAGGATCTCCCTAGCGCGCCGCGGCTACCGTAGTAACGGCTAGCGCGCCTCAGCTACCGTAGTAACGGCAGGCGACTAGCACCTCGCTCTACCCGCGAGCCTTTCCCTCCCCCCTCCTCCCCAAAGTCTATCCCTCTCACACTCTCTCTCTCTCTCTGTCTCACCCGCTCTCTGTCTCTCTCTCTCTGTCTCTCTCTCAGCGTCTCACCCTCTCCCTCTCTCTCTCTCTCTCTCTCTCTCTCTCCTGCTTTGCTGCCAAAATGCTGCAGCTTAGATGTCTGCTCACCCCTCTGTTTCTCCCTCTCTCTCTGTTACTCTCTATCTGCCTCCCAGTCAAACAGTCTCTCTCTCTCTCTGTCTCTGTCTCGCTCTGTCTCTCTCTGAACAGTATGTGCTGCTTGCTCTACCTCTGGTTAAGCCACCGCCAACTATATGATATCACTCCGTTGCCTTATATGGAAAGCCCCTGGTTTCCATAGCGACAGCGGACTCCACCTGCCTCTCCTCTCACTCTCTCCTCGTGTAGCTTTATTTTTGCACCTTTGGGTGCTCAAATGAAAGCCGATGTGGTGGGCCGAGTAGGTAGAGGAGAGGACAGGAGAGAGACATTGACAGAAGGGAGGGAAAGATAGAGGAGGAGGTGGATGAGGAGGAGGAAGAGGAGGTGGTGGAGGCGGGAGAGTTCCACTCACTTGGACTCATTGATCTCTATCCTTTAAAAAGCTTTCGCAGAATGCATCTCTGCTGTCTTGCTCTTCGCTATAATCACCGCCCACTTATGGAAACAATCGCTTTCCGTCAATGGCTTCCCGTGGAACACCACGTTCTTTTCTCTAGTTTCAGTACCGAGGGTGAATCCACAGTGAACGAACGTTCATTGTAAAAGAGATAGAACATTCAAACGTTTGCACACGTTTTTTAAACTTCAATAGCAATATCTGCAAAAAGTCTAAGCAATTCCCATGAATCTCAGACGGAAGCAACAACTGCAACACAACCGTTTATCGTATCTCAGAGCAGTACTGCTGGATGGGGTGGAACCAGCAGGTGCCTGGAGGGTGGAGTGAGGGGTGGAGCTAGCAGGTTAAGTGAGGGGCGGAGCCGGCAGGTGGAGGGTGGGGTGATGGTGGAGTTAGCAGACGGAGGTTGGGATGAGGGGTGGAGCAAGGGTGGGGTTATTGCTGGAGAGAGGGGAGGAAAGAAGGGAGGAGAGAGGGGTGGACACAGTAGAGGAGGTCTAAAGGGGGGTTACCTGCTGTCTGGCGGGGGTGGAGAGCTGGGAGGCGGGCGCACTGCAAGGGCTGCTGGGTACTTTGTGCTTGTCCAGGAGGCCATGGCGTTGGCGCTCCGCTTCGGCCGTGTGGGAGGTGCTTAGGGCCTCCAGACTCCGGGCGTTGCCTCGCCGGTCCAGAGAGGAGCAGGAGAAGCCCCCGTTGGCGGCGTTGTCGTTGAAACGCCGGGCGCCGCGGCCGCGGTCCGCCAGCGTGTGGTACTCCCGCGGGAACTCGACATCACCCGCTGAAATCATGTGACCCTTTCTCTTCTCACGCCCTGTGGGGGGACAATTCACTGATCAATACATGATCAAGTTCATAATCATTCCATGATCAGGTTCAGTATCAATACCTGACCAGGATCAGTATCAAAACATGATCAGGCTCATTAACAATACACGATCAGGCTCAGTGTCAATACATGATCAGGCTCAGTGTCAATACATGATCAGGCTCATTAACAATACATGATCAGGCTCAGTATCAATACATGATCAGGCTCAGTATCAGTTCATGATCAGGTTCAGTATCAACACGTGATCAGGCTCTGTATCACCATATGATCAGGTTCTGTATCACCACATGATCAGGTTCAGTATCAGTTCATGATCAGGTTCAGTATCAGTTCATGATCAGGCTCAGTACAAACACATGATCAGGCTCTGTACAAACACATGATCAGGCTCAGTACAAACACATGATAAGGCTCAGTATCAATACGTTCATTTTAGATCAGCCATTTATCAAGCCTGAACGTATATCGTGTAATAGTTGGCAACCTTCACCTTATAAAGAACACAAGATGTCACTGAATCTGTCACTTTTTGAGAATGAACGTTCAGACAGACGCAGAACCCTAGATGTGGGTGCTGGCGTGGAGCCCCATGCTGTGCACCCAGCGGCTCCTCACACACTCCACACAGAGGTATTATTCAGGCCTCAGAGTCTATTCAGTGTTGATAAGGAAGGGGAATATTAAGCAGTCTTCAAAATGTCTTCCCTGTTCGCCTCGCTTCTTTTCTCTCTTTTTCCCCTCTTTCTCAGCCTTCACTGCAGTATTTGCCACACATCGATGGACCCACACACACAGACACGCACGCACGCACAAACGCGCACACACACGCACCCCGTCCGAACAGCTGCAGAATATGTCAACACTAACAACCGTGGTTGTCTTGGCTACCCAGGGGGGTGATGGTGCAGCCCCCCTAGTGACTGCTCCGCTTGTGATGGTGTCAGCAACATTGTTCCAGTTGTCGAGCCCGTAACCATGGCGCCCGTAACCATGACTCTGTCTAATCTGCCTAGCACCCCCTGCTGGCTGAGCCCCAGTAGCACACTGGGTTATTAAATGCACAGTTTAGTGGATGCCTTTGTCCAAGGCATCTTACAATTTCCTAAATAGATGACTTAGTTGCAAATGAACCCCCGACACTGGCCGGGGTAATGCCATGCTCTACGGGTTGAGCTTGACAGGGAATCAAACCCCTAACCCTTGCATTAATGCCTTTGGCTTAAATGTCCTTTCTGCTCGGATACATCCTGTGCTGTGTTTTGCCTCAGTCCAGTGGAGGCACCGTAACGTAATTCGGTAAAGTAGCAGAGACCTGTAATCTGTGGTCCTGAGAGAGAGAGAGGTGTAGTCTGCCAGTGAAGCGTCTAGACTGTGTCAGGTGCCTCTTCTACAGCATCTCTAAATGGTAGCTTGGCTGGCCGGGGGTCATCAGAGCGGGTTGTTGGGGCAGCATGTAATGCCACATCCAATAACAACCACCTGCTTTAAGGTGAGCTGCATCATATTTACAGCAAGTATAAAAAACATCCTGGAGATATTCTGAAAATGTTGCTACAGGTTAAAAACCATGAAGCGAATACCAAACACACACCCACACACACCCACACACAGGCGCACACACACACACCTTTAAAACTAACTAAATAGCCAGAATATTCATGTGTGAATTAGTATGGAGCAGGTCGAAAAATCATTATTTCAGACAGAATGACAGTTGGACTCATTTCTGTAATGCAACGGCACACGCAGAACAACGAACCAAATTGAACGTGAGGTATCTTGGTAATAGGTAGGTAATAAACGTTCCCTTACGCCCAAGGCGCTCTGTCCTGTAGCTGCACCGGCTCCATTAAAAAAAACCTGACACACAAACACACACACACACACACGCACACACACCATTCAATTAACCATGAAGAAGGGTTTGACCTGACCCCCTAACGTGAGGAGAAACATACACATACGGTGTGACCGGACCTGAATGAGCCCTAGGCTTGTTCGGGTTTCCTGAACTTCAATAAAAAGTGGAACTGGATTTATGGTGTGTGATGCATGTTTATGTGGCTGTCGTCTTTTACGATGAGAAGGAAGGATTCTAGACCGAACTGGCCCCTCGAGGCTAAGATATATATATATATATATATATATATATATATATATACATGCAGACCAGGGTGATGAAATCATCAAAGGTGATGACAGGACTCTGGTAATGTCTCACATCTCCCTGGACAGGCTGACGTGGTACCAAAGCTGCACCTGCTGTGCTGTGCAATGTTCAACACACTAGATGTCAGGCTTCTTCAAGCATCTGGATGATTGAAAGGTTCCACAGAGTAAATCAGGAATATAATTAAGGCGAGAAGGTTGAAAAGGGAAATTAGTATTCAGATTTGGGAGCTTCCAGGTGTGTGTAGTGTTGTTGACTCCGCATCCAGCTGTGGGGAACAACGTAGTCTGGACGTCAAGGTAAGTAAGGGCGAGAGCTGGGCGTGCTTCACGACATTGTCAAACCGCCAGCATCGGCGTGCTAAGATAAATTATTGAAATTGGTGGTTTGACCAGGTGTCAGCTGAAAAAATACGCCTCGCACAGCAAGTGACTCATAATTGGAAAAATGTAACATAAATATTCAACGCTGGTCATAAGTCAGCTGCTACGGAGAACATGAAGTGGATAAGCAAATTAACAAGAGTGATGCGCTCTGAGTTGAACAAGGGAAATGGTGTGTGTGTGTGTGTGTGTGTGTCTGTGCGTGTGCATGTGTGTTTTGCTGATGAAGGAATCCCTCCAGTGTCCTCAAGTGCATGACAACGATTCCACAAATCCAGAAATAGCCTCAAGCAGAGAATAGCTAATACAATGACTATAACCTTAACCCTACCCTCTGGCCCTTAACCCTTGACTCTAACTTCATCCTCACAGATGAGGGGAGATGTGATGAGCCAGCAAGAAGAGAGGATAGTAGAGATGAAATATCTTCTCAGCGCATTGAAAAACCAATACTAAAAGCACTCTAACAAACCCTAAAGTGCTCGGAACACACTAACATATTTCAACACTCTAAATTGAAAACTACTGTTCTGAAACATTAACATACGGTAAAACCTTTGTTTAGAACAAATTAAAGCCCCTTTCACACATGTAGTCTTACCCTGCAAAATTCCGGAAGATTTCCCGCATGGGGTCATGTGTGAATGGGAACAGGGATCGATATTCCTGGAAATCTGCTCAAGACCTAGTAATATCTCCGTATCACGTAAATGGTTTATTTTAACGCTGCAATACTTTTCAGGGTGACCTAGTAACCATATCAGATCACCTCAATCCTCTCAGGCTGAATTAAGCACTCCTTGATCTCACTCTGAATACATCACTCCTTCATCTGACTCCCCCTCACTCTCTCGCCCCCCCTATTTCCCTCTATATAGAATAATTGCTCCAGGTCATTCCTATCACTCTTTAATCTCACTCCACTTTCAATCACTCTGAATAGTTCACTCCCTCTCATTTCTCCTTTTTTCTCACTCACTCATTATGAATCACTCCATCTCGCGCCCCACTCACTCCAAAAAATAAATAATTCCATCTTACTCCACTCTTTAAATAAGCCACTCCATCTCACCCCTCCATCGATCCCAGCGACTGCGGATGAAAAAGTAGCCTTTTTGGATAATTGTAGCGCATCTACAACAATGTGTTCCCCCGTCCCTGTCAAATAAACCAGTAAATAAAATGAAATGAAAATCCTTCCTCCTCCTCCTCCGCCTCCTCCTCCTCCTCCTCCAGCGATGACAGGCTGGTTAGGGTTAGGAGAGAGGTGCATGCGGGCTGCGGTGGTCTGCAGAGACACAGCTGCTGTTCAGAGGTCTGAGGTGCTCTGGTCCCCCATGTGGACGCACGGTACCTGACGTCTGCTCCTGAGCTCCATGCATCCACCGCTAGGAAGGTTCTGCATTGATCTGGACCAAGTGTGTGTGTGTGTGTGTGTGTGTGTGTGTGTGTGTGTGTGTGTGTGTGTGTGTGTGTGTGTGTGTGTGTGTGTGTGTGTGTGTGTGTGGCTGGCACTGTGTACTGTGAATGGGAGAGTGGCAGGAAGAGACAGAGAGAGAGAGAGAGAGAGAGAGAGAGAGAGAGAGAGAGAGAGCGTCGTATTGAAGATGAGTGTATCTGTACTTTGTGCCAAGACAGCCGCTCTCTCTCTCTCTCTCTCTCTCTAGCTCTCTCATAATCCTCTCCAGTCTACTCTAGGGATGAGCGGAAAATGAATCAGCTCTCACTGTCTCTTTGCTGCTCTCTCTCCCTCCCTCCTTCCCTCTCTCATCCACTCCTTCCTCCCTGTTTAGCACATGAGCGGTTAGATGTGGAATGCTGCGAGTTGTATTGTTTGTATTTGTTTTAATTGGAGTTGTGTTTGTCTGTTTGTTTTAATTGGAGTTGTGGGGTGTGTGTGTGTGTGTGTGTGTGTGTTTGTGTGTTTGTTTGCTCTATGAATGCATGTATGCGTGTCCTGACCAGCTTGCCGTAGCCATGTGTCTTTTACTACTCTCTCCATCTCTCTGTGATTCTCTCGCCCACACACAAGTGTTTACCCACAATGCACCAGTGTACTACATCAAACCACACACCTGACAATCATTCCCCTGAGCTTCTAGTTATGTTGTTGACAGATATTACAACACATTTACACACACACAAACAGAGAGAGAGAGAGAGATAGAGAGAGAGAGAGCTAGTTAGATAGAATTTATTGTCCCCTGGGGGAAATTCACTTTACACACATCATCACTAAACACGAACCGACAATAACTGTATATGACAAAGAAAACCAACAATACACCTTAAACACATCATCAGAACACCTGCCAGTAAAAATACATAACCCAGCAGCACACAAAGGTGAAAACATCATAAGACTCATCGTTCCCTCAGTGAGTAACCCTGTTTAGGGCTGCGGGCGTCAGGCTTTGGCCAAAGCGAGCAACTCAGGGTCCTGCACCAGAAGGTGGTATAATATATATATATATATTATATATATAAATGTGTGAGAGAGAAACAGAGAGAGAGAGAGAGAGAGCAAGAGAGAGAGCGTAAGAGAGAGAGAGAAGGCCTTGGTAATGGAGAAAAAACGCAACAACAGCAAGTCACACACCGACACAATGTGGACACTGGAAGAATAGCTTAAAACACACACACACACACACACACACACACACACACACGAGATCTGTCCCGTGATTGGCTGACCGCAGTAATGTCCTCTGATGGATGTGGACGTGAGCCAACACATCTGAACACTATCACTCTGCTTCAGGGACAGGCCTGAGGTTGTGAGGACTGCTTTAGATCAATACCACGCAAATATCTTTCAGAAAATTGTATTAAAGGGATATCCTGCAACTCCCCGAGCTCCGAGAATAGACACACACACACACACACATACATACACATACACACACACACACACACACACACACACACACACACACACACATTTATATGGAGCTTCTTTCACCTTATAGTTATATTAAGACCTGTCTGTCATTTCAAAAAGTGTCAATACTGCTCGCCTGCAATGGATGGGAAGTAGAGCCGCAAAGTCTACAGCGTCGGGCCTTGGGATTAAACATGAATTAGTTATTTCTGTGGCAGACTTGGTTTTCTACAGTTTGCATTCCCAGCTCATCGGTCTTCAGGCCCAGCGCTCTCTACATTGGGACTCTAATCACAATGTGGAGAAGATCACCCAAACCTACCACATCTTTTTGACAGAAGCACATCTAGCTGTGACACCAAGACTCAAACAATTTCAATTACTTTGAACGTATCTTCCCCACATACGCCTGGAGCGGCCTAAGTCGAAATATCTCCTACTGAGGCAGGTTCAGTCAGCTCACAACGGCTATCCCACAGAGCTTGTCACTCACTAATAGTTGATGGATGCCTATGGAATCCCTAACAAATTAAAGTCCACTAATAGCTCTTAAATCTTACCCGCTGCACCTTAAAGTGATTAAACTGTCCAGTGCAGTGCTTATAGCGACCTTCATACTAAGACTGCTGGTCTAGAAGAGCATAACTCTGCCCAGTCTGACAAGAGCACAGCATCTCAGTGCATGTGATGCTGTCGTGTACCCAGCTGGGCCACCGCATGTTTTCGACCAGGTACCCCACAGGAGCCTGTCCCACCGACACGCTCAGTTACACACCGAGCGGCAACATCCTAGCACAAAATCTGAGCAGCAGACCTGGGCCATCTGCAAGCCATACTGCAAAGGGCGACCCGTTCAAGAGAGGCTCAGTCTTGGTGATCTTAATGTTCTTAGTTGGCAGATGTCCAGAACATATCTCTCTCTCTCTCTCTCTCTCTCTCTCTCTCTCTCTCTCTCTCTCTCTCTCCTTAGTTGGGAGACGTACAGAGTGGTCCAACTAGAACCTGGTCCCCAAGCTGGAGCATGTCGTCAGTATTCATCAAGCACGATGGTGCCTAAGCTGGTTCACGTGCTCAAATGCTGACCAGGGCATTAAGCATTTCGGCCGTAATGGGGTGGAGCCAGTATTGGTCTTCAGCAAAGTTCCCTCCGGCTTCTCTGCAAACTCTAGTTTGCTGTGATCACCAGGTCAGA
>NC_136952.1:7640673-7670673 GCF_949987615.1 Pollachius pollachius
AACGGTTAAATTAAGTCAACAGCGACACCAGGTGGCCAACATTAACGTCTACGTTTTCGTCACAACGAAAATCCAGACGTTCTTATCTCGTGTAAAAATGTAAATTATTTGTATGTTGTGCAACCAGACTTCATTAGCCAGCCCTATATTGGAATGGAACCGAATAATTATTATGGTAAAAACTAGGCCTTGCCTAATACAACCCCATTATCTCTTTTTAAAGAAAAAGTGCTTGGGTTACTTCCTGTTCCAGGTTTCTGGTCGAAGAGGATCATATATACAGACATTTATACATATCCCTGGAGATAGCGAAAGTGATTCTGGTAAAGATTGGGGTGGCAGTGGAGTGAGTATGGAGATGGAGCTAAAGGTTGGAGGTTGAAATGGAGTTAAAAGTTAGAAGTGGAGGCGGAGCTAGAGGGTGGAGGTTTGATGGTGGTAGTATAGGTGGAGATTGAGTTGGGAACCAATGCTGGAGGTGGAGCTGGAGGGTGGAGGTGTGGTAGTGAAGGTAGAGATGGAGCTTGAGTTTGGAACCGATGGTGGAGGCGGTGTTACAGGGCGGAGGTGGGGGGTGGAGGTCAAAGTGCTACACCCACACAGGGGTGTTTGAGACAGACGGGGAGGATTCCTCGGTTGATCTGGTGGAACTCCACCAGCTGCAGCAGGTCAGAAAACACCGTCACCCCATCGTCCATGGAGTAGTACTTGCGGCCTCCTTCCTCACACTAGAGTTAAACATAGAGAAGTATATCAATATACATCAAGTAACCTAATATATGTACACTGTAGTACTCCTTCCTCTTACTATATACATATAAATAATTATGTATATTTTTATTAAATATAAATATATAAATTACAGATATATATTTATTTACCCCCACACTTAAACCCAAATATATAGAATTTATCTATAATATACATTCATATAGAATATATATAATGCCATCATGGAGCTGGGACTGACCGGTATGACCAAGTAGTGTTTCGTCTTGAGTTTGTGACACAGAGACAGAACAAAGTGAAGGGCTTGCTGCTGACTGTCCCGGATCAGGAACATACTAACGAGAGACACACATACACACAAACACGGAAACATACAAATATTAATATAAACAAGCGGGTGTTGTTTCTAAGGCTAACCAGCTACAATGCTAGCAGGCCATGCTTAACATATACATAGAAAGCATTCCATTGGGGACATTTAGCTGAATTTACAAAACATGCGTTTCGGGATTTCTGATTTGTGAATGTAAGTTCACATTTGGGACAGACCCGATGTCTCAAAACTAGAAATACTGTTCGGATAGTGTGGTGGATGGTGAAGACCGGGGGGGGGGGGTCTCACCCATCCACCAGACCCTGCTCCTCCACCAGCCTTTCGGCCTCCCTCCTGGAGACAGCCCCATGGAACCATGGGTGACCCCTGTGGATGGCTGCACACACACACACACACACACACACACACACACACACACACACACACACACACACACACACACAAACACATACACACACAATACATCCCATCAATACACACTTTAATCATGTTATTTCCAGTTATTTTCAGTTACTGATGAAAACACTCACAAGAGGGCCGGGCCCCTTGGCTGGCTGTGGTCCCTTTGGTTCCTCCAGCCCCTCTGGCTCCGGCCCCTGGAGCCCCAGAGTCTGGTCTGAGGCCTGGGGCCCGGCCTGCTAGGTTGCCCAGGAGGGCTTCTCTTCTCTGGGTCAGAAAGAGTTAAAGGGGAAGACATTGTGTGTGAGAGCCTGTCTGTGTTGTACCACTCGCGGTATCTATCAATTTCCATTACATCTGCATGACAAAAACATGACAATTTCTACAAAAAGTATTTAATATAAGCACAAAAAGCGTAAATAAAACACAAGAATGTAAATCATACTTTTTCTCTCCTGTCTGTCTGTCTGTCTGTCTGTCTGTCTCTGTCTCTCTCTCCATGTCTCAGTGTCTATATGTGTCGATGTCTCTCACCCTCCAGCTCTGCCCCTCCTCTCGCTCAACACTCTTGGCTTCGCTGGCGCTGATCACTCGCCCCGCGCTGCCCGAGAAATCCATGGCAACCAGGCTGGCGTCGGAGCCCCTCTGAAACACACACACACATACACACATACACACACACACACACAAACACACACACACACACACACAAACAATTAAATACTGTACATTTGGGTAAACTAGTTATAGTGTGTAACTAGCTATAGTGTGGATACTACGTATAGTGGTTTTATACTGGGTATGCAGGACAAAGTGTGTATAGTGGGTATAGTGGGAATATAATGGGTATGGTCGATATAGAGGGCATATACTGCATAAAGTGGGTATAGTGGGCTTATCTCTATACTCACTCAGAATACCTCAGTATAGTGGGCATATACTGCACTATACCAGTATACAAACTGGTTATAGTTTGTATACTGGGTATAGTGTGTTCACTGGGTATACTTGGTACAATGGGTATACTGGGTATGGCGCGCACATACTTGGTATAATTTGTAGATGAGGGCATACAGTGTGTATGATGGCTTCTTACCAGTCTGGTTTCTGTCCGGTCGTTGGACCACTGAGCAGCTGACTTTGAGAACTGGAAGTTAGAATGAAGCTGTTTCCCATACTGAACCCCCCCCCCATACACACGCACACACACAAACACACAGAAAAAAAGAACATCGTCAGGTTTGACAGTGTGTGGAACCTGAGGTGTCATAGGTTCAGGGGTCATGAGGTCATGGGTTCAGGGGTCATGGGGTCACACCTTGAAGAGCCGGAAGGCGGAGGTCCAGCAGGTGCGAGCCTCTTCAGTCTCGGCACAGAGCAGCTTTAGACCACGAGTGTGCACAGGCTCTCTGGCAGGCTGGAGACACACACACACACACACACACACGCACACGCACACGCACACGCACACGCACACGCACACACAATTAAACACTCATATTAAGCTCTACAGGATCTGTAGAAAAGACAGGTTGTACAGAAATTACGAGTGAGTGAGTGAGTGACTGCATGCATGCGTGTGTATGGTGTGTGCATTTGTGTGTGTGTGTGTGTGTGTGTGTGTGTGTGTGTGTGTGTGTGTGTACCTTGATACAAAAAGTGTAGTTGCTGGGCGCTCCGTACAGCCGACGACCGTTCACCACCTGGAAGACACTGAGCTGGCTCAGGTCTGCTACACACTGGAGGTGGCGAGGCTCCTAGAACCACACACACACACACACACACACACACACACACACACACACACAGGTTAAAAACATGACGCAGCCGTCAGCCATCCCAGGGAAGATCTACACAGAGAGGTCAGCTGACCTTGGAGGATCCCTTGGTGGAGGAGTAGAGGCCGGAGCGACGCAGCAGGAAGTAGACCCTCTTCCAGGCGCGGCGGCTGGGCTCCTTCACCTGCAGGAAGCCCTGGATCTCCGGACACGAACCCGACTGCAGCAGGGTCTAGGAGGGAGAGGAGGGCATCGTCACTTAACACGCAAGGCAGGTTTCCTTACATGGATGGATGCTATAGGGCTATAGACTTTTTGTTGGCGATAATCTGCCATTGTGTGGCTGATTAACATAAAGTAAAATAAAATCCCTATCAAACGTAAATATATGTAATCTAGGCACATGAATCCTACATGTTTTGTAGGATCTATGATGAATGCTATTGGTTAACAAAGTCGTAGGATGAATAATATTGGTTAATTAGGTCGTAGGATGAATGCTGTTGGTTAACCAGGTCAAAGGACGGATGCCATTGGTTTACCAGGGGGAGTAAGGGTTTACCTCGATGAGTTCGGAGGACTTGATGCCGTGGGAGGCGTCTGCGCTGTCAGAGATCATGGCCTCTGGGAAGAAGAGCTGCAGATCAAAGGACAAAGGCATGTTAATACGCTGTTCGTTAGCACGCTACAATGCTCTGCCAGGGGACACCGTGGACTGACACAGCTCATCATGGTTCATGTGTGGTTGGTGGAGTTTCTGTGTGTGCGGTGGTGGAGGAAGTGGACACTTCCTTCCTATTGCATTGTTGCAAAATATCTTATTCAACTGGGTAGTTGGGTGGGGAATCTGTCTAAAGCCTTGGGGAAACACGACTAAATACAAATGCATTCTAAATGGTGCCTTTGTGGGATAATGGAATGCAGAACAGAGTAATGCACTGGGCTGACATGGTTCCCAAATATTCTAGGAGGTTTCTCCGCCCAACCTGTCACCAGTCTAACTGTAAGCATCCTAGAACAGGATGTCCCTAAGCTTTACCTGCTTCCTAAGGGCAGGCATCCAAAAATATGTACTATAAGACCTTCTGCTAAAGGACTAAATATTAGTATTACAAAGGATCATTCCAATAACTGCATGTATTTACACAGCACCACAAGTCAATACAAGCAAAAACGTGCATTCCAACATAGCAAAAGAGAAAGAGATTTAACACATAAACGCCTGGTCCTAGACCCGGGACGACAGAACGGGACGCGTCAGGACTCACAGCGGGGGTCCTGAAGAACTCGTACTTGGCGTAGTTCTTCCGGAACAGCAGCTTGGCGTCTGTCTTGATGGACCAGGAGGTCTGGACTTGCAGAACCATCTCATGGTCTTCCAGACATCGCTCTAGATGAGAGGGCGAGTGGGTCACTACAGACTCCATGGTACAGTATCACACAGGATTCACATTCTACATCAGGGGACTGTCTATTGATTAGGGTGTTCCACTCCCAGCCCAAACGCTGTGGGCTACAGCAAGCCCCTACACTCACTGCTCTGATTATGTCAAACATTTATTTTAATTATTTCCTCAAATAACTCTTCCAATTGTGCATTGGGTCACCAAATCTGCTTCCATGTATGCAGCCTAACCCGTTCCCCTAGATGTATCTGAATTCACTGCAAGTGGCTTTCATTTGCTTTCGCTAAATTACTAAATATATCTGAAATATATATATCTATTCAGTGTTAAGTCTCAACCTAGTGGAAGTCTCACTCTCACTGCCCACTCCCCTATCAGTCTACAGTCAACAACTCATAAATATACTGGATATTAACAGATAGTCATAATAGAGGAACAAAGAGGAAGATAAATAATTTGGACCGTAATGCCACAAAAACAAAGAAATGTTTTCTAAAATCTTCAGGTTTTCAGAAACTCATTAGAACCGTTATTACTTGTCTGACACACACACACACACACACACACACACACACACACACACACACACACACACACACACACACACACACACACACACACACACACACACACACACACACACACACACACACACACACACACACACACACACACACACACACACACACACACACACAGAGTGGGGTAATGGGGACGGCTTCCATTGTTACCAAGGCCGCGTGAGGGGTGGAACTCGATGAGGGCCCAGCTCTCCTGGTCGCTGCAGTGAGCCGTCTGTACCAGCAGATGGCATACCTCCTTGGCTGTAGCCCCACGAGACACCCACAGAGACCGGCTGTAGCTGTCCTCCCCAAACACCCTAATCAGCTGCAATCATGAGATAGATGTCATATATATACATATATACATTCATGATAATATTCAGATTGTTCATGTTGTATATTTAAATTAACATTCATTATATCAACTTGATCAGAAGAAATCATTTTTTTGGTATGCTTTTTTACATAGATACATATCTTTAGAAAGATTTACTTATAGGACTGAAGACTTATTTTTAACTATCAACAGAAATCATTATTTTTTTTGTATGCTTTTTTATATCTATATACATAGATACATATCTATAAAAAGATTGACTTATAAGACTGAAGACCATTATTTTGAACTACTCAATTGTTGTGCGATACCTTTTCATACTGCACAGTTTCTGTAATTATCATCGTTTACCTATATAACTTCCTACAGATTTGATTAGCAGATTGTCGTACGGAGGTGACTTTTTTTTGTCTTTTATGCCCAATCTAACTGTATTTTCTCGCAGTCCTCAGATGAGGAAGTTACTAAGGGAGTAAACCAATGAAAAACATTTTCTATTTGTCATCATAGAAACACACAGATGAGGAGATTGTTGACGGAATCATAACGACGGGATGCTTTGTGACTACATAACAATTTACAGGAAGTACAACCGAGTCCTATGAAAAACTGCAACATATACTCGGCCAACAGTAGTAAACAGTAAAAATCGGTCCGTAAAGGTTTTAAATCAAGTAGTATCTTTCCACTGGAGAAACACTTTTATCCACACGCAAATGTGCTTTCGTCTGTTGATTATCTCTAACAAAACATGCAGTTCTTGGTTTCCGTCTCCCCCGACAATTTCTGCTATAAAATAGGGCTGCTGGGTCTGAGATTATACAACCACAGGTGAAAAGACCGAGCTGAGACAATCAAGGATCAGGATTGAACTTGAGGAGGAGATCACATAGAGATGGGCGATATGGCCTAAAATCCATATTGCGATATACATTGCAGCCTCGTGCGATAACGATAAATATCACGATATAAAATCATAAAATAACCGTTTCAGAACAGGTTACATAGACCCTAAGGAAAGCCAAACTGCTAAATGTATTTTAAAAAAAAAGAGAAATATAGTATGTCATTTCGAGAACATTTATTGTGAAACACTGTAATCATACAACATAATGTTGCAGATAAATAAAATTAGTATTGGGTTTCTTTCCTTTAGTGCAAACCATTCTAAGAGGCACTACACTTAGTTTAAGTCCTTGGTTCTTAAATGCCACCCAAGATGCAGAGAACAGGAAAAACGGGTGTCTTTCTAGATAAGGAACAGACACTGTACTGACAATTAGGGATGGGCATGATTAATTGATGATCGATCATTGATTATTAAGATTTTTGTCGATTACGTGATATTTTTAACCATCAAAAGGAGGTTGACCCAGTCGGACAGGTGGTCTCGGAGACGTTGCTCAACATGGAGCAAAGAGGAGACGGAACGTCTTTTGGATATTTGGGTCCGATATCCAAAAGACATTCCGTCTCCTCTTTGCTCCATGTTGAGCTACCACCCGACGGTCCGACAAAAGCAAGTAAAAAGTATGCTGGAAAACATAACTTAAAAATGCCGATGCATTTAACACATTCCGAGTCAGGATGAGGGAGAAGGAGTTGGACCAGTCCGCAGATCAATGTATATCACGCTGGATATCCATGATTGTTGACTTTCACCGGTGCTTCCCCCCCCCCCCTTTTTTTCTTTAACGCTTTACAACGCCCCAGACCTTTTTGTCCAATGATTTAACCCATTCAGACCGGATCACGCATCTGTGCGTGTTTACCTTTAAGACCGGATTGCGCATCAATGCGTGTTTACCATTAACCCATTTGTACCGGCTGCGCGGCGCAACATTGTATCTACTAGATACAATGTTGCGCCGCACAGCAGCCGGTACAAATGGGTTAACGTTCTTTGAACAAATGCAGGTTTGTTGACGAATTCTGGCACTGTTGCGAAAATTGCAATGTGAAAGGGAATTGCACCAAACCAAAAATTAAACATTGTATTTTGCGTCATCAACATGCATTATCGCGATAGAGCGGTAGAATTACAATCTCTATCGTAGGCCATTTTTTTTATCGTTTATATCGCGCATTACTAAGATCACATACAGTGAGTCCATTCAGTCAAATATTAGGGAACCAACAACAGCACCCGGTAAACTCCATGTACAAATCCAGGAACTTCACCGTGAGGCCTCAGATGAACCCTTAGGCTGCCCTGTGTGACAGCCTCACTAAACCACCCAGACACGACCCGAGTGCACTGAGCCCAACACCTCCCAGTCCCACTCCGGTAGTGGTTGGGAACACTGTGTTTCTAGGGTACGGTTCCACAGAATGACACTAGAACAGAACAATGAGCAGCCATCAGTCATGGCCGTGGTATGCTTGGATGGTTCCAGGCGTCCTCAACCGTCAACAACGCGCAGTGATGTGGCCAAGAATCCTCTCAACCAGCAACCAGACACAACAGGTAGACAGGGAAGACCGCCTGGTAGGGATTTTCCAGCCTACCGACTAACTGGTTCTAGATGTGAATCAGAAGCTACGGAGTCAGTCTGTCAACAGCAGCCTTTTGTACACTTGAAGACACAAAGACAATGCCCTGAGGTTGGCCAGGTGTCATCAGCAACGGGCAGACATGGTGTATGACATCAGAACTGATGGCAGTCAATCACCACTTAGGGAAAGAGACTGACCTGACCTGAAACCGGCACACTGGAGAAACCAATGTTGTAACTACAGAGGGGGTGTTGAATATGTCTATCAGGAGGGGAAACTCCTCCTTTGGTGGGGGCCACAGCCACACACAAGCTGAGAGAGAACAGATGCTAGAAGTAAATACAGCATTCTGCTCTTCATAATCAGGCTGGACAGCTTCTGTAGACCTTCTACTGTGACAGAGAAATCCAACAAAAGCCATTCTATGATAATACCTGCAACGCACAGATAGCTTCATACATGCCTTCTTTATCGAGCCGTATCGCTTCACCACATGTCCCATATCTGCCGGATAACAAGACTTAAATGGACTTGCTTCATTTACATAAGATTTTAATCAACTGTGTGCTTCAGGCATCAGACTGAAGAGTTCATCTCAGTGTATTTGTGGTCGAGTTTAATAAACTGTGTGCTTCGGGCTGCAGATTGAATCAATACCAGTCTCGTGTTGTGAGTCAAAATGAAGACAGCGTGAGTGAATTTGTGCGTACGTGCGTGTGCGTACATGTTGAGGTTTGATTGACATACGCAGGTACGCACATGTTTATGTCAATCAAACCTCATCATGTCACGCTACTGCAGTCGAGTCAAGTATGCAATAATATTATATTGATAATGATATTAATACGGTTACTCATAATAACATCAATATGGTTATTCATAGTTATATGGTTATTGATACAAATATAGATATTAATAATAATACAGTTACTATTATAAATACTGATACTTAATCCTGATATCAATATAAATTGTAAAAAAATAAGATAAAAACTGTTATTACAAACGAATTAAAAAAATGATATATTACAATAGTACCGATATTAATTACAATGGCACCAACATTTACACTTAATCACATTGAGGTAGTTCTGTTATTTTAAACCCATTCATGTCGTGGAGTTTCCCTTGTTAGGCATTTTGTATTGCTGTTCTTCCCAAAGGCACTATGGAAGTAGTTTGATTTGATGTTATTGCTGCGTAATATTAACAGTGACATCCCGCTCAACAGAATATAAATAAACGTACATGTTTGTCGCTTGCCGATGGTGGGACTGAGCCAATCACCACAGGGGACTGGGGAGGGCTGCACAGCTCTGGGAAGGGATTGGGTATGGTGGGCAAGGAGGAGGACCACCGGCCCTCATCAGCTTTGACCCTGAAAATCAGTGACAGTATACATGATAAGTGTATATGTGTATAGAGAGAGAGATATAGAGAGATACACACACACACACACACACACACACACACACACACACACACACACACATTTTTAACTTCTACTACTGTCCTGTACTTTCTTCGTATCTAAAGTCAGAGGGGAAGAAGAGATTAAAGCTAAAATGCATCATGGAGAAAATTAAACATAAGTTCCATATTGCATCAAATCATGAATGTCTGTGTCAGGGGATCAAGATGTTACAATATCACTGAGTCACTTCCTCTCTGAAGTAAAATCAGCAAAATGAGTGTGTGTGTGTGTGTGTGTGTGTGTGTGTGTGTGTGTGTGTGTGTGTGTGTGTGTGTGTGTGTGTGTGTGTGTGTGTGTGCGTGTGTGTGTGTGTGTGTGTGTGTTACCCTACTTGGCAGGGCTGATGGTGATTGGCTGGGAGTGGGTCAGGGGGCGTGGATCGGGGTGACGTAAGGCAGGGGGTCCATCCTCCAGGAGGTCAAGGGTCATGGTGGAGCCCGACAGGTAGCTGTCGTCTTCCCCCTCCATCATCTCCTCCCAGGGCCCGGCCACCTCCGTCACGTCGCCTAGCAACCACACGTCATGGTTACAACTGTAGCACATCGCCTAGCAAAATGCTGCCATTTTTACAACCCCACCACTTCGCCTAGAAACAGGCTGCCATGGTTACAACTCTGTAATATCACCTAGAAGGCCACCATGCCTACTTCTCCAGCATGTTGCCAAGCATAATACTGCCAAGGTACCAACTCCAACATTTCACCTTGAAAGAAAGCGCCATTGGCTGTCCATTGTAACAAAGTACAAATTAGAAATAAAATGTTCAATCAATATTCACTTCCATAGCCACACCCTATGTCCCCCTATCAATCAAATAAAATCAATGTTACCAAATAACTTCAATTTCCGATCAAACTTTTCGTTCAGACCAAAGAAATAAACAGGAGGAAGGCCGGGGTTGTTTGACAAGTTAAGGTGTGTGACGTCACACTCCTATCGCCCCGTGTGGACACAACAACCAAAGAGAAATAGCAGCACACATGAAAGACAACTTCTTAACAATACAAAAGTCAATATGTGCCCATTGGATGACTTCGTGAGAATAAGTAAGTGCCAAAACTTCAAAACGTGTCCTTAAAATGACGACATATGGCACATCGCTTTAGGCGTGCCTGATTACAGCGTCAACGTCATTCCCAATGGTCATAATATCAAAGCTCTACCTTCTAAAATATTAACACATAGGAGCGGAATTAAGTTGCTTCAGTGATCAATGCCGGCAAGTTGTTAAGTTATTGTACAAAACACTTTTTATTTTTAGCACGTCTATTGTATTTGTGATTAATGAAATAAATCCCCGATACCGAAACTTAACATCCCCTCTGTCCTCAACCTACCTCCTGGAGCTGGTATGGGCCAGGGGCCTCAAACATTGCCCTGGTTTTTACGGTCAGATACTACGCTTTCGTGGTCCGAGTCGTACTAGGCGTTGAAAACATTGTGATCGGGAAGCTAGTTAGTTCTACTCTATACAGGCCATACAGTATCACTCGGCGAGTTGGCGCTTATTTCTCTACACCTGTTCGTCTCGTACAGGTTGGACAGAGCGGAGGTGAAAACGTACCTTTGGGTGTTTGGACCATCAACATTTCTCCAATGTTTGTAGCCACAGGACGAGTGGAATTCCTCTTAAGTCGATAGCTACACAGAGTTCAGTTTTATTGGAGGCTCTAAATACCTGTGGGGAGGAGCGTCGTGTGCAACTTTCGACAGCACAGGTGAATGTGTGCAGGGTGACGTACGCGGTTCGCCGTCTAATGTTTGGCAACAGCGTATGGAATAGCAGCTCTAGCTATTCGGGTTGACAGTATGCTTAATTCTGAATGCATTATATAATACAAGCTGTTAATAGAATTAAGGTATTAAGAGACGTTTTTTTCTTTTTATCAGTTCCAATATTAACTTACCGGAACACTAGCCTACTACCCTGTGGCTGGTGTAGCCTTCACCAGTCAACCCTAATTTTCCGATTACAGTCGGGTGATTTCTATAACTGTTTTATTAACCGGTCTTTTATAAAGATCAAATACATCGTAGACTACCAAAATCATAAAAGAGGCAACAAAAAAAAATCGACAGCAGAATAATAGGATCGAATCATGTTTATTAATGTATTGAGGAAACCCCCCATCGAAGCAGTTTGAGGAGGGGAGAGAGACTTACAGATTTACAATCTTTGACCAGAGGTTGCTGGGTGGGGCCCTGGGTGTCAGACAAGCAGTCTACACCCCTGCTCCGCCCCTGGGGCAGGGGTGTCCTCCACAGCCAGGACCGGGACATGTTCTATTATCAGCAACCAGACAGCTGGCCCAGGGTTGCTTCCTTCATTAGTCTGAAGCGGTTAGCGTCTACAACCTTGGCGCTTCTTCACCAGCGAGCTCAACCGCTCAGGGGGCCTGCGTCACCCCACCAGGGACGTTAGAAACCGTGGGAAAGCGTTCCAGGACTCCTAACTTCATATGCAGGCCGTCTAACTGCTCTGAAGCATATCATTTAGCAGTCCTGACAAATGGAAACACTCAAAAAGGTAAGGAAAAACAAAAACACGGGTAACATTTCAGAGAGGAACAACGTTTCAAGCTTTACATGGAAAATGCTGATAACTCAAGACGGTCTAACGCGCCATGCTTTTTTTTGAAATGCCCAACACCGTGGAGGGATGAGCCAGCGCGCCCGGAACCACGTCACATACCAAGGGAGATCGTGTGGCAAATGATCTACTAGCAACCCACTGCTAGCTAGCCATTACAACGTTACAGTGTGCTAGCTAGGTATTGCGACGTTAGGGAACGCCGTGTAGTAAGGTACTCCCAACATTGGTGTAAGCCAGATAGGTAGTCCAACATTGGAATGTGCTAGCGAGCCATTTCAACGTTGGATAATTTTATCTAGACATTTGAACATTGGCGGATAGGAGCTAGCTAGGTATTCCAACATTGGCGTACACTAGCTAGGAAGGCATTCAAATGTTAAGAGTACGCCAGGAAGGTATTCCAACTTTGGAGTATGTTGGTTAGCTAGCTAGCAGTTTTAACATTGGAGTATGCTAGTTAGCTAGGTATTCCAACATGGGGGCACGGTAGCTAGGTATTCTAACGTCAGGGTACCCTAGCTAGGGACCTCTGGTTTGAAGTAAGCTAGCTAAGGATTGTTTGTCTGCCTTGTGCTTCATGGTTGAGCTGGGGGGAGGGATGGGGGGAGGGATGTGACTAAGAACCGTTGCTTAACATACACTCTGATAGTAAAAGAAACTGCATGATTTTCAAATGACACAAGAACGGTCGAGGATCGGCTGTCTAGTTTTTTTTGCGTTTTTTTTATTTGCTTCAACCTGATACAGGTTATGATGCAATTTTTCCAGAACTTTGAGGGTTTCTAAACCAAGGCGGGTCAAATGAACATGCTAGCGTAGCGTCTAGACTGGGGCGACAGGTTAGCTTTGAGGTCAATAACACAGGAGGAGAGAGAGAGAGGGCACCCCCTCGCTCCTTCTATGCCTTCTGAAAACCATGCGTCCTGTGAGGGAGGCGAGGGGGAGGGGCTTGGGGAGGCCAGAGCACTGTTTTCACAGCGAGGTGTGTAGAAGGCACGCCTGGCTTTGTCCCAGTACCAGCCAACACACAAACACACACACCACACACACTGAATGAACACTCTCTCAGACTCCCAGGACAGGAGCAGCAGAGGGTAGAGGCCCCAGGAGGAGGGGGGAATGACAGGAAGTGACACGTCGTTTAGGGGGACGGGGACAGGTGGGGGAATGACAGGAAGTGAGAGCCGTTTGGGGGGATGGGGAAAAGGGGGAGGGCGTCAGGGAGTGGGGGGGGGGGCTGATCCAGTGCTGCCACTGTGTTAAAACAGGAAATAAATCAACAGAAAAAACAAACAACAAACAAAGTCAGAGGTGGTGGAATGGATCATTTCTGGTTCTTGAGCTGAGTGGAGAGCCAGTCCAGGCCCTCGTACAGGCCGTCCCCGCTGGTTGCGCAGGTGGCCTGGATGTACCAGTTGCGCTGGCGCAGAGAGTGCAGCCCCAGCTTGTCGGTGATCTCTGCAGCGTTCATGGCATTGGGGAGATCCTGGAGACACACCACAGTCATGATCATTTCACACGTCAATGCTCTGCTCACCAGGACTAGGGATGCTAATGACGTCTGAGGGCCTAACCTGCATGTTAGTGGGGCTAATCTGTTAGTTTATCTTCTCATCTATACTGGTGGTTTTACCGCCTGCCCCCCCCCCCCCCCTCACAAGTACGTTAAGGCCTCACCTGTAGGCTTACAGGATCTCACCCCCTTAGATTAATAATTGAGTCTAAAACACTTCATATTAAAGATAAAATAGCAAATGCCATCACAAGTTAGAATCAAAAGTGTCAATAGTACGTTGAGGAGGACTAACTTGTACGGTAAGAGGGGCGAGGGCCTTACCTGTATAAGAACCCACCTGAAGCTAGAGGCCTCACCTGGACATTAATTGGGTCCTCACCTGTTTGTTAGCGAAGATCAGCAGCACGGCGTCCCGCAGCTCGTCCTCTGCAAGCATTCTAGCGAGCTCTTCTCTCGCCTCATTCACCCTCTCCCTGTCGTTGCTGTCCACCACAAAGATAAGCCCTGTAGACACACAGTTAGGGTTACAAGTAGTTCATGTTTAACACATGATTACGGTTACACATTTTTAATGACACACACACACACACACACACACACACACACACACACACACACACACACACACACTTGGACTCCAATGTATCTTAAACTAGAAGCCAGCAGTCAGGGTACTCTTTGGAAGGGAAATCTTTGTTTGCATTGTTCCATAATAGACAACTACAGGGTAGAGAACAAACTGTATTTAAAATAATATAAAATGTATTAAAAATATTTTGAGCATCTTGAGGCATGTCAATGTTCAATTAATTTTGATAAATAAAAAAGCATCGGTATGCTGACCAGACAATATACTTATTTTAATATAAAGCTAATGAAAAGCTTATGTAGATAATAGCTGACAGGACTAATAGCCGATGGGAGTAGTATTTCCTCATAGGACAGAACACACCTGTGTTTGAACTAGCAGTGGGCGGGGCTAAACAACCAGGAATTCAAACAGGAAGTGACCAACAGTGTCATAATATGACTGAATCTTTAGCCACTAGTTCAGGCCCACAATAAAAACATACATCAGCTATTGATAATAAATTGTATTTTGGTAATTGACTTGTAAAATTAAGGGTTATTTATTATATTGTCTCCTCAGCTATCGTGTAGTTCAAGCCAGAAGACTGCAACACATTGAACTGCACCCTGCATTGTCTACGCCATTCAGTATTTATTCCAATGTTTTGTGTACGATGGCATTTAGGTGTACAAGGGCAGGCCATATATGGCAACAATTGTTTGGCAAAATTTGTGTAATGATGCTAATGCAAGTTTACATATGACCTTGTATGATGCTACGTCGAGGTGACATGATGCCGCTAATACTAGCTGATATATGATGACTATTGGTGCTAATGATAGCTGATATGGGCTTTCTAATGGTTGAGTTACCTCATATTGGCCGCTTATCGTTGTCAACGAAAGCTGACCATGGCTAATTTGATGGCAAAAAGGTGATTGGTAAATCAACAAGCATTTGCAAACATTGCGCAACCTGCATTAACATTTAAATAAAATGGGGGTATGAAATTATAAATAAAAAAAAGGTACTGAATACTACTTACGACATCCATGTTAGGACATGGAAAGGCAACAGAGCATTTGAAGCCATACCCTCCTTTATAATAAAAAGGACAAAAGAGCAGGTGTATTACCATGGATGGCCGAGTGTTTCTCACCTTGAGTGTTCTGGAAGTAGTGGCGCCACAGGGGCCGGATCTTGTCCTGCCCGCCGACATCCCACACAGTGAAACTGATGTTCTTGTATTCTACCGTCTCAACGTTGAAGCCTGGATACATGCATGGGAGAATAAGCACACTCCAAACCATCCTTCCTACTGAAATCCCAATAATATACCAATCACTAAATGCACCTTCATGTTTCAAAAGCGATGCCAAGCTACTTGGCAGGAACTGGTCCCATTTTCTACCCAACGCTGCATTATAACCCTCTGCAGTGGGTCCCAGGTTGAACTCATCGAAAGCATGACTAGCAAGTAAACACGATTTATTTATTTTTTGTGGTCCCAGAAAAAGGAAAATATGGAGAAGGTGCACATTCGTGTCTTCATCTCACCCAGTGGGTATGATTTTCTTAGACATCCAGGTGAGTTTAAAGATATCTTGTGGATTTTATTCTTTGTTTTACCACAAATTATAAAACTACCCCGTTGGGTGATGTAAGGACATGTATAACGATAATCAGTACATCTTCAATGACCTGTTGTGACCATGGGAATCAGACAACCCAAAATAGTACCTACTGCTAACATGCAATGGGAAGAACGTGAGACATAATACAGTGCATGAAAGGGTTAGATAACTATTAAATACTACGTCGTTATATACTACTAAGTGAGTGGATATACCAAAAGGCCCTTACCGATGGTGGGGATGGTTGTGACGATTTCGCCGAGTTTGAGCTTGTACAGGATGGTGGTTTTTCCGGCAGCATCGAGCCCGACCATAAGAATCCGCATCTCACGCTTGCCGAACAGGCCATTGAATAATTTTCCGATTGCACTCCCCATGGTGACAGACCTGGCGAGAGAAGTAGGCGAAAAAAATACTGTATAAGAGACGCGACAGCAAAGCGAAACAACTACGTCGTCCAGTTACGTCCGTCGACGTACTGGCACGAAATAACGCACGCAGTCACTTATAAACGTCAATTACGGACAAAAACGTAGGCCTAATGGACCATCAGGCCGTGTGGCTCAGGTGTCCGTAGGGGTGTTTCCGTGTAGCTGTCACTCGACCCTTGCTAGCTTGCTAACCAGACGCTGACTTTTAAAGGCCGACGGAGAAAAAGATGGCTAACGTTAGCACCTGGCGCAACCCGACGCCACACCATTAATGGTCAATCCGACCTGGCGATGGGTACATGTACACGTAGGGGAAAACCTGGAGCAGCATTTTTTTTTTAAAGTAATCAACCTTAGCTCTTGTTTAGCCAGCTTAGAGGAGCTTAGTGTTGGTTAGGGCGGATGCTCATTTAGCGTCAGTAGCCTTCCACCGTAGCTTGAGGCTACTAGCCGAAACACCGGCAACCAATCCGCACCGACGAACGAAGGAGCGAAAAATTATGTTTTTCGCATATGACGTCACACGAAGCCGTCAAAGATAGTGTCGGTAGCATATAATCCTTTCATTCAGTTATCGCCCACACATCTGTTTATCAAGTAAGCCGTCAGTTAGCCACCTAGCATCGTTAGCTCTGCGGGCTAGCGGCTAAGGTACGGTTGGCCGAATGCCGCGTCAGTGTAAAAATATAAGGGGAAACGGTGACGTCATTTCGATAACAGCCACGATACGTGAAATAAACGCACGGCGATGTGTTCTCACCCTCTGCTAAAACTACGTATATCGGTGGTTCCTCGACGATAAGTCCGTGTCGTTTTGAACGGGAGGATCGGTTTACCTTTCAGAAAGACAGCTTCTGGATCTTTCTCTTCGTTCACCAGTTAGCTCAAAATGGCGTTTGGCGCAACCTACGGACACTACACCGGCGTATCGCACTTCCCACTATGAACAGTCCTGCCCAATCATGTCAAGCATCGTAGGAAAAGAAACGCCTCTTTTTCCCGTGTGGCCTATCACTGGGGTTGACTGCAGGTTGTCCACGATGTCGATGAATAAGTGAAGTCCTACATCTCAGTTAGGAAGTTTCAGGTTTCAGTTGGCTGGTAAAACAAGATTATTTGTTTTAGTTATAATTTCAGTAGGCCCCTCTCTTCTTTTTATATTTATACTATAAAGGGGTTAGGATGTCACGCCCAATCACAGGTCTAGCGCCACCCGATTGGCCTGCCCCAATGGGTAGGGTCGTCCTCCAGGATCTCAACGACAGTGATACTGGAAATCGAGGCCAGACTGGCGGTTGTGGCTATGCAGATCAGCCCACTAAAGAGACAAGAATACCGCTTTGGTCATTCGGGCTCTTCGTTGTTGTTGTAATCGTAAACCACATCTACGAACAGATAAAGCACAGTACAACACAAAGCATTTCTTGTGTTATTCTTGATACTTAATAGTATTTGGCAGCAAATTTAGGAACTCGAATAAAAAAAATCAGTCAATAACGTTTTACCTCTTATCTTTAATATTGCATAAAGAAACACTGGCCTTCATGTGATGAACAACACGAAGTTAAAGGTATTTAAATGCTTTTATCCACAACTAACACATTTTAAGACTTGCTTATATGTTGGCAACATTATAATGCTCATAATGATAATTATCTGGACATTCCAGGACATGGTATTTTATTATAAAATCCATGCACACAGGCGATTTCTAAAAGTACAAAATATCTGCAAATTGAATTTTTGAATGTAATCAACTATGTACAATTCAACACCCTAATTTTGAGCTATTTTTCATATGGGCAGGAACGGTTCGGGAATTTATGACTCCCTGAGCATAATTAACCAAACTAGGCTCACGAGACCATCAAGATATTCAAGTTTGCATATCGCAAACTAGATCAATATCAATCTTGGCTTGCCAGCAATTGATCTCTGCATAGGGGCGAAAGCTTCTATTTTGTCTGAAATGCTCTTGCTCTCATCGCCCTTGCCGAATACCACTGAAAGTAAACCAAAAACATCTTCACCTCATAGAATAGCCTTCTGTGCAAACGTATGTTTGTCATTTAACATCGTTATTCAGTCTATATCATATAAAACGTTGTTCATTGCTCTATTTTTTGGGGTGTTTTTGAGAGAGGCTTTCAACAAGCTTGTGGCCAGAGAATGTGAACTTGCAAGATCAGGCCGGTCTCACGAGTCTACCCCCCAACATATACAATAATCATCATAGTCAGTCACATACAAAACAAGACAGAGAGCACCATACACTGCTCATTCAGATACTTCGGTTTACTTAAAGATCCCCTTGTGGCACTTTAGTCAGCTTATTTATGTTAATCGTTCTTAATGTTTAACAGCGGGCACTATAGTGCTATGGCGCTCTAGCACCAATGTGTGGCATCCTGGTTACAAAATAGTCAGACAGGAATATGCACAATTGACCATCCATCATAATGGGCCGCCTGGGCCACGGCCAAGAGCAGCTCTATGGACGGACTGGCACTGCATATGGGTCAGGTGTTAGAAGTTGTTAAAGTGCGCCTCGAAGGTCCAGCTTCCCATCATTGATCCTCCAATACCAGCGAGGACATCGGTCAGGTGCGGGCACACAGCGCAGCCACAACCCTGACTCCTGCACTTCCTGTTGGAAGGACACCAACTTCCTGTCCAGCGTCTCCAGGGTAAAGGCCTTCACTGAGATCTGATTGTAGAACGAAGTGTTAATATCAACCCCAGCACAACACAGTTTCATGTGTTGTGAATTTGACTCAAGGTCCTCGCGTGTTTGCATTCATGAAATAAAAATGCAGGTATAAATGAATAATGATGAATTAACGATTAGGTACATAAACAATACTGGAATGATCATGATCACTTTGACCTCTGACCTGGTCACTGATCCCTATGGCAACATGGCCCACGTTGACCCGCCGTCGTTCCCGGATCCTCAGGCATGCTCCGTGAACGTCCTCGATCCAGATGTCGACACCTGGAGAGATACAGCACTTAGCCATGATGGTAGCCCCGTGTTAGCTACCCCTGGGTTGCTAGCCCTTAATGGCTAACCTTGTGTAAGCTAGCCCTGTGTTGCTATCTCTGTATTAGCCAGCCCTGTGTTGTGAGCTTTATATTAGCTAGTTCCTACATGCACCAGTGCAACCATCATTAACATACTGAATAATATTTGTGTGTGTGTGTGTGTGTGTGTGTGTGTGTGTGTGTGTGTGTGTTTGTGCATTTGTACCTTCAAAGCAGTGACTGGACGGCTGATTGGCTGACAGCATCCATTCCATATGTCCATCGTTCTGGCTGTTGTAGGAGGAGAACACTCCGGAGCTCAGATCATCAGACCAGCGGTCCGAGTCCTGTCAAGCAGAACCAGTTTAATATTGGTACCATCTTCTGCATTAAGTTCTACCACCCAGCCAATGGTTAGAACCAAGAAGGTTCTTTGTATCGTCTTATTTTTGTGTGATGTCTAGGTGCTCTGTTTCTATGTTTCGTCATGTTTTTTGTGCAATATCTATATGTCTGTATGGCAAGGCTCCCTTGAAAAAGGGGCTAAAGGTCTCAGTGGGACTCACCTGTATAAATGTCGGTTAAAAAAAAGATGGCCACTAGGTGAATAAGGCCCATTTCAAAAATTACATTCTTGGAGTGTTTGCTTCCATGAATACCTGGTCGGAGATCTGTGACGAGTCGGTGCAGCTCAGACAGGATGGAGGGTAGTCCCGAGGTTCTGGCGAGAGGTTGACCACTGGGTTGTCTGGAGCAACATCTTGTCGGCACAAAATAGAACATCACTAGAACTAGATCTAGTAACCATTAAAACATTTACTCACCACTAGAACATATGGTCAACAGGGTAATATCTGGTCAACAAAAGATAGAAATGGGTTAACGATCTAGAGATAGATAATCTAGTGAACAAGAGGTAGAACATCTTTTGTAATTTAGGGGAGGAGCTATCTTGCCGTTCAGGCTTTCATTGTCTCCACTCGCAACCAACTGATTCGGTTGACCCAAAGAGGGCCCATTTGAGGCGACATCTTATCCTATGTTTTTAAAACTTTTGGCATTTAATTCAAACTTTTGACCAGGATCAATCCATAGCATCAGCTTACAAACTACATCACGTTTTCCTTTCAAATAACATCGATATTAATTGATGTTTTTCTTATTATTATGCTTCCAAAGCAGGGATGACATTATCCTCAACATTAAATCCTTTATACTGTTTGTCCCACTAACTGAGTGAAGATGTTCGTCAACATGTGTGCATGTATGTATAACGTCTGTCTCACCTTCTCTGAGGTGTGTGAGCTCCGGTTCAGATCCCCACGATGCTCGGGTCCTCTGCACACCGCTCCTCAACAGCGGGAAGTGTTCCCTCAACGCACAGAACATTCCTGGAGAAGAGGAAGACTCCCACTCCTCCTCTTCCTCCTCCTCCTCCTCCCAGTCTCCCTCGTAA
This sequence comes from Pollachius pollachius, assembly GCF_949987615.1. NCBI lineage: Eukaryota > Metazoa > Chordata > Actinopteri > Gadiformes > Gadidae > Pollachius > Pollachius pollachius. The sequence continues at coordinate 7,661,415 of NC_136952.1, forward strand.
TTCCTGTCTCTCTGAGTCAGCACTCCCCTCCTCTCCCAAAACTCCTCCTCTCCCATGTAGATGTCCACCTCAGGGTCACAGTCCGACCCCCACCCAAGGACCCGGAGGGATCTAGGGTGGGGGTCCCGATCCTCCTCCTGATCCTCATCAGAATCCAGTCCGGACACAGCCTGAGATAGAATACACTTTATTAACCCCTCGAAGGGAAGCTGGAACCCACAGCATACATGAAGGACACATGGGCAACAAGAATGTCAGAGACAGGCAAACACTTACTGAGTAAGGGACAATATTATTATTATCTTCACTACCTCCTCGTATTCACTGCTGTCCTGTTGTATCGCCGCAACCCTCCAGGGGCTGATCCAACACATGGGGGCCTGGGGGGGCGGGGCCTCCGTGGGGAGAGGGCCGGCTCCAGGGAGAGATGAGGGATTTAGGCCCCCCACTGTGGATCCAAAGGGATCCCCGTTAAGGGATGGATCTGCTAAACCCTTGGTAGGACTAAACCTGCCTAGAGGAATGGCTTTACATAATAGCCAACTGTCACATTCATTACATAAACTAGAACACACACACACACACACACACACACACACACACACACACACACACCCATCCACGCACACACACATACACACACACTAGCTCATGCAAGTGTCCCTGTAAACGTGCAAAAGCATGGCAGTAAAGTCTAGCCTTAGATTGTTTGAGGGTTAGATTGTTTGACTCCAAGTCGAAGGGTACCGGGTTAAATTCCTCAATGTCCTCAGTCTACCATTAGGCATCCTAGAGCAAGATGAGCCCTAAGCCCGACACACTACTTTAACCTCGTCCATTTGGAGAAACTAACCAGAATATGCAAGATTCTGAAAGTGTCAGAGCGAGAAAAATCTCAGGCTTCCCTCCAAAGCCACTCCTCCAAAACATGTGACTAGCTTGCTAGCTATAAAAAGCTGATTGCACATGACTCGTGAGTGCAAGAGCACAGTGTGGGCAGGTACCTGTGTAGGTAGGTAGACAAGTAGGCCAAACCATCATTTCATTCGGGCCGAACAAATTTATTGGATGGTCTTATTCCAGGCCTGCTTCAGTCACAGATATTCCAGAAGTCAGGTATTTAATTTACTAATATATATATTGATTGCTGTTGGGATGTAAAGAGAATTTAAACAAGTAAGACTTCTAAAATATGTGGCCTTCCCCAGCTTTAAAGGTGACATTATACCACCAGGTGTGAGTACGTACGTCCACATAGATGTACGACGTATAGATGAGCAACGTTTTCTACAGTCAACTGGGTAGGCTGGTAGACTGATCTATTCAGCACACATTTAGGTGGACACGCCCTCTTGTGATGTCAGAAGAGGCCGTTTTTTCAAAACGGCTTGTAGCGGGTATTCACACTCACACCTGGTGGTATAATATGTCACCTTTAATGACCTGCATTGAAAGTCACTGAATGACCAACTAATGAAAAGTGACAGCAGAGCCTGCGGCGCCTCTGACCTGCTCGGAGGGCCTTGGTGGTCTTCCTCCTCAGCTCGCGGGCCGACGCCCGGCGCCCGGGGTCCTTCCGGAGCCCCGCCCTCAGCAGCCGGGCGGTGAAGTGGTTACAGCGGGACGGGACCTCCCACAGGGGCGGGGGCTCGCTGGAGATCTGACATCACAACAGACAACATGACATCACCACCAACTCTGTGACGTCTTATCAGAAGACTGCATGAACGAAACACGCGTCACAAACGCATCTTGAACATCGCAAACATCACATCCTAAACCCATCTTAAAGATCACAACAAATGTCAATGGTCACAAACATCAACAATAAGGCTCAACCACGTGTCCAAAAGACATTTAAGTTTTGTTTGGTCGGTGAAGGACACACACACAGACCATAGTCATCCTATCAGGAGTGAGGGGCGTGGCTCACCTTCAGACAAAGGGGCGGGGCGTAGTAGCGGACCCAGGGCGGGCATCCGTTGAGCATGTGCAGTAGCATGCAGCAGCTGCTCCATACGTCCGCCTTGCAGCATCGCTGGTCCCCTCCGGCCACCTCAGGGGCCATGTGGGTCTCGGTCCCCGGGAAGGCAGGCCCTGGGGCCACAAACACAACCCAACACACCATCATCATCATCATCATCATCATCATCATCATCATCATCCTGAGCTTTGGATTTCATTCATTTATTAACTGAGTTTCATACAATGTCTGATTCCTACTAGGTTATCCAATAAGTTAATTTACCAGCCATGGAATTCTTCTGTGTTTCACTTTACTGTACTGTATTCGGCACTACTCTAATCTACTCCACCCTACCTTATTACCGACCCTTCTATAATGATATTCTACTGTACTCTTCTCTTCTCTACTATAATAACATTTTACTCTGCTGTACTCTACTATACACTACAACAATAGTGTCAAATATTTTATTTTATTTTACACTTACCGACGGTTTTAGTACTCTACTCAACCATACTAATATTTTATGAGAATAATATTGGTTTATATTGGGACAGGTGAATCCAAAGTGCTTTATTTCTAACATGTATTTCCTGTGTTTTCTAGTGTTAAGTCAAGCTTCTGGTCTGGTTCTAGTTTGGTTCTAGTAGTTGGTTCTGGTTTTGTGCGATTCTGGTTTGGTTCTGGTTTGGTCTGCTCACCCCGGTAGGTCCTGGTGCTCTTCCCGTTCAGATCGCACCTCTCTGACAGACCGAAATCACACAGGAAGGTGTTCCTGCCGTCCGCTGACAGCAGCACGTTGTCTGCTAGAACGAAACCGGGACACACAAACACATTCATTTCAGAGGACTGGGTAATTTCTTACAGAAGGTGATAGTTCCGGTGTGTTGACACTAGAGGGAGGTGTGGAAAGCATTTTCTCAACGGTGCTTTATGACGTTACATGCATCAGTCCTCACAATGCATACAAATGGAAAATGTGTCTTCAGAATAACAATAGTTATGTTATTATAACGCTAGTTCTATGATTGTAGGCGTAGCCGCCGAGGCTTCGCCTTATGGGCTTGTCCCGTGTGCGTGCATGGGACAAGCCATAAGGCGAAGCCTAGAGGGCGTAGCCTACATGAAATAGAACCTGCCGGCACCTCTGAGCAAGTTGTCCTATCTGTCTGACATCAACAGGTGAACAGTAAAAATAAACGATGAAAAGTGCCAGTAAACACAGTGCGTAGTTCATGGAGGTCTGATGGTAGACCTTTGATATCGAGGTGTAGGATGCGGCGCCGGTGCAGGTGTTCCAGAGCCCAGAGCACCTGCCGCAGGTAGTGGAGGGCCAGGTCTTCAGGTAACTTCACCCGCTCCTTCAACACCTGGGCCAGACACCCTGCAGGTAACAGGCCAAGGGAAAACCAGACGCTAAAGGGACCCTGTATTACCTCAAGGCGTGAGATGTGCGTACGTCCTTACAAGCCATCACAAGTGGGAATGTACACCCCCCCTGAAGACAGATAAGATCAAGGAACAATGCTGATGTCTGGGTATATACCAAGTGGACTGTACAAACTTTTTGGCTAGGTTTTGAGTGATCCATTGGATCATTGGTGGACACTCCCACTTGTGATGTCAGGAATGGCGTAGATTCTGAAATGGCTTGTAATGCAGTTCTTGGCCTTAGGACACTCTGTCACTGTAAGGCTGGGAGCCAGCAGCCAGCTTGGCGACCATCAAGCTGAGAGTGGCTGGTTCCAAGCTCCTACAGCTATAAATGTAGCTTGTTGATGTTGTTAATTTAAATAAAGGTAGATATTGGATTAGGAGGGTTCACCTGGCTTCAGATCCATGAAGAGGACCACGTTGGGCCCCTCACTGACAGCCCCCAGGAGCCGGACCACGTGAGGTGAGTCTAGAGCGCTCCACGTGCTCAACTCCTCACTGCTGAAGTGCCTCTGGGCAACCTGAGCACAACCACTAGCCATTATAACATACACATACACACACATATATACATATATATATATACTATAGTTCCATCCATCTTCCGATGCCTCACCCTCTTGGCTGCACACTGGAAGCCAGTCCTCCGGTCCTGGATGCAGACCACGTCACCATAGGAACCGTTCTGGATGTGGCGGAGGGAGTCGTACTCCAGACCCTCCCGGTACATCCAGCCGGCGGGCTGCAGCAGCTGGGAACGTGACACCATCATTTAAGATGTCACATGATTAACAAGACAGGGTAACACTGTATTAATCATGTGGGGAAGGTTCAGATGTTACAATAGAAATAGAAACTCACAGAAAAATCAAATCACAGCCGAATAACTCTAAATATATAAATACTCTGTTAACAGAGTACAGGCCTACGGCTGGCTTATGGGGTTTGGAGAGGAATAGAATAAAATAATACAACAAAATGAACTATTTGTTTTTTTCATGCCTATAAATGAGCTGTATAAATGAGCTGCCTGGTTGTATTTTTGGAATAAAAGACAAATAATATACAGCAGCCATTCAGGCTTTTCCCTCTTTACAGATCTACTGCAGTTGCCCGTTGACATTTTTAACAGGGCTGGCAGGCGTGAAAGAGAATGTTTGTCTTACGTCGTGAAGCAGAATCCCCTCGTTGGCCTGTTCGTCAGCGTCAGTGCCCTCATGCATAGGCTGCTGTTTCTCCCGCTCTTTGAAGAATGGCCAGATGAAGCGGCTCTCCGCCCGGGTCACCTTCCCTCGCAGCTCGGCCAGCAGTCCCTCGCCAACTCCTCCTCCCACCTCCGCTGCACACGTGCACTGAGAGCCCACGGCGACGCTAGCGCACGTGCAGCCGGCGTTGGCACTCCCCCCTGGGTTCTCCGAGCGGTCAGAACAATCCGGCACAGAGCCGCCGCCGCTCGAGTCGGAGCCTCTGCTCCAGCTCGAAGAGGTGAACTCTGCTTCCGGCTCGTCGCTGGACCAAGAGGCCCAGCTGGCAGACTCTCCGCTGGCCGTAGGAGCGCAGGCGGATTCAGAACCTCCACCTCCTCCACCTCCCCCACCTCCCCTGGGTCCCAGGGCAGAGTCAGGGTCCACAGAGTGATTCTGACCTCCTGTGTGTTCAGCGTCCTCCTCCTCGGACAACGTCAAATGCTTCACTTGGACCGTGGCGCGGTAACCGTCGTCGCCGGACTTCGCAGCGTCGTCCCCATGGCAACGATGATCGGCGGCAGCGGCAACCCGGTCGGTGAACTGGGGAGGAGGGGGGATGATACCGCAGGGGAGCGACGGGGTCCACGTCGGGTCGGCGGCAGGGGTGGCTGTGCCGTGGCCGGGTCGCGGACGGAGCCAGTCGATCTCCTGCACCCAGAGGCCCTGGATGATGGGGGGCTCTTGGTGGTTCTCCACCAGGCTGCGTCGGCGCCAGGGTTTCCTGCGTGGTTTCCGGCAGGGGTGGCGCTGGTGGGCTGGGGGGCAGGCCTCGCCGTCCGACTCGCTCAGGGGGGCATGTTTCCTGACCGTCGCTGGCCTAAAGAGGAGAAGATGGAGTCAGTGCTTCAGGGCTTTGATAAAGCACATTTCAAACAAAAGGCCCGTCACAGTGCTTATCACAGGCAGGAAAAGACTAAAGACACAAGTAAGAACGACAAATGTCAAAAAGTATCAGTACATATAAAAGACAAAGATAGGTTGCCAACAGAAAGGTTTGAAGGTCCCATAGAAACGAAAGACTATAAACTCAAACTCAAGCTGTTGAGCTGTTCATACCAAGAAATGGTTTCATAGGTCTTTATCTCATTGTCACTAACAGCAAAACATCTTCTGGTGTGTCAAGGGATATCAATATTTCATAAAGGTCGATCCTCTGGTGAACCTGACACATCCTCAGTTCCTTTACACATCTAAGGAGCTCTTTGTGTGTGTGTGAACGGCAGCCGATTGTGATCAAAGTACCTTTGTTCGCTGAGCACCAGAGATCTGGGGAACATTGGTTCTGTGCTGCTGGGGCTGAACTCCTGCCACCCCTCTCCTGAAACACAGAGAAGCCATCGAGAGTCTCAATGTTGTCACTTCAATGCGACTTTCGTGTCAAAAGTCACAGTGTGACCGAGGTCAGAGTCTCCATAAGTACACTCCATTAACCCCAATCCAATCAACAATACAGTGATGGGCTGCTTATATTCGTGCGCTGACTGAAGACATCAGCAAGGCCCTGCATCTCACCCTCGGCCTGTGCTACGATGGAGACGTAGGGGTTCTTCTGGAGGGCTCCAGGCCACTCCGAGGTCATGTACTGGGCTGTTCCTCGCTCCAGAGCGCGGCTCAGCTTTGGTCGGATGGCTTGGGCCAACAAAGAGCCTTCCTCCTCATTGTGGGCCTCCCCCTCCTCACCCGCCGGTCCGTCCTGCTTCTCCAGGAACGTTCTCCCAGACCCCCGCTCCACCACCAAGAAGGGGCTGTAGGAGTTGAAGAGCCTGGGGATGGCCATCCTTCTCCAGCCCTGGGTCTTCTCCTCCTCCTCCTCCTCGTCTTCAAGACCTCCTCAGAGCTGGATCTTCCCCTCTTCCTCTGCCAGACCTCCTCAGACCTCCTCAGAGCTGGGTCGTCTCCTCTTCTTCCTCTAGACCTCCTCAGATATTGATACTCCTTCCACCTCCTGGAAGACATGGAGAACAGCCAAGGGTAACTGTAATTATATAATCTCTTATCCATCAAGCACTTCATCTGTCCAAATATCCAACATTCTGACCATCTGTCCATCTCTCTGAATGTTCCATATATCTCTCTATCTATGTGTCCGATAATCCATCCATGCTTCAGTCCATCTATACATCTATCTACTACCTTTCTACTCTATTGCCTTTAATTCAGTATAACCTTTCTTTTACCTCATCTTTATCTCATCTTTTAGTCTTTTGATCCTGATTGCACATTGATTCATTGCATTGTGGCAACTTCTAGTCAACATTATCATTGTTATTACTGTCATTATAATTATTACTGTTGCTACTGTTATTATCGTTCTCTCAAATGTATGATTGTTACTTGTTTTATTGTTGTTTTGTTTAATCTCTATTTATTATTTTTTTTAGCACTTTGGTCAACTGTTGTTGTTTTTTAAATGTGCTTTACAAAAAAATTTACTTTTACATTTTACATCTATCGTCCATCCATCTGTTAATCTATTAATCTGTCTACAAATCCTTGTCTGTTCGTGAATCCATCAATCTATCAGTTTGTCCATCCATCTGCCCGTCAAAACATTTCTATATTATTGCTCATAATATTGCTGGGTTAACCCAGATGAAACATGGAAACAATCAAAAGAGTGCCAGGTAAGTACAGGTTCTCAAGAGGTTAAATTGAGCTCACGACAACTTAATCACCTCAGCAGCTGAAGAAATCAGTATCCTGTTCACCTTTGCTTCAGGAGGACAGAAACGTTTCACTTGGTAGTAAAAAAAAAGATAGACAAGCCACAGCTAGATGAAGTCGTCTCTGAATCCCCTTAAATAGAACTTGTGAAAAGACTTTCACTCGTCACACATTCTTCACCGTGCATAAAGGGCGTATTTAGTTATGGATGTGTTTGATGTGGTGGTGTATATAATGTGTCTGGCTTTGAATGAGCAGCAGGCAGTCTCTGTGCTAGCGACCATGGTGGTGCTGCGGTGGTATAAATAGAGTCTGAGCCAGCTCATGTTGGCTGGCTCAGCTGTCCAAGTCTCTCTTCCTCAACACCCTCTGTGTTGACAGGCACCAGGCAACCAAAACAGAGAAACAGGAAAGCGACTCCTTGACAACCGCAGGCCACCGTGGAAAGACTTCTGGTCCGCTTCTAGGACGTTTTGAGCCCAAGGAACAGAGCGACCCACTGAGCACTCTTCAATGGTTATGTTCTCGACTTAATTATTACTATATGCATTTGTAACGTTCCTCATTAACCTCATTTATTGAGGAACACAGCAACACAAGAGGCAAGACCGCCTCCTTTTGCACTTTGAAATTATTAACGTTATCATTCATTGTCTGACAGTAAAGACGATTTAAAGTCAGATTATGATGCAGTCACAGCTGATTCTCTCTTAAAGACAAGGACCAGAGTTGAAGAGACTGAGCCGGGTTCCAAGACAGACCTGAAGCTCCATCTGCCTGATTGCCTGTGACCTACGAACCTGAAGTTATCGGACCTCTCACGACAGAGTGTTGTAACGGATGTCTTTTAAAGGTCAAAGGTTAAAGGTTGTAATTTAAAGCAGTGTTTACAAACTGTTGCAGTCCTCTGTACCCCCACAACCCCATCAGCATGGCTCAAGCACCCTTTCACCCCAACACCAAACCATAAATGCTTACTTTGAACTAATATATTGTAACCATTATTACAATTGTAGTCTGTCCGAGAGATGTTGCTGAGAAGCTGGGGTATACCAGCTTACTTACTTTCTGGTCTTAGCTGAATTGATCAGCAACAATCAACATATTCTTTAAACATTGAGGAAATTCAATGAACTAATATCATTCATCATAATAAGTCTTGCTCGTTACTCTTTGTACCCTGCTCGCTTACTTCCTAGAGTACAAGTACCCCAGTTTGGAAACAACTGGGTTTAAAGACATGTTAAGGTCACATCTTCACCACCACCCCCTTACCTGAGAGTCTGGCCGTACCCCCTGCCGGGCCTCCTGTTATGAGGGTTCTGGGGGTTCTAAGGTCTGCTGTGAGCCCCACATCGACCCGTCCGTTGTGAGGGTGCGTTTGTTTTTTCTGTCTCCAAGCTGACCTGCCAGCTTCGTCCCGATTGGTCATCTGGGTTATGAGATCTGGGACTTCATTCTGTCCTCTGCTGCCACCCACACACATACCATATACACACACATGCACACACACACACACAAACACACACAGATACCAACACACACACACACACATCACAAACAAACCCACACACACACATACAAGACACACAATTACACCCCACATATACACTCAACACACACACCCCGTCCAACACATACATACACACAACCTCCCCTTGGCACCCACACAAATACCGAATACCCCCCCCCCCCCCCCCCCCCCCACACACACACACACACACACACACCTACCCACATACACTTCCAGACATCCGAGCTGGATGGCCTCAATGACATTGTGACGTGAGAGCAACGTCACATTTTAAACACACATACGTGTCACACTAACTGCACGTCTCAACTCATCTGTATGGGTGGTTCATTAGTAGTTAGAAACCAGACCAAGGATGTCTGAGATGATTGCAAGTCTGCTATTAATTGTGACAATGGCAGTAAAGGATCCCTA
>NC_136952.1:7675673-7728173 GCF_949987615.1 Pollachius pollachius
TACATGAGCAGAACGACATGAGCCGACACTTGGCCCTGCATGGTGAATGCTATCTCTGTTTGATGATGATGATGATGATGGCATGAGCTGGAGTATAGACCGACAGAGAGAGAGACAGGCAGGCAGGCAGACAGAGAGGCACACAGACAGATAGACTGACGGACTCACCTCTCTCAGATATAAAGAGATTCCTCTTAAGGCGGAACTCATCGCTGTGGGAGATGGAAGCTGAGGGGGAGACAGAGAGACAGAGAAGGAGAGAAAGAGAGACATTGGAAAGATAGAGAGAGAATTTTTTTTATAGAGGATTAGTCTGTTTAAAACCCCACATAACCTCAGCCTCAAACACACAAACACGCCTACACACATACACACACACACACACACACAGTGTTCTTGCTTTTATGTTTTAATCAATTTCCTCTAGTGAAGACCCTACCGTCCCCCCCATCTCTCTCTGTCCCTCTCTATTTGTCCCTAAGGCCACGTCCACATTCTCAATATTGCAAATCTGCATTAGTGTTAAAAGTTCTCCAGCCAAAGCGTTCTATCCACACTAAAACAGCATTTCCCCCGTAAAAAACGTATCCTTGAAGATTGACATCAGCCTGCTGTCCGGATCGCTGCCCAATCATTCGTCCGTTTTCGCCATATCACGGTACTGGTTGAAATGTCAAAACGTGACCTTCCAAGACCTGAACGGTGGCTGGGTTTTGTAAAGGAAATATACTCCATGGGAACACTGACTTATTATCTTAAGGACTGAGGCAGGCACCCATGAACAACAATGCAGGGGGAAATGGACTGCGTCCAGGAGAAAAGATGGGGCTGTGCTCCCAGCCGCTCTGAAACACAACCCCCTCTTCCCCTTTCATTTTAGTTCCATGTTTGTTTCATTTATTTATGTGTTTTTGTGGATTTTGACCTGAAAGCAAACCTCAGTTTCCACAGCAACACGACACACACAACATGTCTGGGGTTTGTTGAAGTGTGGACAGAACACCAAGAACACGTCTGGACTCTCCCTCCCTCCACTCTCTCTCAATTCAATTCAGAAAAAGGAAGGAAATGTAACCAGTGTCTATGAGTATTTTTCTTTCAGTCTCTCTCTCCCCATCTTTTTCTTGCCCATCATCTCTGTCGCCCATAAGTCTCTCTCTGTCGCCCATTAATATCTCTTTGGCGCCCATTAATATCTTTCTCTCTCTCCCCCTCCCTCTCCCTCTCTCTCGCTCTCTTTCTCTCTCTCTCTCTCTCTCTCTCTCTCCCTGTGTGTGTTGGTGTCTCTCTCTCTTACTGGTGGGGGGTGTTCGAGGCAGAGTTTGAAGTGTTTGTTGAGGTCGGGCTTGACACGCCGCAGTGCCACACGGGACTCCCCGATGAACTCATTATGAGTGAGGCGGTCCTCGTCACACACCGACACCCTGGGGGGAGAGCAGCGTTAATTTAATGTTTAATGTAAATGAGGAAAAAGTCCCTTACATTCCACATACTCTTCATTCACACGGCTCATCCTTCCATCCATCGTCATCCTAACCCTAACAATGAACCCTTCAACCAATTCTAACACTAAACCCTGATACTAACCCTAACACAAAACCTTTATGCTAATAATAACCCTTACATCAAACCCTAACACCGAACCCTTAAACCAATGCTAAAACTAAATGCTAATACTAACCCTAACACAAAACCCTTATACTAATTCTAACCCTAACCCTAAAACCGAACCCTTAAACCAATACTAACACTACAGCCTAATACTAACCCTAACACAAAACCCTTATACTGATACTAACCCAACATCAAACCCTAACACCACACCCTTAAACCAATACCTACACCAAACCCTAATACTAACCGTAATCCTAACACCAAACCCTGATTCCAACCCTTACACCTACCCCTGATTCCAACCCTAACACCAAACCCTAGCCCTTATGCCAAACACCAAAACTCTAATAATAACCTTCCCCTAACACTAGGCTCTAACACCAAACCCTAATACCCATCCCTAAACACTCAAGTGCAATGAACACAGCCACAGGCTTCAGGCGCCTACATTATGTTCAGTGTAACAACTTGCACAGGGCAGAGACCAGACCCTGTGGCAATGCATTACACATCAGAATGGAAACCAATTTGACCCCATTTTTGGCAGCGCTTTTATTTATAACAAACTAATCATAACCTTTACCCGAACTCTACATTTGATCTTCACCATATTAAATCTCAAAACAGGCATTCTATTTATTTTACTACATTATATGAGTGCCCAGGGGACGACTTTGTTAACCAGGAATTAACCAGAGTTGGTTCTCGTAGTGTAACACCCCGACTTTGTACTCCAATGTAAATGTTAATTAATCTAACTTTGTTTCCAGGCCACGCCCCTCCAGGAATACTCCGACCCGTACACACCCAGTGAACACACACACACACACACACACACACACACACACATTAATGCACACACACACACACACACACAAACACACACACACACACACAGACACACATACATTAATACCCACAAACAAACACATGCACGCTCCCCGACACCCACGCAGCGTCACCACCAACAGGCCTTGCAGCGCACCCCATGCTGACCTCAATCTGTCACAGAGAGTGAGAGTAAGAGAGAGAGGAGAGAGAGAGGGAGAGGGAGAGAGAGAGAGGATGTCCTCGCTGAGATGAAGGGAGAGATGAAAGAATGTCGAGATCATAGAGCGGAATAGTAAAGAGGAGGAGAGGAGAGCAGGAAGAGGGCAGGGGGTACAGGAGAGAGGAGGAGAGATGGACCGAAGGGAGGAGAGGAGGTGGGAGGAGAGGAGAGACAGACTGAGGAGAGGAGAGCAGAGACAAGGGGAGGAGTGAGAAGGAGAGGAGGTGGCAAGAGAGGAGAGACGGAGTGAGGAAAGAAGGGTAGAGAGAAGAGGTAAGTAGGAAAGAAGAGGAGAGAAGGAGAGGAGGTGGGAAGAGAGAAGTGAAAGAGGGAGGAGTTGAGAGGAGAGAGGAGGGAGGAAGGGATAAGGGAGAGGAGAGAGAGGAGAAGAGAAAGAGAGGGGAGGAGGAGGAAGAGGAGTGAGGCATGGTGAAGTGGCAGGGGGTAGAGGTTAGATCAATGAGAGTGAGAGAAGATGACAAGATGAAGGGATAGAGGCTAGCTAGTAAATTGATGAAATGAGTGACAGACAGCTGGAGACAGAGGTAAAGAGCAAGAGAGCGAGAGAGAGAGAGAGAGAGAGAGAGAGAGAGAGAGAGAGAGATTGCATCCTGTAGTGTAGTGAATCTCACGTTTAGAGAGGGGCTAAGGAGGTTTCTAATAAAACCTGACACTACCTCAGGTCTCTCCCTGGTCCTCCACTAAGCAGATCTGTATTAATATCACATTTATTTAATATGAGCTCAGACAGTTCACAACCAGGGATGTGTTGAGCATCGAACTGGATTAACTGGTGTGTTTAGACTAGGTGTTGGAACCGGATTAACTGGTGTGTTTAGATTAGGTGTTGGAACCGGATTAACTGGTGTGTTTAGACTAGGTGTTGGAACCGGATTAACTGGTGTGTTTAGACTAGGTGTTGGAACCAGATTAACTGGTGTGTTTAGACTAGGTGTTGGAACCGGATTAACTGGTGTGTTTAGACTAGGTGTTGGAACCAGATTAACTGGTGTGTTTAGATTAGGTGTTGGAACCGGATTAACTGGTGTGTTTAGACTACGTTTTGTAACTGGATTAACTGGTGTGTTTAGATTAGGTGTTGGAACCGGATTAACTGGTGTGTTGAGAATAGCAACTAGATGAAACGCGCCATGTTTTAGACGTGGCAAACGACCGGGACTGACCTGAGTGTCTTGCGGTACATGTCTTCCTCTGTGATTCCACAGTAGGTCAGAGTCTCGTTCCATACTGGATTCAGTGTGTTGCGGACGATCTTGGTCTTCAGCTTGTTGGCCTACAGGGGGAGGAGTATGTTGAAGGCAGACGGGATAGTGGTGTGGGATGTAGAGTACAGATGTAAAGTATATATATCTAGTACAGATGAGTATATATATCTAGAACAGATAAGAGGAGTCGCCCACCTTGCAGGCTCCAGGGAGCAGATGCAGTTTCACGTAGGGATCAGCCAGACCGTTAAAATCCATGGGCTTCAACCCCTGGGAGAGAGAGTGTGAGAGAGAGAAAGAGAGAGAGCGAGAGAGAGAGAAAGAGAGAGAGAGAGAGAGAGAGAGAGGGAGAGAGAGAGAGAGAGAAAGAGAGAGAAACAGACAAACAGACAAACAGACAAACAGAGGTAGAGAGGTAGAGAGGTAGCGAGAGAGAGGTAGAGAGGTAGCGAGAGAGAGAGAGAGCGAGAGAGAGAAAGAGAGAGAGGTGCTTTAAATAAAGAATATTGTACTGACTGTCACAAGTAAACAACGACCAGAGAAAGTTATCTAAGAGCTATAGCATTTGCTTTTAACTTTTAATCAGCATATCTGGAGGAACGCTACATAACCTGCAAGGAGTGTGTCTGTGCGGTGTATGGTTGTGTCTGTTTATGTTTGTGTGTGTGTCTGTGTGTGCGAGCGTGTGCTTTTGTGTATGTGCATCTTTTTATGCATGTGTGTATTTTAAATATTCATAACAGCATCTTTGTGTGAGACTGTGCATGACTGTGCATGAGTCATCTGTGTGTGAGTGTGTGTGTGTGTGTGTGTGTGTGTGTGTGTGTGTGTATGTGTGTGTGTGTGAGTGTATGTGTGTTACCTTGGCTCTGAGCATAGTGCAGTGTAAGGAGCTGGTCGCTCTCTCATACAGCAGGTCAAACTCCAGCGTTCCCAACGAGGCTGCAACAAAAGACGTCATCATGATGTCATTCAACGCCCTGTCACTTCCTGTCTGTCTCTCTGAGTCTAGAACCTGTGTATCGCTATGAAGTGAGGTCAACACAATATGACCTGTCTGTCTGTCTGTGGTGAGGTCAACACTGTATGATCTGTCTGTCTCTCTGTTCTATGGTCAACACTGTATGACCTGTCTGTCTCTCTGTACTCAGGTCAACACTATATGAACTTCTGTCTCTCTGCTCTGAGGTCAAAACTGTATGACCTATCTGTCTCTCTGTTCTCTGGTCAGCACTGTATGACCTGTCTGTCTTTCTGTTATCTGATCAACACTGTATGACCTGTCTGTCTCTCTGTTTTCTGGTCAACACTATGTGACCTGTCTGTCTGTCTGTGGTGAGGTCAACACTGTATGACCTGTCTGTCTCTCGGTTCTCTGGTTAACACTGTATGACCTGTCTGTATCTTTGTGGTGAGGTTAACACTGTATGACCTATCTGTCTGTCTGTGGTGAGGTCAACACTGCATGACCTGTCTGTCTCTCGGTTCTCTGGTTAACACTGTATGACCTGTCTGTATCTTTGTGGTGAGGTTAACACTGTATGACCTATCTGTCTCTCTGTGGTGAGGTCAACCGTGTATGACCTGTCTGTCTCTCTGCGGCGACCTGTCTGTCTCTGTAACCCGTCTGTCTCTTACTGCTGTCATCGCTGTCCCCGCTGTCGATCTCCACCGAGGTGTCCATGCTGTTCATGGCCGACAGGGAGGCTCCGCCCCCCCACGCCCCCCCCGGTAGCAGCAGGCCTTTTGCCCCGGCCACCCTCTCCTCCGCGGCCCCGGCCACGGGGGAGAGGGTGCCTGGGCTGGTCGCCGCGGGGACCACGGCGGAGCGGGTGGGGGAGAGGGGCTCGGAGACGGAGGAGGTGGGGGAGAGGCGCGGGAAGTAGGCGGAGATCTGCCGGATGGGGCGGATGGGCCCCGGACAGACGTCGATGGCCATGTGCTCCTGGATGGACACGGCCAAACTCTTCCCCTTCCGCACCGTCATAGGGCTGCTGCCGTGGCAAGGCACCCACCACGACAACATCCACACAACAAACAACACCACGGGCAATTAACTCAACAACAGCACAATGAGGTCAACACAACAGCATGACACAAGGATAACACAACAACCTCAACGAGATCAACAGCCTGGCTCGGGTGCTGTATGTTTGGTTGCATGGCTGTTTTTAGTTCTTCCAGCTGTTTGTGTGTTTTTCTCGCCGTTCATGTGCGTGTTAATGCGGCTATTTGTGTGTGTGGGTCTTTCTGGCTGTTTGCAAATGTGTTTTCTGTCTCATGCAGCACTCGGCCCCTCCTTAATTGCACTCTTGTTATTTGTGTTTTTTTAAGCACACATTATTCTGTAGGATGTAGAAATGTGCGCCTGAGATGAACACATTAGAATAATCACCCAGAACCCAGCAGGCTGAAATTAAAGTGTGTAGGAGAGGACTCTGGTGGAGTGCGTAGATTGTGTTGGACTGTGTTGGAGAAGGAGTTAGTTTCCGTGTGTAGATGGACTGTGTTGGAGTGTGTTTGAGAAGGAGTGTGTTGGAGTGTGCAGGAAGACAAGTAGGTTAGAGTGTGTAGAGTGTGTGTGTGTATAAGGAGTGTGTTGGAGTTTGTTGGAGAGGAAGTATATTGGAGAGGGATTGTGTTGAGTGTGTTTAAGAGGAAGTGTGTTGGAGAAGGAGTGTGTCGGAGTGTGTAGAAGGAATGTGTTGAGTGTGTAGGAAAAGGAGTGTGTTGGAGTGTGTTTGATCGAGAGTGTGTGATAGAGGAAGTGCGTAGGAGCAGATGCAGATTGTTCTGTAGAGGGAGTGTGTGGGATTGTTCTGCAGTGTTGTAGTGTTCTCTAGAGGGAGTGTGTTGTAGTGTGTTGTAGTGTGCGTTAGAGGAAGTGTGTTGGAGTGTGTTGTATCGAGAGTGTGTTGAATCGTGCTATAGAGGGAGTGTGTTGGAGTGTGCGGTAGAGGGAGTGTGTTGGAGTGTGCGGTAGAGGCAGTGTGTTGTAGTGTTCTCTAGAGGGAGTGTGTTGTAGTGTGCGGTAGAGGGAGTGTGTTGTAGTGTGCGGTAGAGGGAGTGTGTTGTAGTGTGCGGTAGAGGGAGTGTGTTGTAGTGTGCGGTAGAGGGAGTGTGTTGGAGTGTGCGGTAGAGGGAGTGTGTTGTAGTGTGTTGTTCTGTGCGGTAGAGGGAGTGTGTTGTAGTGTGCGGTAGAGGGAGTGTGTTGGAGTGTGCGGTAGAGGGAGTGTGTTGTAGTGTGCGGTAGAGGGAGTGTGTTGTAGTGTGCGGTAGAGGGAGTGTGTTGTAGTGTGCGGTAGAGGGAGTGTGTTGTAGTGTGCGGTAGAGGGAGTGTGTTGCAGCAGGAGTTTTTCCTGGCATCCGTGACAGACACATAATGACGGGGTTGCGGTGTTCCGGGGCGTTGGGCTGGTTAGGTCAGCACACTGCGAGGTGGCCATGCAGTGCAGCGGGGGGGTCTCCTAAAATAAAACCAGAGGGGGGGCGGGTTGACAACCGTGGAGGTCCCTGGTGCTGAGGAGACCAAAAAGCTCTGCCTCCTCCCTAACCCTAACCCAGAACTCCATGATGAATGTTAATGTGTTTATCGGGATCTTTAGGATATGGAAGGGGATATTCCATCGCTTTCTTCCCTGGAAGCGTGATGCTTCCCTCTGATGGTGGCGAATGTAGGAGTAACAGATAGGGTGATGGTGGTGATAGTAGGGGTAACAGACAGAGTGATGGTGGTGATAGTAGGGGTAACACAGACAGTGATGTTGGTGATAGTAGGGGTAACACAGACAGTGATGGTGGTGATAGTAGGGGTAACACAGACAGTGATGGTGGTGATAGTAGGGGTAACAGATAGGGTGATGGTGGTGATAGTAGGGGTAACAGATAGGGTGATGGTGGTGATAGTAGGGGTAACAGACAGAGTGATGGTGGTGATAGTAGGGGTAACACAGACAGTGATGGTGGTGATAGTAGGGGTAACAGAGTGATGGCGGTGATAGTAGGGGTAACAGAGTGATGGCGGTGATAGTAGGGGTAACAGAGTGATGGCGGTGATAGTAGGGGTAACAGAGGGATGGCGGTGATAGTAGGGGTAACAGAGGGATGGTGGTGATAGTAGGGGTAACAGAGGGATGGTGGTGATAGTAGGGGTAACAGAGGGATGGTGGTGATAGTAGGGGTAACAGAGTGATGGTGGTGATAGTAGGGGTAACAGAGGGATGGTGGTGATAGTAGGGGTAACAGAGGGATGGTGGTGATAGTAGGGGTAACAGAGGGATGGTGGTGATAGTAGGGGTAACAGACAGTGATGGCGGTGATAGTAGGGGTAACAGAGTGATGGTGGTGATAGTAGGGGTAACAGAGGGATGGTGGTGATAGTAGGGGTAACAGGGTGATGGTGGTGATAGTAGGGGTAACAGACAGAGTGATGGCGGTGATAGTAGGGGTAACAGAGGGATGGCGGTGATAGTAGGGGTAACAGAGGGATGGTGGTGAGAGTAGGGGTAACAGACAGAGTGATGGCGGTGATAGTAGGGGTAACAGAGGGATGGCGGTGATAGTAGGGGTAACAGAGTGATGGTGGTGATAGTAGGGGTAACAGAGGGATGGCGGTGATAGTAGGGGTAACAGGGTGATGGTGGTGATAGTAGGGGTAACAGAGGGATGGTGGTGATAGTAGGGGTAACAGAGGTATGGTGGTGATAGTAGGGGTAACAGAGGGATGGTGGTGATAGTAGGGGTAACAGACAGTGATGGCGGTGATAGTAGGGGTAACAGAGTGATGGTGGTGATAGTAGGGGTAACAGACAGAGTGATGGTGGTGATAGTAGGGGTAACAGAGTGATGGTGGTGATAGTAGGGGTAACAGAGGGATGGCGGTGATAGTAGGGGTAACAGAGTGATGGTGGTGATAGTAGGGGTAACAGACAGAGTGATGGTGGTGATAGTAGGGGTAACAGAGTGATGGTGGTGATAGTAGGGGTAACAGAGGGATGGCGGTGATAGTAGGGGTATCTAGTTTCCCTGCAGTCATTGCCAGATCATACTTCAAACATCAGTGGTAGATTCATATTCATACCTGGCTCCAGTTTTTTTTAAACATTTACCAGTTGTTATTCTCCTGAAAGCTCGTATCTAACCTTGGTTTCGTTATGCCTATAGTTTTGTGGATCAAACACCTCCAGCCTGCCTGCTTCGCCCCCTCCCGCCTGAAGCCCCCACCTCTCCAACCTGCCCCAGGCCTTACCCCTCGTCTGCTCCAAATAAACCTGTTCATTACTCCAACTCCAGCCCTGTCTCTGTTCTGCTCTTGGGTCCAGCAGCTATCGAACCCTAACATGTATTATAGCTGTTATGATGATGATGATAACGGCGGTGATAATAGTGATGACGATGGTAGTGATGGTGATAATGATGATGGCATGGATAATAATGATGGTTGTGATGGTGATGATGATGGCAGTGATAATAGTAATGATTGTGTTGGTGATGATGATGATGATGGCAGTGATAATAGTAATGATTGTGGTGGTAATGATGATGGCACTGATAATAGTGATAGTTGTGAGGGTGATGATGACGGCGGTGATAATTTAATTCTTGTATGCTAATTGTGGTGGTGATGATGATGATGGCGGTGATGTTAATGATGACGTTGGAAGGGATGGTCGTGGTCACAGATGTCCTCTGTTGAGGACATCTGTGGAGCCTGCTACACTCGGAGGGCCAGCCAACGGAACCAAACCCACAACCTATTCTGAGCATGGTGCGCTCTGCCTGGCTATTGAATTAATCCACCCTAATCTGTCCTCATCTGGGTTCTGAGTCACATCCTTTGATGAGGGATTATAGGAAGGAGTAAACATCCAGCTCTGGTATCTCCGAGGCCTCCAGCCGTGAACACACTGCTGTCCTGAAAGAGCAAGAGAATGCCAACTTTACATGCCTCTCAGTCGTGCAGTGACTCGTTACATAACCACATACCATAATATGTATGGCTGTATCGTGGGCTTGGATCGCTTCGATGGAGACCGTAGCGTGCTAGGGTGGAGCCGGGCAAGAGGTTCATTCTCTTAGAAGCTCTAGGACATTTGAACCTCCAGAACACTAAAGCTTCTTGTACATTCCTCTAGGACATTAGAACCTCCAGAACACTAAACCTTCTAGTACATTCCGCCAAAACATTAGAACCTCCAGAACATTGGACTTCTAGTACATTCCTCTAGAACATTAGAACCTCAAGAACACTAAACCTTCTAGTACATTCCGCCAGAACATTAGAACCTCAAGAACACTAAACCTTCTAGTACATTCCGCCAGAACATTAGAACCTCCAGAACATTGGACTTCTAGTACATTCCTCTAGAACATTAGAACCTCAAGAACACTAAACCTTCTAAGACATTCCTCTAGAACATGAGAAACTCCAGGACATTAGAACTTCTAGTACATTCCACTAGATCATTAGAACCTCCAGGAAAATAAACCTTCTATTACATTCCACTAGAACCTTGAGAACTTTAGAAAATTTGAGCCCCGTGATCACATTACAATAGAAACTTCAGAACGTTAGAACCTTCATAACACAAAAACATTCTAGAACATTCTACTAAAACGTCTTGAACATTAAAACCCCAATGTTCAACTAGTACCTTCAGAACAATAGCACCTCAAGAATATTCTACAGCATAATCTGAAAGCAGAAACCTTGAAAATGTTCTACTAGAATCTCCATAACATTAGAACAAATAATTTGTTAGAACATCGTCATTCTCGTAACCCAAGCTTGGTCTTTCATTATATTATGAGCATGCGCATGTGTGTGCGCACACACACACACACACACACACACACACACACACAGTGAAGATAGTGTTTTTCATTAGGAAGCACCTTTTTGGCGTGTTTATCTTTTTCATTATCTGTCTCCCACACCTCTCCCCACTCTCCCCCTTGCCTCTCTCGATGCCTCGCTCTCTCCTCCCCCTCCCCCCTCTCCCTCTCTCCCCTTTTATGTTGCCTCTCTTTGTTGTATCTCTGGGTGTAAAATAGCGTCTGTGTGCGTACATGTGTGTGTGTGTGTGTGATAGACAGATGGTCTGTTACAGTCATAGTTTCCTCAATGAGCAAGACAATGCCCAAATTACTCAATGAGCAAGACTCAAGTCAGAGACTTGCTCATTAGCGACTAAAAGTCAGCACCTTGTCAAGAAGCCAGCACACTTGGGAGAGAGTGTGTGTGTGTGTGTTTGTGTGTGTGTATATGTGTTGTGTGTGTGTGTGTGTGTGTGTGTGTGTGTGTGTGTGTGTGTGTGTGTGTGTAACCTCGTGCAAGTGTACATGTCAAAAGAGAAATATAACATAATTTGGTCTCTTAGCCATTAAAGAGAGACAGCGAGAGAGAGAGAGAGAGAGAGAGCAGAGAGAGAGAGAGAGAGAGAGAGAGAGAGAGAGAGAGAGAGAGAGACAGTGACAGAGAGACCGTATCCTACTACTTTGACAATGGGAGTGGTAGGTTTTCATGCCAACATTGGGAGAAAACAAGGGAGGATAAAGAAGCGAACCAAAGAGAAACAAGAGTAAGAGAAGCATGTCCAGGTGTGGAGGAGTTTAAAAAAAAGGTCAGGGTGCTCTTACCTGCTCTGGAGAGGGGGGAAGTTCTGGACCGGATATTCCTCTGCACAGCCAGAGAGACGGATAAAACAGCCGGAGAAGGAGAGAGATCTTCACTTCCACACAGCCAGAGAGTCTGATAGAGGGAGATCTTTATCTCCACACAGCCAGAGAAAGAGAGAGAGAGAGAGAGAGAGAGAGAGAGAGAGAGAGAGAGAGATCTTTACCTCCACACAGCCAGAGATAGAGACTATGATCCACCAGTACAACAGGTGGACAGAGAGAGGGAGCGAGGGAGATGGAGAGAATGATTAGGGAAAAGAGAGAGAAGGAAGCAGGATCGCTCCACGAAACATTGCAGGAACGAAACGGAAAGGGAGAAAACAATGAAAGGAGTGAGAGAAAGAAGAGGTGAGATAGGGGAGGAGGGAGATAGATAGTATTCGTTGACAGTCTGTTGCGTGTCTGTGAAGTCTTTCCTCTC
Organism: Pollachius pollachius; assembly: GCF_949987615.1. Classification (NCBI taxonomy): domain Eukaryota; kingdom Metazoa; phylum Chordata; class Actinopteri; order Gadiformes; family Gadidae; genus Pollachius; species Pollachius pollachius. The sequence goes on from NC_136952.1 coordinate 7,687,663, forward strand.
TCTTCCTCTCCCTCCCTTCCCCTCTCTCTCCCTCGCTCTCTATTAGCTTTATCAGCTCATAGTTTACCCTCTTTATATTTATCCGTTGCCTGAGGCATATTTATGTTTGATACACAGTATCCCTTTTTTTAGATACACATATATATAATAAAAACACATATATGTAAACATAGATATATAAAATACAGAAATGTTTATCTATCTATATCTATATAGATGTGTAGATATTTGCATCAATATATATATATATAAAATCTAGAGACAATAGAAATAATGTATAAATCTAAAAATAATTAGATGCATAAATCAAATATGTGTAAATGTATAAAAATGTATATACAACAAAGCTGCACAAACCATCTGTATTTTGCTCTAATTCCCTCTCTATCCCTCGGTCTCTTTCTATGAATTCGTCTCCTGCTCTTATGCATGCTCCTGTTTTTATTTTTACAGCGCTTACGCACACGCACGCACGCACGCACGCACGCACGCACACACACACACACACACACACACACACACACACACACACACACACACACACACACACACACACACACACACACACACACACACACACACACACACACACACACACACACAGATGCTCGTGCACACACACACAGAATCTTTTTATTTCGAGCAGCTCTAAAAGACAGTGTTCAAATTGTGGGATGTTGGAACATGGGGGACATGTAGGAACACACACACACACACACACACACACACACACACACACACATATACATATACACACACACACACACACACACACACACACACACACAAACACACAGAAACATACACACAACTGCCACTCTGGCACCTTTTTCTTTCTAATCCATCTCTTCATCCCGCTCCTACTTCTCTCCCCTCTCTTTAAGCCTTCAGCCCCCCCCACACTCTCTTTATTAGCGTAGCGACAGACAGCGGTTTCAGCACCAGCTCATTACCTCAGCGTCACAGCAATTATGTCAGCGAGGGAGAAGAGAGAGATAGGGAGAGAGAGGCTGGTGGTGGGGGGTAGAGGGAAAGGGGGGAGTGAGAGAGGGGGGGGGGGAGAGAGAAAGGGAGGGGGGAGAGAGAGAGAGGGAGGAGGGGTGGTAGAGTGGGAGAGTGAGAGAGGGGTAAGTGGGAAACTAGTGAGGGGAAGAGAGGGAGAGAGGGATATGGGGCGAGAAGAAGAGGGGTAGAGAAGGAGAGAGGGATTGGGGTTGAGAGAGAGGGGGAGGAAGGGGGGAGTGCAAGAGAGATAGGGGGGGGGAGGGAAAGGGGGGGAGGGAGTGATCACCCACGATGTGACCACACCCACATGGTAACCACACCCACTAGGCGACCACACCCACCAGGCTACCAGGTAAACACACCTGTTGCAGAAGGAGAACGTGGAAAGAACCTACCGACCATCAGACCGTAAACGGGATGAGGAACTACAGCAGGCAGAACCGAAGGAGAGAGACGAGAAAGAGGAGGCGAATTAGGGGGAAGAGAAGACGAGGTGAGGAGGGAAGAGGAGGAGAAACCGAAGGAAGGGAGTAGTACGTGGTACCAGGTATGATGATTTTTGTTTCATACATTCACTTTAGAACACCCCAGGGGTTACCCTGGGGTCAGTGGGTCCAGGTTGCCGTAGGAACAGATGCTGGAACAGATGTGGGGCTCTGGTGTGGAATGGTGGTCATGGGGGCTGGAGGGGGGGTGTGACAGCAGTCAAGTCAGGGGAGGAGCAGAAAGAGGAGTAGACAAGAGTCGCAGGAGGTTTCTCATCAGGAGTCGAGTCACAGCTCTCCTCAACGCGACCTTCGGCGCCGCTGACAGCTGCTCCTCAAGGTCATCTGTGCTTAACAAGAAAACAAAACACGCACAAGTAGCGGTCGGCGTTGCTGTCGCTATGGAAACCGACTGCGAGAGGTGTAGGGGAATGTGGCGATGCGGTGCTTGACCAAAGTAGACGCACGCACGCTCACAACGCGGCTACGGTCAATAAACACACACGCATAATGAAACCAAACAAACCCACTCACAGCACAAATACACACACATTACACACACACTCTGACAACCCACACACACACACACGCATACTTAAACAAAATTAAATAAACACGTGCGCACTGTGCCCTGCCGAGCGTGGCCTGGGTGACTCCATAGGAGCGCGCCTTACCTAACATGCTCAGCCATGTGAGAGGCATGAGGCGTGCATCTTAACGTGCTCAGCCATGACCTCCGAAACCCAGCCAGATATAGCCTCTCTCTCCCTCCCTGATTAGAAGTCAATGGAAGTGAGGGTCTCTCTCTCCCCCGGAGAGCTGCCCCCAAGCGTGAGGCAGGCAGCCTATTCCCCTCTAGCGCAACCGTTCACCACAACACTCAGATCAACCTTTCAACATCCCAAATCTATCCCAGTGTCCACCAGTAGTAGAATGTTGTTGCACTGGACAGCTCCAAGTGTTACCAGTACTAGACTGTGGTTGTACTGGTTAGCTCCCAGTACAACCAGTAGTAGACTGTGGTTGTACTGGACAGCTCCCAGTGCAACCAGTAGTAGACTGTGGTTGTACTAGACAGCTCCCAGTACAACCAGTAGTAGACTGTGGTTGTACTGGACAGCTCCCAGTACAACCAGTAGACGACTGTGGTTGTACTGGACAAGTCCTAGTGTTAACCAGTATAATATTGTGGTTGTACTGGACAGCTCCCAGTACAACCAGTAGGATATTGTGGTTGTACTGAACAGCTCCCAGTGTCCACCAGTAATAGACTGTGGCTGTACTGGACATCTCCTAGTATCCACCAGTCGAAAACTGTGACTGTACTGGCTAGCCCCCAGTACAACCAGTAGTAGACTGTGGTTGCACTGGGCTTCTCCCAGGGTCTGTCCCTGTCCCTCTTATTCTGTGTGATTGACAGGCCCGTTGCCAATCAGGGCGCTGACAGAGGACGGTTGCGTTGCTTTGCCGCCCCCAGCGATCCAAACTGCATCACATCATCAGTGGAGGGTAGAGAGGAGAGACGTGATTGGCTGCTGAAGTGAGGTGGGCTGTGAGGAGGGGAGCCATTGGACAGTGAGTGCCGTCGACTGGGCCGGAGCGCTGCCAGCTGAGCTGTCAGGACGTGAGATGTGCTCGCCGTGAGGCCGTCCCAGTGTTGTTCCACTACGATGTCACCCCGGCTAAAGAAGAACGCTGATCATTTAAGACAACGAGCAGGCCAGAACACATGTAGAACTCTGAATATAATCTGTGATAATCTGATTATAATCTGTGATCATCTGATTATAATCTGTGATCATCCGCTTGCAATCGTTGGTAATCTTATTATAATTGCTGGTAATTATATTAGAATAAATTAGATAACTCAATTTTAATCACTCAATTGTAATCGTTAGTGATTAGGATTATGATCTAATAAAAGTATAATCCATCACAATCATTATGACAAGATTTAAAGAATTTAATTTAAAGAATAGCAGGGTTAGAAGACTTTTAAAGTACAAGAGACAGTGGAGGTATGTGAGAGAGTGAGAAAGAGATAGAGAGATGGGGAGAGAGTGAGTGCATGATGGGGCGAGAGAGAGAGAGAAAGCTGGAGGGGGAGAGAGTGAGATGGGGCGAGAGAGAGATAGGTCAAGAGCAAGAGATGAGGGGAGAGAGAGCACGAGATGGGACGAGAGAGAGTGTAGAGAGATGGGGCAAGCGAGAGAGAGAGATCGATTGGGTGACAAATAAAGACATGGAGACGGGAAGAGACAGCCAGACAGACGTACAAAGAGAAATATAGCTGCATAGGGGAGGGGAGGGGTGTCTATCTCCTTCATCCTCCTCCTCCTCATCAGTTTAATCTAAATAACTTCACCCCCAGGTCGTCATTATTCATGAGCGGTGCTCAAAGTCATCAAAACACGTCTGAAACACACATCCTCGACCTACTGACCCCATAAGCCTCAAATCTATACCTTGCATTCAGCCTCCGTCGGCTCTGTGAGAAGTAAATCCTTGTGTTGTTTAAACGTGACAAAGAAAACCACACACACAATCACATACACACACAATCACACACACACACACACACATACACACACACACACACACACACACACAATCACAAACACACACACAATCACATACACACCCACCCAATCACATAGACACACAAACAGCCATAGTAATCCCCACAGCGCTACTGACCAACATCATTACTGAAATATTGTGCTTATGATGAACACATGACTCATTATTAATACATTAGGGTTGGGATGCACGCATGATTCATTATATGTACATTATGGATGCGATGCACGCAGTATTCATAATTTACACAATATTGTGTTTATGGTGAACACATGACTCATTAAATAATACAATATTGTGGTTTTGATGAACACATGACTCAAAAATAATATAATATTATGTTTGCGATGAGCTCATGACTCATTGTTACCACAATATTGTGGTTTTGATGAACACATTATGTTTGTGATGAACACATGATTCTGCGTATAATATGATCCCCAGCCGCAGCACCATCGGAATACCATGCGGGGTTGGTTGCTAGGCAACAGTGGAACATCCCGGGGTAGCGACCATGGGAGGGGGGATGGGGGATAGGGGGAGCACAGGTGAATTGTGGGTATAGATGTGTTGCTGTTTAAAGAGCAATGCACTCACCACATAGGACAACAGGTAGATGACTCCCACACTTTGTGTGTGTGTGTGTGTGTGTGTGTGTGTGTGTGTGTGTGTGTGTGTGTGTGTGTGTGTGTGTGTGTGTGTGTGTGTGTGTGTGTGTGTGTGTGTGTGTGTGTGTGTATGTGTGAATGCGTGTGGCTGATATTTATCCACAGCAGCAGATGTTAAAATTATGAAGTATTCTGTTGCTAAACCAGACGAACAAATCAGAGTCGCTCCGTTAAAACTTTGACACACCCCCCCCCCTCTCTCTCTCTCTCTCTCTCTCTCTCTCTCTCTCGGCATATCTGTCTCTCTGAAGCTCAAGGTCTCTCAACAGTCCTGGTTTTGCATATCTGGAAAAAAAATGTATTAACGCAATTGGCTTGCACTAGCGTGCATCAAATGTGGAATTAGTAGTTATAAATTAATAAATATGCACTCCCATTCATTCAGCACCAGTAGAAGGCGAAAGACCTATGGGTTGCGTGGAAAGGCGGGAATACAACAGCTAATCTGTTCATGTAAATGAATGGACTGGGACACATATCTGCCAGATATTGTTGGACCGGATCAATGTGTGATTTATTCTACAGTGGATGAGATGTGAAATATAGAGTATGTTGTGGTCGGATTCAATGCCACATATTGTGTTCTTAATAATATTAATAATAAATATAATCATAGAAAGAAATTACCTATGATGAAGAATTCATTATCTTTTAGGCCTGCAGTTTTATGGGGTGCCTTTTGGGGTGGCAAGCCGATTTGAGTCAAATTTTCAGCATCATCCACTATTCATTTCAGATTTTGAGAATAACAATTCCAGATTGTCAATAATACAATAATATCCTTCGATGAATGGAAAGTGTTGGTTGAACCCCAACAGCAGGCCCGTTTAAATATTCAACAGCTGTAGTGACCACGTTGGTAAAAGAGCAGGTCACTATATTTAGAAACTACTGTGCCTGGTGTAGACCACACACCGAAACAAACTGGCTTCTATGTGAACACATGCGTGCATTTTATTCTGAACCATTTTAGCACCTGCAGTTGAACAAACTGTAATCTGTAATCTGGGAGGTTAGTATAGACGCGGTGGAACTGGACCCAGCAGCCGACGGTGGCGGTCGCAACTCCGGGTTGAAACGCGGCACGATGACCGGGTGAGATGATATGACATTTCGGTCTTAAAATACTACGTGACACTTTAAAACATGCGTCCAGCTATGGGCAACTCGTGTTTAAAGATAAACTTATCTCAACTAATGTAGCTATACATTTAGTTTAAACAATTATAATGTTGAAGTGTTTTGCGAAGTCCAATGCAGGTCTAACTTTAACCGAGCTATCCTTGCACCTATGATGCAGGGGCCCGGCCACAGAGGAGCACTACAAGGCCGCTATGGTTCTGAGCGGAGCCGGGGATGCATTGGGCTTCAGGAACCAGCGGTGGGAGTATAATGAGTCCGGGCCAGACATCCACCAGGTAACCCAGGCATCGCTTTGCTAGTAGTAGGCGGTGCACTGAACAAACAACGTCTTCGGAAAACAACCAGTGTCTGATATGAAATACCCTTTCCCCCGTCAGTCCAGCGATGAATCATAATACGGAACAGGCAGTATATCAATAATTTACAAGATATACTGAGGCCAAAGTAAAAAAAAAAATAGACATATAACAAGGTATGAATAATGTATAATGTTCAAAAGTGTTAAAAACATGTGTTGAATAAAAGATAGAGATTATCCGTTGAGACAATCCCTCATAAATTAAGCTCAGAGGGGTGGTTGGTGGTTGCCAGGGAGGCAGAGCATCATGGGAATACACACTGGTCCGTCTCTGTAACCAGGAGCTGAAGGAGCTTGGGGGATTAAATAACATCCAGGTCCAGCTCCCTGATTGGCCAGTGAGTGATGATACAGTCTTACACCTGGCCACAGCAGAAGGTCTGGCCACAGGTGAGATCAACTCCATGCTATCACAGCTACAGTCTCTACTTTATCACAGCTACAGTCTGTCCTTTATCATAGATACAAAATGTCATTTATCACAGCTACAGCCTGTCCTTTATCACAGCTACAGCCTGTCCTTTATCACAGCTACAGTCTGTCCATTATCACAGCTACAGTCTCTACTTTATCACAGCTACAGTCTGTCCTTTGTCACAGCTACAGTCTGTCCATTATCACAGCTACAGTCTCTACTTTATCACAGCTACAGTCTGTCCTTTGTCACAGCTACAGTCTGTCCATTATCACAGCTACAGTCTCTACTTTATCACAGCTACAGTCTGTCCTTTGTCACAGCTACAGTCTGTCCTTTATCATATATACAAAATGTCCTTTATCACAGCTACAGCCTGTCCTTTATCACAGCTACAGCCTGTCCATCACAGTTAGTCATCTCTTTATCACAGCTACAGTCTGTACTTTATCACAGCTAGTCTGTCCTTTATCACAGCAACAGTCTGTCCATCAATTAGTCATTACTTTATCACAGCTACAGTCTGTCCTTAATCACAGCTACAGTCTATACTTTATCACAGCTAGTCTGTCCATCCCAGTTAGTCTGTCTTTTATCACAGCTACATTGTGTGTGTGTTCACCTGACCAGGTGAGTGAGGAGGTGTTTTCTCCTCAGGGAAGTGTGGGGAGGAGCTACTGCAGGAGGTGGCGTCTCGATACGTTGTTGCCATGACGGACATGGAGGGCAGGAAACCAGGACCCTCCAGCATGCTGGGTGAGAGAGAGAGAAAGAGAGAGAGAGAGAGAGAGAGAGAGAGAGAGAGCTGGATGAACACACAAACACATACATGTATATACCCTGCCTAATTATTTACAATTGTACACATTTTTTTATTTATTATTTTGGAAGCTGATGTACCGTCCACTTTTCATTTCACTGTCAATAAAGCTCTATTGAACCGAGAGAGGGATTCAGATATAAAGTATGATCTGAAGCAGCAGGAGGTACATCTCCCCTCTTATCCTCCTTCCTCTTCTTCTAATCCTTCCCCCTCTCCTCCATTCATCACCCTCCTCCTCCTCCTCCGCCAGGTGTGTCCCAGCTGCGTCCGGGGGAGGAGGGGGGGTACCGCGTCCCCTACAATCCGGACGGAACCGGCTGTGGAGCCGCCATGCGCTCCATGTGCATCGGACTCAGGTTAGGGGTGGTTGCCCCCCCCCCCCACACACACACACACTGGGTTCAGCACACAAGGGAGGGAGGGGTAGTGTTCACCATCAGGGGAGGGCTCTGTGCTTCAATGGTGCTCAGTCAGAGAATCTATTTGAGATTTCAGTTGAGATTTCAGACCTTATTATTAAGTTGCATCTGGTGTATCAGTATTATAACTTCAGCCTTTCAGCTGCCAGCACATATCGCCTTATTTGGACTTCCTGTGATCCTGGCAGTACATATGACCTTATATGTACTTCCTGTGATGTGTGATAGGTACCCCAAGCCGGACCAGCTGCTGTCTCTCGTGGCGATTGCCGTGGAGACGGGCAGGATGACCCATCCCCACCCGACTGGGTTCCTCGGCGCCGTGGCGTCGGCCCTCTTCGCGGCCTATGCCGTCCAGCGGCGGCCAATCACAACCTGGGGTTTTGGCCTTCTCAACGAGGCCTGTCCAATCGCCTTGAGCTTCGTTCAGGGGCGTGGCTACGCTGTGGAGGAGAGCGAGAGGGACTGGAGCTACTTCAGCGACAAGTGGACATGGTAGGAGACTAGCTAATAAGTGAACATGACTGGCCTAGCAGGGTAAGCTGAGAGGCTTAGGTGACTAGGCTAGCTAGGCTAACACGACGAGCTTGACCAAGTTAGCTCACATGCTAATAGGTGAGGTTATTTGAACCTTAACCTAGTATGGTTAGTGTTACGTATTTTAAACACATAAGCTGTAATTACTATACATAGCCGCAGGGGGTAGAACACATAAGCTGTAATTACTATACATAGCCACAAGGGGCAGGACACATAAGCTGCAATAACTATTTCAGCCATAGAGGGCAGCACCTTTAGAAAGGTGAGAATAGCGAAACCGGTGCGTTTTATAGGCCACGCATACTCAGTATAAAAGCAAGAATTGAAGCCCGAGGAATTTGAGAAACATCCGGCAAGCCATAGAGAGAGATAGGTAGAGAGGATTGCTGTTTGTCGCTCCGCACGTGCGTAATACAATTCCCCTCCTTCTGCTTCGTAGTTACCATACCGAAATACTTAAGTAAATAAAGTGAGTTCAAAGCGATCCTGATTAGACTACTTTCCTTGAAGAAGAACGCAACATTAGCGGACAGCATGACATGACTAACCTAGCACTGTTAGCTGACAGGCTGACATGACTAGCCCAGCAGGTTTGGTTGACAGGTTGAGGTGTCACGATGCGCTTGAGTCCTGGACTCTCACAGTGAACTTCAGAAGGCCATCAGCTAATAGAAATGATTTGTTCTCAAATGCCAGAGATGAAAGTAGATCAATACGGTGACCTTATTACAGTGATTCACGCAGTGCAATCTATTTTTTTTTTAACTAATTACAGAGTTGATTTTCACATTTTACCGACTACAATTATACCGACTAAGGTCAAGTGGTACCCGCTCATTCATGAGTCAGTACGGCTAATGACTTCATCTTTAAATAATATTCATACTTAGAGCAACTTTCAATACAATGGCAAAGAACATTGTATAAAAACATGAAAGTAAAAAATGACGAACACGGAAATACAGAAAGATTAAACGAAAAATGAGTTCACCTTGGAAGGTAAGCAGTAAACAGACCTTCGGAGAAAGAAAAGCAAAAAATAGCTTGATAAGTTAGCTTAATATAGCATGATATATTAGCGTAACAAAGTTGGTTCACACCTCATAAACCACTAGCACTCACTTTCTTGTAATGACAATATGAGATGAAGTTAGCGAAACATCTTCTGTTCTCAGGTACCTGGGCCAGAGGGGTCTCACTGGGGCAGGGCCTGTCACTTGGCCCGCCTCCTATGGGCCAGCAGAGAGAGACCTGGCCTATAAGAGCTTCAGCTTGTCTGGGTGGGCTGGGCGCAGCGGCCACGATGCTCCAATGATAGCCCTCGATGCCCTGCTGGGGGCGGGGCCCGACTGGGAGGAGCTGATGAGCAGGGCTGGCTTCCACGGAGGTCAGAGTTCAAGGGAAAAAAAGTATTTTTATGCATTTGTAGTTTCACCATTAATTGTATTTACTGTTACTATGATTATTCCTAGTTGTATTACCTATTGTCATGCCTGCATGTGAATTTAACAAAAAACAAGAACAAAAACTGTCTATTTATAGTACTGCTTGTTATTTAATATACTATTCGGTCATTTAGCAGACACTTTTACCTACAGTGATCAGCTGTTTGGCATTCAGGAGCAGGTAGGGGTTAGGGGGCATCTTGCTCCAGGGTACCTCCAGGTTGGAGTTGGCCATTGGGGTTCGAACTCATAACCTTTCAGCTGGGAGTCATACACCCTAACCAATTGTTTATTGTAATCAACCCATTTGAAAGGTGCTCCCAGTGGTTTCCATGGTTACAGAACAGACAGGTAGTGGTACCGTGGAGTGAGCTACGGTTAAACGAAAACAGCTCTGATCCCAGTAGATCTCAGGCAGGAACAGCATAAGAAGTCATGAATAATGATACCTCATTATAAGCTAAAATATTGCATTCATATTTCAGCACTAGTCTGAACCATAGCTCAATAACAGGCACCTGCAGGACCCATTGTAGGCATAGTATCGTATTTAACGTTTTGTACTTTGTATGCTATGCACACAACTGCATTGAATTGTTTGGGTGCGATGTATGGATCCACCTAGAATCAGCCTACCCTGCCTACCTCTGTGTGGACTCTGCCACTGCCCTGGGTCCGGGGGGTCCCTCCACGGCTCTTCAGGGGACATTAAGGATTCTAATGTTAATATAAACGCTCCTTGATGGCTCTTTATAGCCCTATCTCCCCACTGTGCGGACCGACTCTGACCATTAACAATTAATCACATCACACACATCAATCCGCACACAGACACACACTCTCTGACACTCTAGTGACCTAGGGGAGGTCCGCTGTCATGGCGACAGACTTTAATGTCCTCTAGGGCTGAAGGTTGTGGGTGGCGGGGGGGTACTTCCTGTTGCACACAGAGATAGGAATCTGTGATTCATCTCAATCTCTCCATCTGCACTCTCTCCCCCCAGGAGACAGTGACAGCACGGCCGTGATCGCGGCGTGCTGCTGGGGTTTGGTCTACGGCACGCAGGCTGTCCCTCCGGGGAACTACCAGAACCTGGAGTACCGGGAGCGCCTGGAGCGCAGTGCTCAGGCACTCTATGCCCTGGCACACTCAGCGTGACCCCTGACCCCAGGACCCGACCCGGTCACACTCGGCATGACCCCTGACCCCAGGACCCGCCCTGGTCACACTCACCCTGACCCGATTACCTAACCCACTCACCTTAACCTGATTACCTAACCCGAACCCCTGACCCAATTACCTCAGCAACAGAAAACATAACCCTGTCACACTCACCTCAATCCAATAACACAACCCTAACACCAAACCCATGCTTACCCTATCCTTATCTTTACCCGGACCGACTAGGCCCTGTCAAACTGAAGGCCCCGGTATACGTAAAATAAATGACAAAATAGCGGATTTGCAACCAAAACTATGTGCCGCATTGGGTGTCCATCAACACTGTGTGCAGGGTACTCACTCGCAGTAGCCAAACTTCTCCTACACACTCCCGGATAAACAGCTGCCTGCAATTGGACAACAATACCAAGTGATTGACTGCTTCTGGCTTAATCTGCGTCACACCATTCATGTTGTGCCAAGTTTGACAGACCATGCGGACAAGCTAATTCAGATTTAGTTTGAAGTATTCAGAGGCTTTTATCCACCCCCCAGATCGTGACCAACACGAAAAATCTGCTTAAATCGTCCCCACCTCATATTTAACCACCCGACTTACCATAACATCTCAACCCTAATACCTTATCTACCCAACCTACACCTAGCCAATACCTAAACTACTGAATGAATCAGTCTCTCATCATTAGTGTCTTATTCATCGCCTGCCACCGGTCTCTATCAGCAAGGTCATCAATCCATGGGAGGACAAACCACAACCTTCAGAGGCAACGATGCAGGCCAGCATCCCAGCTCATTCCTATTAAATAAGAGCTCCACCTAGAGGGCACACAGTGAACTGTGATAACCAACCTATGATAGTTTGATAGGTTGACAACTCACATGTCTCAGCTTGCTGTTGTTCTGAAGCCCATTTCACACAAACATGCGTTTGATAAATAAAACCAGTTGTGTGTAGAGTTGAAAACTTTTATTTTTTGGTCATTGTTGTTTTAATATTTTTTTGTGTTTTTCTTTTTATTATTTATCATGATTCTCTACAGGAGGGAGAAAAGCCGCATACCGTTTCCAACTAACAGTTAAAAATAAGTTGTTTTCTAAAAAAATCTTTTCTCCAACTCCGTCCCTTCCGGCAGTCGGCCGACACGCTCGGCCTTCTGGATAGGGTTGTAAAAACAGACCTGGGGGGTGTGCTGGAATCACACAGCCGAGCATCCTGAGTCTCTGCTCCGCGGGGGGGGGGGGTCTGTGTCTGGGAGTCGCTCCGCAGGGCGGAGCTAAGCTCTAAGGTGGAGGAGATGGGAGGAACCGGAGCAGAGAGAGCGAAAGGGGCGCCCTGCCCTCTTCATCATTATCATCGTCGTCGTGATCATGATGCTCGTGGTCCCGCAGTGACGTAGAGAGGGGGAGGCAGGGGGGACTTTGCTCCTCTCCTCCTCCAGGGAAGGGTGGGATTCAGTTTCCAGGGGGGTGGAAGGGGGAGGGGTGTGTCTGTACCTGCATCGCTGTGGGAGGAGGAGGAGGAACAATTCATCATCGTCGTCACACAACTGATCAGTCATCCCAGGACAGTATAATATGGCAGTCAGGGGGCCAGAAACATCCTGCCATGGTCCAGTATACCTGTAGGCATTGCAAAGCAAGATGCACCAACCCCTACCTGCTCCTTAATGACCCGTCTCTGTATTCACTGTCTAACCCTACCTGCTCCTTAATGACCCGTCTCTGTATTCACTGTCTAACCCCTACCTGCTCCTTAATGACCCGTCTCTGTATTCACTGTCTAACCCCTACCTGCTCCTTAATGACCCGTCTCTGTATTCACTGTCTAACCCCTACCTGCTCCTTAATGACCCGTCTCTGTATTCACTGTCTAACCCCTACCTGCTCCTTAATGACCCGTCTCTGTATTCACTGTCTAACCCCTACCTGCTCCTTAATGACCCGTCTCTGTATTCACTGTCTAACCCCTACCTGCTCCTTAATGACCCGTCTCTGTATTCACTGTCTAACCCCTACCTGCTCCTTAATGACCCGTCTCTGTATTCACTGTCTAACCCCTACCTGCTCCTTAATGACCCGTCTCTGTATTTACTGTCTAACCCCTACCTGCTCCTTAATGACCCGTCTCTGTATTCACTGTCTTACCCCTACCTGCTCCTTAATGACCCGTCTCTGTATTCACTGTCTAACCCCTACCTGCTCCTTAATGACCCGTCTCTGTATTCACTGTCTAACCCCTACCTGCTCCTTAATGACCCGTCTCTGTATTCACTGTCTAACCCCTACCTGCTCCTTAATGACCCGTCTCTGTATTCACTGTCTAACCCCTACCTGCTCCTTAATGACCCGTCTCTGTATTCACTGTCTAACCCCTACCTGCTCCTTAATGACCCGTCTCTGTATTCACTGTCTTAACCCCTACCTGCTCCTTAATGACCCGTCTCTGTATTCACTGTCTAACCCCTACCTGCTCCTTAATGACCCGTCTCTGTATTCACTGTCTAACCCCTACCTGCTCCTTAATGACCCGTCTCTGTATTCACTGTCTAACCCCTACCTGCTCCTTAATGACCCGTCTCTGTATTCACTGTCTAACCCCTACCTGCTCCTTAATGACCCGTCTCTGTATTCACTGTCTAACCCCTACCTGCTCCTTAATGACCCGTCTCTGTATTCACTGTCTAACCCCTACCTGCTCCTTAATGACCCGTCTCTGTATTCACTGTCTTACCCCTACCTGCTCCTTAATGACCCGTCTCTGTATTCACTGTCTAACCCCTACCTGCTCCTTAATGACCCGTCTCTGTATTCACTGTCTAACCCCTACCTGCTCCTTAATGACCCGTCTCTGTATTCACTGTCTAACCCCTACCTGCTCCTTTATGACCCGTCTCTGTATTCACTGTCTAACCCCTACCTGCTCCTTAATGACCTGTCTCTGTATTTAATGTCCAACTCACTTTCAAAACTAAAAATATGTAATTGTTATAGTAATAGTAGTAATCACGTGACCAGTTTGTGGTCACATGACCAGTCTGTGCAATGTACCTTGGGGGTGTCCCAGGTAGTAGTGTTGAGGTGCTCCTTGCTGGGGGTGCTGGGGTACAGAGCCGGGCCCCTGCTGGGGAGGGGGCAACATCACCACCTGGTGGCCGTGGCCCCCAGAGGGGTGGGGGCCTCCCATGGCTCCCTGGACGTGGGCCTGTGTGGAGGACACGCATCACAGCATGAGGAAACATGTAACCACTAGGTGTGAAGCAATATCACCTATTGGTCATCTTGGTTGTAAACGCTAGCTTGTGCATTCAAGCACCCCCCCGCAGCTAGCATTTGTAACCAAGATGGCCGCCAGGTGAATTAGGCCCATGAGCCCAACCAGAACCGCAAGGCACACCACCGTAAAGCTGTAGTCAAGGACGATGAGAAATGTGCATACACAATCTCACTAGGATATTATATTTGCAATTTTTTTTGAATATTTCACATAGCAGAAATGTTAAAATATATATATTGTTAAAAGAAGAAGTGCAATGCTACAATGGCCAGTCCAATCCTAGTCATTGTAATATTTTAGTGCAGTTTAGTGGACTGTTTAACTATGTTGAAATCTGTAATCAATAGATTTCTAAATAACTTCTAACTCAACTCAGTTACAAACCTTTCCTTTATGTTTTTGTAAACCCATGTAAACTAAAGACCCAAGATCATTATTGAAGATTATTTTATTCTACAGGGGTGGTTGCTATGACGCAAAAATGTCTGGAGATGGGCACACCCCTAAAATAATACAATAGAATAATACAGTAATAGATCAAGAGAAATAGCTCATGACAGGTTAAGAAACATGATTGACATGCAGTATTTTCTTCCATGCCTGCCATATGTATACAGTTCCCCCAAGCACAGCACTACTAATCTGGTGTGGCGGGCTGGGCTCCTACCTGGGTGATCTGCCCCAGGTTGTAGGAGTGAGGCATCCCCTGGTGGCCGTGGATGCTGTAGCCCTGCATGGAGTAGGAGGCCTGGGGGGACGTGTGGCCCGGGGGCATGTTGGGGGGTGTCGGGGCTGTCATGGGCCCCGAGTGGTACATTGACTGAGGCTGGGGGCCGCCCTGGGGGTTCTGAGGAGAGAGGAGAGATACCGGGTCACTGGATTGTTACTGCACCTTTTCCGTCTGTCCTTCGGCGAGACTAGAGTATGTAGTTTATCAGGACTAGAGTATGTAGTTTATCAGGACTAGAGTGTGTAGTTTATCAGGACTAGAGTATGTAGTTTATCAGGACTAGAGTGTGTAGTTTATCAGGACTAGAGTATGTAGTTTATCAGGACTAGAGTGTGTAGTTTATCAGGACTTGTCAAATCTTTATCACAGCTACAGCCTGTTCTATATCACTACTACAGGCTGTCCTTTACCACAGTCAATATCCTTTATCACAGTCAATGTCCTTCATCACAGTCAGTGTTCTTTATCACAGTCAGTGTCCTTTATCACAGTCAATGTCCTTTATCACAGTCAATGTCCTTTATCACAGTCAATGTCCTTTATCACAGTCAATGTCCTTTATCACAGTCAATGTCCTTTATCACAGTCAATGTCCTTTACCGCAGCTGGTCTCACCTGTCCCGGGCTGGGGGCAGCGTGCTGGGGTTGGGGCTGGTTTCCAGTGGGCGTGCTGGAGGGCTGAGGTTGATGGACCTGTCCAGCGTGGTGGGCGAAGCCCTGGGGGGCTGTACAGAGAGAGAGTCAAGTGAACACTTGTTGTGGGGGACAAGAGTGGAGGAGGTTGGATGTGAAAGGAGGTGGATATGCCGGGCGGTTTGTGTTTGTGTGTGTGTGTGTGTGTGTGTGTGTGTGTGTGTGTGTGTGTGTGTGTGTGTGTGTGTGTGTGTGTGTGTGTGTGTGTGTGTGTGTGTGTGTACCGTAGAGGCCCTGCTGCTGGACCTGGGGGTTCTCTCCCTGGGTCTGGAACTGGGCTCCTCCAGGGGGCCCCATAGCCTGGGGGTGAGGGGCCCCACCCTGGCTGATCATCCTGGGCCCTCCCTGCAGCATCGAGTACATCGGCTACAGAGGGAGCGAGAGAGGTGGGGGGGGGGGTTATAAAGAGCAATACTGTGTTTCAGCACCTAAACGAGAGCCCTTCAATGTCTTTTCAAGCTGCCCCAAAATTGCTTATATTTTACAAGATTGCGCTCAAAGTCTTTGGAGACGTTTGGAGCATACTGGGTCCACCTGCAGGGGAAAAGGGCTTCTGACCCAAGACTAGTTAAGTGTGTCCGTGGGACTCAACCACGCATTCACTGGTGGATTCTTGGCCCCGCAACCCACCTCCAACCGAATCATGACCCATTTTGCCTCCCCGTGGTTTGACCAACTCTGTGTGAAGGTCAGTGAGAGGTCTGGGGGTCTCACCTGTCCGGGGTAGGGGGCCATGGCCTGTAGGACCTGCTGCTGTCCGTACTGCTGGGGGTTGTACTGGAGGTACTGCTGGGGGTAAGGGGACGCCACCAGCGGCGCCCCGGCGGCCGAGGCTGCAGCCTGGATCATGGGGGGGCCGTTGCCTCCATGGTCGGCCCTTTGACCAGGACCCAGCGAGCCTGGGGACAGAGGAGGGAGGCCGCTGGTTCACTATGTGTACCAACCACACAGCGGGGGGGTCCCGACCTGGGTTTGGCCCGTGACCACTATCTTTATTTTAGTAGACGTACCTTTGCCTCTGGGGTATTTTCCCTGGTTTACTGCAGACATTGTGTACTGGAACATCTGGGGGGGCTGAACAAAACACAACACGTTCAAACCACGTGACGTGTCCCCTGATTTACTGTGCATCAAGCTTAAACAACCTGACACATCGGCAGACATAAAACCACCTTGCAGATCAGCTGACCGACCGTACGGTACAACGGCCCGTTAAAACTCTCTGACGTGCAGTCTTGTTAAACCACTTCCTAGCGCACGGCCATATGCACATTAATACCAAAACATAGTACGGTGACTGAACTGCAAACAGGAACATGAATGAATGAATGAATGAATGAATGAATGAATGAATGAATGAATGAATGAATTCGTGGTCTTCAAGGAGTTTCTAGTCTGCTGTCCTAAAGGGTGGGCGTACCTGCACAGAGTGTATCTGGGAGACGTAGGAGAGGTAGGGGCCGTTGAAGAGGGGCCCCTGGGCCCCAGGGTGCTGCTGCAGCACCACAGGGCTGGGGGGGGTGGGCCGGGGAGGGGTGGGCGCCGTGGTGGGCTTGACCTGGATGACCACACGTACTGTTAGTTAAGGAGAACACTACAGTACTGACGTGCAACATGGATATGTGTCACAATACCTTACATGTGTAGTTCTAATATACTAGTAGAATTGATGGGTGGTGTTGCAGAAGTACTATAGATAATACTACATTAGTGCTCAACATGGTCATGCAGTAATGATATAATGGTACTATGGATATAATCATGGTAGAACTATATAACACTTGATTTTCTGATTCTCACCATGGTCATGTGTAGTATTATAATACCAGTGCTAAAGATGTGCTAAATTAATATACTGCTATCATGGTATTACTATAGATAACCACTACAGTGGTTCTCACCATGGTCATGTGTAGTATTATAATACCAGTGCTAAAGATGTGCTAAATTAATATACTGCTATCATGGTATTACTATAGATAACCACTACAGTGGTTCTCACCATGGTCATGTGTAGTATTATAATACCAGTGCTAAAGATGTGCTAAATTAATATACTGCTATCATGGTATTACTATAGATAACCACTACAGTGGTTCTCACCATGGTCATGAGGGCTTTGACAGGGTTGAATTCCTTGGCATTTGGGTTCAGCGTTGACTTCTTCACTTGGCTGGAACCACAACAATAAAGACATTAACATCAACATCAAGGGGCTAGCATGGTTGCCTAGGAACAGTTAGCGGCTACCCCTAGAATGCTCGCTACACTACAGCTAGATCTAGAAACTACAGCAAACATGGTCACTAAGCCACAATTAGCAGCTGCACCCAACATGGTGCCAAGACTAGCAGCTACAGTTAGTATGGTGGCTACGATAGCAGCAGCTTAGCATATCTGTATACCAATAGAAGGTCATTGGTCCCTAGACGGACCAATATGAGCGTCAAGGTCACTCACTCCGCCACGCCCTCCGTCCTCTCTCCTCCGTCCTCGCTGCCGGGGGTCCTGGCCGGCTGAGGGGTGGCCGGGGACTGCCTGTCTGCTAGGACGGCCGGGGAGGACAGGTCCTTGGGCTCCTCAGAGGGACCGGGGGTGGTGGCCGTGGCCTTAGCCTCGGGGCCAGGGTTTGCCGGGGACTTGCTGAGGGCCGACGGAGGCGGGGCCGCGTCCCCGGGGGCCAGAGGGCCCGCCGACGCCTGGGCGCCAGACACACCCCCAGTAGGCTGGAGCTGGAGGAGAGGGAAACAAAAGAGACAGGGTGATAATATTGAGGTTGACGATACAAGGGGTCAATACACTGATTTTTGATAAGGGTCACATACACACAAACACACCTGTGTAGGTGGATGACGTCTTACCCTGAACTCTTTGCCAAACTTGCGGAGCTCCTCGATCTGAGAGCGCTGCTGCATGGAGGGAGCTGCGGGACAACACAAGAAATGTTCTTTAACCCCCTGCCCTCGCTAAATACCGCAGCTAGCCAACACCAGCTGGTTAACACCTAGCTAAGACCAGCTAGCCATTACAGATGGCGCGTTTCCACTTAGCGGTGCGGTTCGGTGCAGTACAGTTCGCGTTTCCACACTACACTGTGTCGGGCTGCTATGATGTCACGAGGCTTACGCAGCTGCAGCGGCTATCGCCATCGGGCTTTAGCCCGCCCTACCATAAGGGTACTGTCGGCGGTGGAAACGTGAGCCGTAACCGAGCCGCATCGCACAGCTCGATGGAAATGCGCCAAAAGGCAACCAGGCTAACACCTAGCTAATAGTCAGCTAAAACCTGCTAGCCAACACCGAGCCAACGCCTAGCCAACGCTAATACCAGGCAACATCAGGCTAGCTAGAATGTGTAATCATTCCAGCTGGAGGCTACCTTTAGTCATCTTGTCGTCTGTGCTGCCAGGACTCTCAGCGGAGCGTTCTTTACTCGCCGCACTCACGATCTCATTCACTACAAACAGACCGGTAGAAAGGATAAGAGAGAGGTAGACATACCGGTAGAGAACCGACAGGAAGAGAAGAATATGATATAATGACAAACATGTGTCACGGCTATAGCATGAATACAAGTTGGAACACATTTCTGACATGGTGTGTCAGAGTATCCCTTTGTTTCCTCCCTTCTTCCTTCAAATGATGTACAAGGTTTTGTTGAATACTCGTTAATGATTGAGCAAGTACGGCATTCTACAGTCTGTCATTTCTAGAGACCGATACACAGAATATGTGATTAGTTCTTAGTTAAAGACAGCATGCCAAAGCTCATATCAGCCTCAAGTTTTTTAATATTCCAGGAAGTGGCTGTGATCCCATGATCATCGGATGGAGCTTACCGTCTACTGGAAACAGAGGGGCGGGGCCTGTGGTTTTGTGGGCAGGCATTTGGACAGATGATGTGTCCAAAAAAGGCGTGTCGTGGGAGGGGCCTGATTTAGGAGATCGAGCAGCTGTAAGAAGAAGGAGAAACCTTTCAGTTCATAGAACAAGAGTTTGTGTTTGTGTGTGTGTGACTGTTTGACCTGTAGTTTACGTCGGTGTGTGTCGCCTTGCAGTTGGTTTGTGTTACCTGTAGTTTGAGAGTGTGTGTTCTGGGAGCGGACTGGTCTGTTGGACTGTGGAGGTCTCTGGGCCTTTGGAGAGGTTCTGGATGATACTGAGAATACAATACACATACATACATTAAGTAGCCATACTTAGTATGAGGATTATCGAAAAGATCAGCTCTGGGATTCCATGATTTAGATCATGATTTAAAGGTGTGTTGTGTGGTGTGTTTTATTAAGTAGCATCTAGCAGGAAGGTTGAAATTGCAACCAGCTGATTAAACCCCTGACTCAGCCCTTTCTAGCAATGCAGGAAAAGCTACGGTGGCCTGTACTGGCCAAGGAACTGTCTTTCCGTAGTAATAAAAAGGCTCATTCTAGGGTTATGAAACCACAATTCTTATTTTAATGGGATTATACACTAATAAAAACATACTTCTGAATATTATATTCAATTTCATCAAGTCTGTTCCCGCTAGATGCCAATAATTCCACACACTGCACCGTCACGTTTAATCAATCTGTGCTTTGAGGTCCTAACCAGAGCTGATCACATCACGTTATCAGGGTTCAGGGCTCACCTCCGTTGACGGGCCTGGGTCCGTCGGCCAGCGAGTGGGGGAGGGATTGTGAGTGGGGGAGTGCGGGGGAGGTGGCAGGCTGGGCGGGGGACACGGTGGTGGGGCTGGGGGCGTGGTGACCCCCGTAGCCCCTGGCTGGCAGGGGGCTGCTGCGGTCTGAGGAGGGGGGCTGGGGGGCACTCGAGGAGGTGGGGGGTGGTCTTGGGGAGGAAGATGAGGGGGCAGGCCTGGGGGAGGAGGCGGGGGGGTTGGAGCGGTATCCTCCGCCCAGACGACTGTGGGGTTGGGGTCCGCCGGGACCACCCCCGGGCCCCCTCTCGGCCCGCTCGCGCTCCCGGTTGATCTCGCGCTGTCGCTGGGGCAACGGGATGTACTTTCCCTCCCTGAGAGACAGACAGGTCAGGTTAGCCAGGTAAGCCATGGAGAGCAAGACATGTCAGGTTAACTGAGGTGAGCGACAGATAGGTCAGGTCAGCCCGGGATGGAGACAACATTTCAATTAAAAACATTCACATTTGCAAAAAGAATATCATTACAAATAGCATTAACTCCTCCCCCAGACTGACCGGGTGGCTCCGGGGCTGTCTCTGCCCCTCTCCCTCTCCCCGGCGTCTCGCAGCACGGCGCTGAACTTGTCCTCCTCACTCTTCCCGTCGTCGTTCTCCATGTTGACCCGCTGGCGGTACTGCGGGCTGGCCTCGATCTCATTGGCCAGGCGGGCCGCGCGCGCCTCCCTCTGGCGGAAGCCCTCGGAGCTGCCCCGCTCCAGAGGCACCCTGGGGGAAACATCACCATCATCATCACCATCATCATCATCAGCAGGACGCTTCCTTTCACCCAGGATTAACAGGTGGAGGTGACCACACCACAATCATTTGAATTGTCTTTTGGGTCCCGAGATGGAGAAAGTTAATGATCCCCTGACCACAAGAAGATTTAGTATTGCAGGTGAACATTACTTGCTAACAGATAAACCCCAACATTTAAATAATATATGGTCAAAATACATCCACAGAGGATCAAATTATTCTAGCTAAATGTGAGGGTAGCATTGTGAGATTCTATAACCGAAGAACATCAGTTAGGAAAGGACATCCTGTACAGAGAGATGTGAAACAGTCCCATCCTCTGTGAACAAGGGGCCTTATTCACAGAGCAGCCGTATTGGGGGGATGGGGTGACTTTGGGCCAACCAACTCCATGGGAAGACTTTCTGAATGTGACCTCTGTGGGGAAATGGAATACCAAACTAAGAGTAAGACTGAGTTGTCATGGTCTCCCCCCCCTCCCCATCCACCTCAACAATAAGGCCACTAGGTGACTAAGGTATACGGCGACCACTGGTCGTGGTCAAGGCTCAGAGTTCAAAGTTCAAATGTAGGGTCCTATCTGTAGATGCCCAGAGGAAACGCCCTCCGACACGGGAGAGATCACACAACTCGGCCCCTCCCGCCTCTGCGGTGCTATGGTAATGCGGGGAGGTGTTGTCATGGTAACAGAGCAGGGACAACCCTCCCGGGGTACAGCGGTAGTGCGTTGCCATGGGAACGGGGACTCACGTGTACATGGAGAGGCTTGAGTCGTAGGTGGACGTGATGCCGTACTTCGCCTCGTTGTAGCGGAACATCTCGTTGGCGTCCCAGCCGTTTGACTGGTGGGAGAGTACACTGGTTAGACCCATCTGTGCTGGGTATGCAGCCTTAGACTTATGGAGAACATAGTGGTTAGACCCATCTATGCTGGTTATAATCTATGTATGGTAGAAAGACACTGACCCAGTAATTACACTGGTGGAGAACATACTGGTTAGACTGGTGGGACCCATAAATTCTGTTTATAATCAATGTATGGTAGAGACGCACTGACTCAGCAATTGGACTGCTGGGGAATAAAGTGGTTCGACCCTTTTATAATGGTTATACTCTCTCTTTCCTTCAGTGTCTCTCCACCATACATATATGGTAAAGAGGTAAAGACACTGAGCGCGCCTCTCTCTCTGTGTGTGATATCTATCTATGTATGGTAAAGAGCCACTGACCGAGTCTTTGTCCAGGTCGTAGTTTTCTCTCTCTCCGTTGCTGCCTTCACCTCCATCCCAGCGCTGCAGCACCTTCTCCTTGTGCTCTCCGTTCACACGCGCTGTGCTGATGCCCGTGTCTGTGAAGGTGTCTACACACACACACACACACAGAATTGCAACACTGTCAAAGGTCAAGTCATTCGAGTCATCGGACTGCTCCATGACACATTATTATGATGACTGCATAGTTGAGCTTCAGAATTTCCCTTTAACCACTGCTGTTATCCCATGTGTATTTCTCTCTGTGTTTGTGCGTGTGACTCTTTGCACGTGGCTGTGCACATAATTGTGTGTAAGCGTAGGCACGCGTACCCCTGGTGGCGAAGTTGAGGTCCACGTCCCTGCAGGTCATCGTGACCAGGTCCCCGGGGGGGAAGATCATGGTGTCTGTGATCTCCTCTCGGCGAGGCAGGGCAACGGGAGGCCCGGCCTCACTCTCTGGGCGCTTGTGGACGGCGTCCACGGCTAGCTCACACTGACATACACACACACACACACACACACACACACACACACACACACACACACCGGCAGGGAGTAGCAATGCATTGAGGGAAACACAAGAAGGAAGATTAGAATTACCTCGGGAGTGGCTGTGCGTGTGTGTTTTAGTGTGTGTGTGAATAGGATAGTGCAGGACAGCGGTTCTTACCCGAGCACTTAGTGTTTTGAAGATGCCTTCGTACATGTTTCCATTCTTTACACGTATGTCACAGGTGGATCCCTACGAGCCAGGAGAGAACCGGTGAGACCAGGAGTGAACAGGTGAGACCACCTGAGCCTGGCGTCTTTAATTAAATGTTAACATTAAAACCATGGATGCTGGAGACTGAGATACTTCAGCGCCTAGCACCAGAGAACATTAACTGTGGAGCTCTTCACTGCACACCAAACCACTGCCCCTCCAAGCTGTTTATAATCTGCCCTTAGGTCTGAGTGCTACGGCTCAACCGTAACTGAATCAAGCCTGTGACTATCAGATGTTAATCAGCCAGAAGGGCTGCTGGTACTGGTGTGGTAGGGGTCCATGACACGACAGAAAGTACAGTAGGTTGAGTAACATACCACCACAGCGGTGAGGAAGTGCAGCATTCTGGCGTTGTTATAGACTCCCTCAAACACCTGGAACACAGCACACAGTATCACTCAAACACCTGCAGAAAATACACTGAGAACACTGTATTACTCAAACACCTGTACAAAAATCACACAACACACATCCCCCTAACACCTATATAAAATACACATACTTGCAGAAAATACACACAACACACACATAACAAAAGGCTGTGGTCGAATGGCACTTGAATGCAAATCAATGACATGCCTCAATGAGACATCTTGGGTCCCATCAGAGACTTAATATCCCTGTTCTTTGTTTCCTTATTATTTAATACTCTAGTACACAGATATCATTATCTGTATAAGTATTGCCATAGTATTTAGTTTTATGCAGGGAAACAGCATGCCCAGCAGGCATTCTGAGTGACTGTTCAACCCGCACAGCAGGCATTCTGAGTGACTGTTCAACCTGCCCGGGGTATAACTCACCGCAGAGGACTGGAATGATGGCTTCACGGAAGTTCGACTCCTATAAGAAAATGAGTGGTTAAAAGCAAGCTTAGTAACCTGGTTAGCACCTCTGATCTTACCTGGTTGACACAAAGCCAATCTGGTTAGATGAAAAAGATACAGGGCTTAGATCTTGGAGTGACAATGAAGACAAAATGTTCTAACTGTAACCCCCCCAGAACAGTTAACCTGTACCAGGGATACCCCAAAACAGTGTGGAGAGTAGTCTAAATAATATAGTGTTGGTATTGTATTCAACACTGCTGCTGTTACAGTTAAGTTCCTCTGGCGCTATGACTACTGGAGTATGAATGAACGCAACAGAAAATGTATTTCCTCCGGGATCAATAAAGCCAGCTGAAAACTTAACTTCTGCATGTATCACACTCTCAATAAAACGGTTAAATATATAAAATGTCCACACCGAAAAAAACATTGCTCAGCGACATTCTGAAAACCCCCAAAACATGATTTTAGTAAATCTAGCAATGGATGTGTTTAAATGTCACATACATTCATTCATCGTATGGATGCTTTGGGTCTGACTACACACATCCAGGCAAACATTTACATCTGCGATCCAAACAACATCGCAGATGTAAATGTTCAACTTATCATATTCAGACTGACCTCAGATGAGGCAACCAAAACGACCTTGTCGGTGAACTCATCACGTGATTTGTGAGTAATGAATGACTTCCAGTGAACTGGAAATGGAGGCGTAGTGATTCTTTCCCAGCAAAAAGTCTATTTTCAAGGGGCTTGGTCAATGTACTCGAGCCATTTCCCACCGATCATGGCCAATTGATTGGCTTATCAGCACATTTAGCAAATAGTTCAACCCGCCTTTTTAAAGCCCCCTATTTGTCAACACGTCGTCCATTAATATGTCCAGAGCTTTGATTAGCTTCCCTGCACCGCTCGTCAAGTGTAAACCCGAATGTGATAGGTCTGCTTGTAAAGCGCTGCGTCGGTGACACGCCCACCTTGGACACATCGCTTTAACCGGTAGGCCCCGGGAGTCATGTGAAAATCCCCGGTCTGTCCTGAGCAGCCCTCCCCGGCACCACTCACCTTCCGACGGGTGTTCTGTTGCTGTTAGGCCCGCTGGGTGTGGAAGACATACTCGTGGGAGGCGACGTCCCGTTAGACGTCGTCTTCCGTCCAGCGGGACCGGGCTGATGTTGTTTCAACATTGTCAAGCACAAGGGCTTAAACTAAAGCTCCTCAATAAAAATACGAAAAAGTCACCGTTTTACGTGTTCTTTAACTTAAATCCCCGTCTAACCTCAACAAACACCGGCTAATCAGGCTAAGGTAAAAGGTTTCCTCTGGCCTTTCCTGCACAAACTACAGATAAGCAAACATGCGATAATAAACACACCAGTTCTCACGTTAAACCCAAGCTTTTAACGGATTTCCACCCACTGTCTACGGGTGGATTCGCAGACGGTATGTCACAAACTCTCCGCTAAAACAACACGAGTGGTGTCGGCGGAGGCTAAGCGCGTTAGCTTCGAGCTCTCTGGGCTGGATTCCTTTCCTTCTTCCCTTTCGCAGGGATCCTGTGCAGTGCTTTAAGCCCCTCCGGATAAAACCTAGGCGCCAAGCAGAGTTGTCCTGTACCGTTAAAACGGGTTTTTGTTTTCTTGAGGTTTTACGTTGAAAACCTTTGGTCGGTCGGTAACCTCTCCACCTCTTGGAAGGTTCACTCTCTCCGCGCGCGGCTAGTGGGGAACCGGCTGCACGGGGAAAGGGCGCGCGGGTACATGGGCGTGCGCGTGCGCCATTGACCCACTGGTGTGCGCGTGCACGTGTGTGGAATTTCTTTAATAAAGTAAATTCATGATCAATCACATTGATCAAGATTTGACATTTGTAGTGAAAAGGGGGGTGATTTTGTACTGTACACGTGGCACCCTTAGCCGACAAGCTATACTATTATATTAAACCAATAATCGTTTTATTTTGTCATGCTTCTGATTACCCTCTTTATTATATTATTGACCATAAGAGCTGCTACGTCATTATTGTAATAAAAATGGAGCCTAGGTGGGAACTCAGGACTGTAAATGATGCATGCATGAATTGTCCGTGCGTAAGTACTCCGGTTATTACGGCTTTACGCTATAGTAATGGCGACCTCCGTACGGGATTTGTGGGCACGGTGGATGTTTTGTAAATTCTGCAGGGGTCATGCTTTCACAATGTATTCGCCTGGTTGTCTGACGGGATTGTAACTGATATTAATACGCCGATTCATTCACATTTTAACAGAGGTGAACCTGTAAGTATGTATTGCTTAGTGTGGTTAAATGGACAGTTCAGAATAGATAGATTTGCTAAGTTTAGGTGTTATGGACTGGGCATTGAACCGTTTTCTGTAAATGATCAGACATAATTCTTATTAATCCCCGTGCCTCTGTATTGTAGACCCGGTCAGATTCTCAATCTAAACATGTCTAATACTCTCCTATCCTCCCTGTCTGACAGTCGCGTTTCCCCCCATGTTGACGCGGAAATGGTGGAGCTCGCTCCGCAACGGGTTGTCCAGGGTGTCCCGGGCCCCTGCTGGTTACCGAGCAATACACCGGCGGTATGACGTCATTGTGGTCGGCGGAGGACATGCGGGGACCGAGGCAGCGGCGGCAGCGGCCCGGGTGGGCGCAGAGACGCTGCTGGTCACCCAGAAGATAGACACCATCGGTAAAAGAGAAGTTCCCTGTGAAGTTCCCTGGTCGCTCACAATGAGGAATGAACTGTGCCTATATGACAGGCGTACTCCCTTTGAAATAACCCAGGGTTGTGTCCCAACCTGCAGGAGTCCTGTCTTGTAACCCGTCCCTGGGGGGAGTGGGCAAGGGCCAGCTGGTGCGTGAGGTGGACGCACTGGACGGTCTGTGCGGCCGGGCCGGGGATCGCGCCGGGATCCACTTCTCGGTCCTGAACCGCAGCAAGGGCCCCGCAGTATGGGGGCCCCGCGCCCAGCTGGACCGCCAGCGGTACCAAGATTTCATCCAGGTGACGGCCCAAGCAACCAGTCTGCCTTGCATCCACAACATTTGGGGATTCTCCTAACAACCTGACTACCTAGCAACCAGGCCCGTTGATGATGCCCATAGCAACCAGAACACTTGGTCGCCACACCCCAAGGTTCAGAAAGAATGGCAATATGTCCTGTGGATTGAACCCTCGCCCTAGTCCTTATCGTGTATTTAATCTGTATATCTCTCTCTCCCTCTGCCCCCTCTCAGGCTGAGCTCCTGGCGACCCCCAGGCTAGAGGTCATGGAGGGGTCTGTGGAGGAGCTGCTGGTGGAGGAGGAGGTGGACCCAGAGAGACCCGGCCGCCACAGAGTCACAGGGATACGCCTCGGTAGGAAGGGGAGCTTTAAAACATATTGGATAGAGATGGGACTAAACTTACTCTCTATTAACTGCTCTCTCATGCTATTGCTTCTCTCCATCTCCTCCCCCCCCCCCCCCCCCCCCCCTCCTTCATCTGCGCCCTCCCACAGCCGGCCACGCCCCCCCGCTGGAGGCCAGCTCGGTGATTCTGACCACGGGAACCTTCCTGTCCGGCTTTCTGTTCCTGGGCCAGACCACCTCACCGGGAGGCCGCATTGGGGATCCCCCGTCCAGTTCCGGTCTGTCCAGGACCCTCAGGGAGACCCTGGGCCTGCAGCTGGGCCGGCTGCGCACCGGGACCCCGCCCCGCATCCTGAAGGACTCTGTGGATCTGACCCTGGCTACGCTCCATCCCCCGGACCAGCACCCCACCCCCTTCAGCTTTCTCAACACGCACACACACTGCAAGGTGAGGCCCCTTGTCACGCACCCCCACACCCAGCCCTCCGTAAAGAGGAAATCAAGATGATCGTGACTTTCATTACATCATTAGGGCCCCGATGTACAAATTAAAAGGAGATGTTCGCATTGACAAAACGGCAGCCAAACTAGTCAAACTTCTCCCACATGCCCCACAATGCACTACTGCGTACAATTGTCTACATCATACAGGTAGGTTCGTACTGTCCACTGTCGTTTTAGGTAGGTCGATCTATCGACCATATATCTGGGTTCCGTTCAAGATGAGGTGTTGGTAGTGATTCCCTGCTTTCCTGTTCACAGCCAGAGGAGCAGCTGCCTTGCTACCTGGTCCGCACCACGCCGGGTGTGGACCGCGTTGTCATGGAGAGTCTCGATGACAACACTCACATTCAGCAGGACACAAAAGGACCCAGGTATGGCAACTACTTAACCTCAGGTGTGTGTGATCAGGTACTGTGGTGATTAACATCAGGGGTGTGTGGTCACGGTACTGTAGTGGTTGACCTCAGGTGTGTGTGTGATCAGGTACTGTAGTGGTTAACATCAGGTGTGTGTGGTTAGGTACTGTAGTGGTTAACATCAGGTGTGTGTGTGTGGTCAGGTACCGTAGTGGTTAACCTCAGGTGTGTGTGGTCAGGTCCTGTAGTGGTTAACCTCAGGTGTGTGTGTGGTCAGGTACTGTAGTGGTTAACCTCAGGTGTGTGTGTGGTCAGGTACTGTAGTGGTTGACCTCAGGTGTGTGTGTGGTCAGGTCCTGTAGTGGTTAACCTCAGGTGTGTGTGTGGTCAGGTACTGTAGTGGTTAACCTCAGGTGTGTGTGTGGTCAGGTACTGCCCTTCCATCGAGTCGCGGGTCCTGCGGTTTCCAGGGCGGAGCCACCAGGTGTGGCTGGAGCCGGAGGGCATGACCTCCAACCTCCTGTACCCCCAGGGTCTTTCCATGACCATGCCCCCTGACATGCAGCTCCGCCTCCTCAGACAGATCCCCGCCCTGCACCGCGTGGAAATCAGCACACCTGGTAAGGGTCCAGTACGACACACCTTCATCACTATCGTCACCGCAGCACACATACCTATCCACTGCAATGCACACATTCATCACGATCATCACAATACTGCTGACTTGTTACCTGTCCACTATGACACACACAACCATTACTACCATCACCGTACAGCACACCTGGTACCTGTCCACTACGGCGCAAATTCCTCCCTACCATCAAACTTCTTTCTTACCATGCGTCTGCCGTCGCCCTCTGGTCTTCCAGGGTACGGGGTGCAGTACGACTACGTCTGCCCGACCCAGCTCTCCCCCTCCCTGCAGGTGAAGACCACCCAGGGCCTCTTCCTCGCTGGCCAGATCAACGGGACCACGGGTTACGAAGAGGCTGCCGCTCAGGTCTGTGGTAAAGTCTTCCTTCTCAACCTAACGAGGCCCTGTGTTGTAGTTCTCACCATCGGATCAGGTGCGAGGGGCCATGGCAAAGAGACCGGCCAATCACAGCAGGAGCCTTCTATAATAGTTTTCCAGAATCTGTTTAACTGGTTCCAATTTGCTTTGCAGTTGACTGCCCCTTTAAACTCGCATATTAAAACATTCTGCTTTCTATGGATCGGATGATCTGAATGATTGTTTGTTGTGTGTGCGCAGGGTCTGTGGGCAGGTGTGAACGCGGCCCGTTCTGCGCTGTCGGCCCCTCTACTGGCGTTGTCTCGGACCGAGAGCTACATCGGTGTGCTGATCGATGACCTGGTGACCCGGGGAGTGAACGAACCCTACCGCATGTTCACCAGCCGGGCGGAGTTCAGAACCCTGCTGAGACCCGACAACGCAGACCTCCGGCTCACACTAAAGGGTGAGCACACACACTGACCGCTTACACTGTACTCATGCTATGTTTGTAGACAATTCACTCTTGTTGATCTCAAATGAAATTTGGTGGACACTTGGGAGCTTCCCAGTACAACCCCAGAATTTCTACTGGTGGAGACTAGGAGTTGCCCTGTCAAACCACAGTTTTCTACTGGTGGACACTAGGAGCTTCCCAGTACAACCCTAGTCTTCTACTGGTGGAGACCAGGAGCGGCCCAGTACAACCACAGTCTTCTACTGGTGGACAATCCAGTAAGAGAGCTGCTATATTATTACCTAGAGTGTGTTTCTAGCTGGTGTTTCTGCTATATTGACCCCCAGGGTTCGAGGAGGTGGGCTGCGTGTCGGCCCAGCGCTACAACGAGGGGGTGCGGGTGAAGGAGGGTCTTGAGGAGGCCTTTGCCACGCTGG
This sequence comes from Pollachius pollachius, assembly GCF_949987615.1. Classification (NCBI taxonomy): domain Eukaryota; kingdom Metazoa; phylum Chordata; class Actinopteri; order Gadiformes; family Gadidae; genus Pollachius; species Pollachius pollachius. The sequence continues at coordinate 7,717,818 of NC_136952.1, forward strand.
GCTCCTTGTCCCGGTCTCCCAGCGACTGGCGGAAGACCCTGGAGACCAGCAGCATCAGCCAGAGCAAGGGGGGAACCCTCACGTAAGACACAGGGGTTCCAAAGTGGATCGTGGCCAAGACGGCCTCAATCATCCCTTTATTTCAGAGCTATAGATGCATGTCTTTTGCAGGCGTACTGATCATCAGTTTATTGGGAATTCTGAAAAAGGGGGGAATACTGTATTGATGAACAATACACATAGTGAAATGTTAAGGATCATGCTAATGATCCTCTTAAGAGGATGTGAACATATTTGGTGTGCTGGGCCAAAAGTACATCCGTCGGTGGTTCACGGTATGAAGGCTGGGAACCCCTACTCTAGTGGACGCTCTGGTGGCCACGTTGTGATTGGTTGGTTGAGAGAAGGGGGTGTTAAGGGTTGTCTCTTCCTCCAGGGCCACGGAGCTGCTGCAGTACAACGACATCACCTACGACGATCTGGCCGCCGCCCTCCCAGAATCCCTTGCACCGTTCCTGGAGTTCTCCCAAAGACTCAAGATAGAAGGTAGGAAAAGAGTCTGACTTCTTCGGGGAAAATGCTATACTGGAATCTTAATAACACCCCTACAGAGATAGGCATTCAGCTTTCAAAATTACCCAAAATACTATATTTCACAGGACAGAAAATCTGTGTCTCGAACATGTTTGCTAGCCATGTATCTAAAAGGTGGCTTCTGTATGCTAATGGTGTAGCCAACATATGTGCTGGCCTGTAGTGACCATGATGCACCTGTGTGCTAGCCATGTGGCTGACATGTTTCTCAGCCATGTAGCTAACATATTGTGACTGTCTCCTAGCCGTTTAGCTAACCTGTTGTGGCTGTCTCCTAGCTGTGTACCGCCCGCACTGTGAGCTCCAGAAGAAGGAGATCCAGAGGATCCAGAGGGAGGAGGGGATGTATCTCTCTCCAGACCTGGACTACCTCTCCCTGCCTGTGTCCCTGTCCAATGAGGTCCGCGAGATCCTGGACCGAGTCCGACCCACTACCGTGAGTTCTGACCTAGTCGGATCAGCTCTGTTTCCTCATTCAGTTTCACGTCACATAACACAAAGCATTCACCTTTTAGCTTGCAATAACATGCTTGTGTGTAGATGCTGACAACATCTGGCACCCACTTGAGCCAATCTGAGATGGTTGTTGCAATGACCAGTTTTTCCTAGAGGTGGCGCTATTCCTGTAGAAGGAGTTTAGTGTTCAGTGGAAGCTCATTGGTTGCTTCCATTCGGGATGAGAAGGGAATATTGGATGGACGCCGAAACAGTGCAATAATGTGGTTTTAATATACCATTTTAATACAGATCTTTGGAAGAAACTGAATGTGTTGTCAGCATTGTATTTTTAATAGTTTATCTTCCCTTTTATGTTCAGTTATATCATAACTGAGGCAGGAGTTCATTCAGATCCGTTTTTCTCCCAAGCCTATACCTTGAATGACTTGTGTCTTGCTCATTCCCAGTTGGTTTGTCTCCTATTGATGACATCGTGGTGGGTGGGAGGATCTCGTATTGATTGGCATCAGTAACGCATCCCGTTTTGCCCTTCAGCTCGGTGCCGCGACGCGTCTTCCCGGGATGACGCCGGCCGCCATCGTCCACCTGCTCAACTTTGTCACGCAGAGGAACCACAACCAGAACAAGATCATCCACAACCAGCACTCCAGACCCCATAAGAAACCCTCTGGAACGGAGCCCAGTGAGGGGGGAGAGAGAGCCGGAGCTGTGTCCTAACCTAACCTCGCTCTAGCACAACAAAGACAATATAACCCTCAAACATGTTTATCCTACAAAATGTACAAAAATAAATTATGCTGTTTTTTTTAACTTGTAAAAAAGTCCTTTGAAATTCTCTAATGTAACAAATGAATACGACCTCTGGTCCACTCCCATCAAGTCAAAACATAAAGGGGTCGACTAGTCCATGGGGGTCCGCGGGCGGAGACCTCTACCCCACTAAGAGCATGGTGGTCATCAGGACCAGCGTCAGGGTGGAGCTGGGGCTGACCACGCCCCGAGCTCCTCCGTCAGACACAGTGTGGCCGTCTAGCTCGTCCGCTCCTCGGCTGAAGAAGCCGAACGGGAGCCTCCAGGTGGGCTGGGGTCGGGCCCGGGGGGGCGGGGGGTACGCGGTGGTGTCGGCGAAGCGCACCTCAGAGCTCAGGGTCAGAGAGGAAGACGAGGAACACTACGGAGAACAGCAAGAACAGGACATGGTTGAGGCTGGGCTCCTTAAAGTTACATTTGGACCTTAAACATCCTTAAAAACACATCTAGACCTTAAGCACCCTTAAACTAACACCTTAACATTAAGCATCCTTAATCTAAAACCTTGAGCATGCCAAAAAATAACATCTAAACCTGACACATCCTTAAGGTAACATGTAAACCTTAAGAATCGTTTAAGTAACGCATGCCACCCTTAAACTATCCCTTTAACCATCTCAGTTTTTCTTCAAGACCTTATTGGCCGAGGTTTCAGGGATGAAAGCATCGCAGCGTAGCGGTTCCTACCTTGACCTTTACACACTGGAACGTATACTTGGCTCCCAGGATGTGGTTTTGGGGCAGGTCTGTCCAGCCAAGCCGCGCCCACAAAACCTTGATGGAGAGGGAACGCGGCAGAGTGCAGCCTGTCTCACAGCTCTCCTGAGTACGAGAGAGAGTGCTTAATACTTGTGGATAAGTTGGCAGTTTGTTACCATACTAGGACATACTTCAAGAGGTTTTTTATTAGTATGGTATATAAAAAGGGGCTCAAATAGAAATGATATCAGGTCCCTTTTTTTATTATATTGGGAGTTCCAGAAGCTGTTTCCCAGCCATGAAGTCTTAATTCTCATCTGCTTGAAATATGTTAATATGACCGCATGTTTTACAGTAGTTGGTTGTTGTTTCGATGGTGGGAGTGTACCTCGGGGTTGGCGGGGGGGCAGTCCTGGAGAAGGACCCTGGTCCAGGCTGGTTCCGGACCCCAACTCATGGCCAGCAGTTCTGGAGAGACCTCACCCTGAAGGACCTGGTAGAGCTGGGACCTGAGCTCAGAGCAGACCCCAGATCTGGAGCTGGAGAGAGGGGGGAATAGACCATACATGAATAAATAAAGAGAGAGAGAGTTATCAAACAGTGTAATCAAATAGACCAATTTTTGGATTGTTTCAAACCCGCAATCTGCAGATCTTCCTCCCTTCAGTTCTACATACAGTACTGGATTATACACACTGCTACACCCGTAATCGGACTCTTGAACCAACAATCTCCACCCAGAGCTCCAGACCAACAGCACCTGAAGAAGCAGCCGGTGATGGTGTTGCGAGGGAAGAGGACAGGGGAACGTCTTCTGGAGTCAACAAAACAATCTCCTCCCTCGGAGACGCCCAGCACTGTGATCTGAACCCGGGTCAAGGTAGACAGCCCTTGTTGGCTTATGAAAGTGCTTTATGAATCAACAAACCAAATATATATTTCACAATCATGTATATGGCGACGGTGAAAGGATACTGGCTCCACCAAATCTTCAAAACGACCAAACACAGGCGAGCCCATCGGAAGGCCGACGGCAGGGAAGGGTCCTGCCAGGGTGGGGCGGGGCGTGGCTAGCTGTTGGGAGAGGAAGTGAGACCATATAAGGTTGGTGCGTGTCAGCGGTTAGGAGAAAGGTCATTTGAGGGTCTTGGATCATACCTCGAAGCTCAGGGAGTGGGTCTGGGACAGAAACCGGTCCACCCCAACTTCAGCCAAGACCACCGACAGCGAAGCATATGTCAGCTCCCCTCTCTCTGTGAAGCCCACCACCAGCTCCACCTGGCCGCCAGAAACACAGTCGGACAACCCCATACATGCATCACAACACATCATATCACTTACATCATATACAATTACTCTCCTGGTTTGCTGTAAAGATATTGGGGTTGAATAAGGGTTGAATAAGCTCCTCCCACTGACCCTTGACACCACGTTGAGACAGGATTGGTTGAGGGTGCTGGGCGCCGGCCATGACGACCGCGGGGTCACTGGGACCTAGAAGCACACGTTCTAGGTTAGATGGAACCGTGATACTAAAGTGGGTAGGGCGTGCTTCGTAGCTCTACTTGGCACTTCAGCCCCTGTATCTCTAGAAAATAATCTCTACCATAATGATTTACTAGAAGAATATAATCTCTACCATAGTGACTCACTAGAATATAATGTATCATAGTGACTCACTAGAATTTAATCTAGAATATAATCTCTGCACAATCAACTCACTAGAATATAATCTCTACCATTGTGACTCACTAGAAAATAATGTACCATAGAATTTAACCTAGAATATAATCTCTACACAATCAACTCACTAGAATATAATCTCTACCAAAGTAACTCACTAGAACATAATCTAGAATATAATCTCTACACCATTAACCCACTAGAATATAATGTCTACCATAGTGAATCATGAGATGAAATATAGTCTCTACCATAGTGACTCACTCTAATTTAATCTTGAACATAATATTTTCTGTCATGACTCAATTGTATAATGTAGTCCTCAGACTCACCAGCATGTCGACCAGCTGCTCAGACTCTGCCACTGGGAGCTAGAAGGAGAACAGCAGGTAAGCAATGGTGAGACAGAGGGAGACAGAGACGGAGACAGAGAGACAGAGAGAGAGAGTACCCTGAGCAGCTTCAGATCAGAGTAGTAGGAGGAGGCTCGCAGGGCTGGGTCGGTGGTGCAGGAGCTCGCAGAGACCACACGTGTGCAGGAGACCACCGAGGATCTCAGGAACTCTGGAGGCACACAAAACAAACACAGATGCTGCTGGAGTCCCCATGTTAAACTGGCTGACCCACACGCTAACTGGCCATCCGACCCATTGCCATAGCTGTTCCCTTACTTGCTGGATTCCTGTCCACACAGAAAGCGCTTCCTGCCCCTGGAGAAGGCTGGCGGAGGAGACCCCGTAGTGACAATGTGGAGTAATACGTCTGGATGACATCATCAACCTGCGACGGACACACAGATGGGGGTCATTTAGTGTCTGCGGGTCTATCCTCCAGAGTGTGTGTTTGAGTGTGAATGTGTGTTTGAGTGTGTGTGTGTGTGTGTGTGTGTGTGTGTGTGTGTGTGTGTGTGTGTGTGTGTGTGTGTGTGTGTGTGTGTGTGTGTTACCCTGTAGAAGGGCCTGCTGTGGGGCTTGGTGGCTGGAGGCTCGGGCCCCGAGAACCGGTAGGAGTCTCCCAGTGCTGGGACTGCAACCAGAGGTGGAGCTGAGCGGATCGTTCCATTGTCTACAGACATGGGGGGACGTACAGTATCGTTATCAGGTTCACACACGGTAATAAACCCCTCTACATCATGGTTCAATCGAGTATTGTAATCTAATTTTATATTTTGAATATACGTTTTCAATGCCATGCCAATAAAGGCTTTTGAATTTAATTGAGTAGAGGCAGGATGAGAGAGGCCAAGAGAAAGAGTGAGAGAGAGATGGAGACCAAAAGTGGGCTGTGTAGAGTGACAGAGGCAGACAAGGGTAGAGTGAGAAACAAACAGATGGAGAGAGAAAAAGAAAGAAAGAAAGACAGAAAGAGATACAGAGTGGCTTAGAGATTGGCTTTGAGAGACTGAACACAGATTGTGACCCAGTATGGCTCTTGGACCCCGGCCTGGCTGGCGGTTCCAAGAATAGCTGGTCTTTCCCTGTCTTTCTGAGTCTGGAGACCTCAGATCCACCAGCGGTTCAGAGGGTTGAGGACTCACCTGGAGGGCGGACACAGAACAGGCCATCGATCCGAGTGACCAGCGCCGGGTCCACGTTGGATCGGAACATCAGCCAGTCCTCCACACACGCCCCGGACCTTTACACCATCACAACATCAGGGTGTTTATTTAGAAAAACAATCACAACACCGCCTTAAAGACCTTTCCTCTATTCATTTGTCACAGCTACAGCAGTGGCACACCTACCTGGTTTTCTTGGGGCATCCACTGAACACGGAGCTTAGATCAGCGACACCACAGTCAAGCACGTCACAGCAGCAGCCGATATCACACAGTTCTGGGCTGAGATCACAGAGGCACACTGAAATGAGAGGGCAGACTTGAGTTCCTGCCGGGGAAGAATAGCGATGGGGCTGTTGAAGTCAATACACAACATGTCCCTTCTGTCTTACCGTCTGGTAGCACCACGGGCACGCTGGTTAGGGAGGTGGGCTCTGTGGGGGTCTGCCCAGTGACCAGAGCCTCAGAGTCATTCTGGTTGCTGGTCGCAGTAAAGTTGGAGTCGCTGTTAGTCCCTTCGGTGGTACTGCTGCTTGTAGGGTCGAATCCGCTCTGGTCCTCCGTCGTCAGACCTAGCGGAGCCAGAGTCTTGGGACCCCATGGAGCAGGGGTTGTCTGATTAAACGCCCCACCATCTGTCGTCGGGGTGCCGCTAGGAGTCTGTTCTGTAGTCGGCCCGGACTCTGTTGCCGCGTTTGTCAAGCGAAGACATACGAGCATAAATATATGGAGTGAACGGCGCCAACAAGGGGACGACATGTCCTCACATCATACGAAACCCACCAGTCTGAATATTATTAGTATTTACACCAGAAGTTACACTAGCTGGCTGCTAATGCTACAGTGCACCCCGCTGGTTAACGCAAACTCCAGCTGGCTAATGCTCATTTAGCGCTTGTATTGTATGTGATTATATATAAGCCGTGCATAAAAACTAACTACAACGATACTATTGTAAATATTATGGAGTACTGCATGTGTGAGTTACAGAGCGGAGGAGGAGGTTCGGGTTACCAAGGAAGAAGCTTTAACGTTAACTTCCGTTTCTATGGAAAGATGTGCAACGTTGTTCTGTGCCCTGCCGCTATCTGCCTTACACACATGGTTCCACCTCCTGATAAATCCGAGAAAACTGAATAATTGATAAATAAATCTTTCATGAATAAAAATGTAAACAATTCTGTCAATTTTCTTTCACCTTCTCGTTCTATCTATGCTCATTGCAGTCTATCGGCTTCTCTATCACAAATTACTTGAAGATGTTATCTTCTAATATTAAATATTCGAATAGAATATTCACAAATAAAAAAGCATACATAAATTGCGACGCAATATAAAAAAAAGAAAAAAAAGTATTGTATTTGGTATCATGTCAAAAAAAGTTACAAATCAAACATGCGTAGTGTTGTTAGGAAGAGGGGTTGCTAAGCAACGTTCGGTCGGTTTCTTTCTGACTTTTAACTGCAAAGAAAATATTTGGCGACAATAAAGAAAGCAGTAGATGTAAGTTACAACGTGGATTTTGAATGAAGTATTGATACTCATAATCTAACCTAAGTATTACTACGTGTGTAATTGCCCTTTCGAGCGTGTCTGTCTAGTTAGGCTTTTCCCCAAACTTACGTGATTTAGTTTAGTTTAGTTTAGTTATAACAATCAAAACATGACGTTTGGCCGTCGGGTTTTGACTATTTAAGTATGGTAAAGACATCAAATATATTTGGTTTATTTGATGTTCAATTTATTTTGTTTCTCCACCTGTCTGGGAAAGCAGACGTCCACCACCACGTCATGTCGGAGCAGAACCAGCCAACCGTGGAAGGAGATCTGCGTTTCCACTCTGAGCTGTCTGTTTACTTCATTTACTCAACAGCTTATTCAAAGTCCAAATAATAATTACTTATTGCATATATAACTATACATACGATAATAATATTAATAATTATATTATTGTATTTAGTAAACATATGATTGAATATTTATCAAACGTAAATGAGGCTACAAACTGAATTGTTTTGTTTCCCTCCTCCTCTTCTCCAGGAAATGTGGGCAGGATGTAATGAGATGTGAGTTTAACAAAGATGGCTCCCTACTGGCTGTAGGGTTGAGTGATGGTGCCATCAAGGTCAGTGGTGACAGGGTGAATGACTCTACTAGTGGTGACAGGGTGAATTACTTTATTGATGGTTAAAGGGTAAATATGACTACGAGCAGTGAGCGGGTGAATGTGTTTGCCGGAGGTGATCGAGTGAACGAGTGTCCAGGTGCTGACAGGGTGAATGTGTGTGCAGGTGTACAGTCCGGACACCGGAGACCAGATCCTGACCCTGAAGGACTCCAGCAGGCTCAGGATGCCAATAACCGGCCTGAGGTTTATCTCCAGCTCAGACTCCCACTGCCTCTTGCTGGCCGCCTGTGAGAACTAATCCTACTCTACACCCGCTGTGGTTATTCTGGTGTTAAAACTGTCGTTAGTTTGGTCATCAGGTTAGAGCAGGAGGTGATGTGGCACAATAGGATATGGCAGGACAAAGCAAGGACGAAATGGGATTAGGTCCTCAGGGATGGATGATGGGATAGTTGGTGGCACATGGCACCAAAACCTTAAATTAGATTAAAGAGATACTATTTGGGAGTAGAATAAGTAGAACATCGGAATGTTGTGATGTAGTTTAATTTTATGAATAGAACAACAGTATGGCCAATCAATGTAATGAAACAAATACTGTGTTCAACATGTGCCTGGGTGGTGGCCCCGGACCCCCAGATGCGACAGGCAGTGTGAGGTGCTGGTACCCCTGGGGCGGGGACTGTCTCTGGAACCTCAAGGAGGCCAGTGGCCTGTGGGACCCCGTAGATATGGAGAAGGGCTCAAAGTTAGAGACCCTCTGTCTGGCAGTGTCACCCTCCGGAGAGAGAGCTGCTACGGGGTGCTCCAACTCCACCGTCCACCTATACGACCTGCACACGCATCAGAGCATCCTCACCTGCCAGGCCAGGTAAGAACACACCTGTACAGGTAACACTTCACCTCCATGTACAGTTTACAATTCACCCTTAGCTACATCTAAAACCAGTGCTGTATCTACAGGTACCACCTCACCTCTATCTACAGTTAACATCACTGCTGTAATGCCTTACATGTATCTACAGCTAAAACACCTGTATCTACTGGTAAAACCACACCTGTATCTAACAGGTACCACCTCATCTGTATCTACAGCTGACACCACACTTGAAGTAAACACCATACCTGTATATTTAGGTAACACCATACCTTTACAGGTAACACCCCCCCCCCCCGTATCTACAGCTTACAGGACACCTGTACAGGTAACACCATACCTTTATATCTTTCGGAAACCCCTCACTTGTTGGGTAACCCCTCACCTTTTTCTCAGCTCCTGCAGGACCATCATGGATGGGCACCGTTCACGGGTGTTTGCAGTGACCTTTCACCCCGAGCGGGAGACAGAGTTCATCTCCGCTGGCTGGGACAACACCATTCAAGTGAGGGGAATTCTTCAGGTCTCCACACCAGGTGTCAGGCGTTTCACTGACCCTCTTCTTCTGTGTGTCCCCCACAGTTCTGGGACAGCAGGCAAGAGCAGGCCATTAGGTAAGACCTAACTCATTTCCGTTTAGCAGCTTCTGTTTAGCAGCTTCCTGTTGCTATTTGCTATTTATTTATTTACACTTTATCCAAAGCGATGACAGAATTCAAAGACCGGTCATTAAGGAGCAGGAAGGGGTGGGGGGCATCTGGCTCAAGCAGGCCTACAGGTAGACTGCAGGCATTGGAGTTAAAACCCAGAACCTTTCAGCTGGGGGTCAAACTCTCTAACCACTAGACCACCCTGCACCCAAGCTGTTAGTGTGTGCGGACCCAGAGGACTGTGTGTGCAGGATCTGAAGTGTGTGTGTGTGTGTGTGTGTGTGTGTGTGTGTGTGTGTGTGTGTGTGTGTGTGTGTGTGTGTGTGTGTGTGTGTGTGTGTGTGTGTGTGTGTGTGTGTGTGTGTGTGTGTGTGTGTGTGTGTGTTACAGGAGGATCGGGGGTCCTCATGTGTGTGGTGACGCACTTCATATTGACGCCACCAAAAAACAAATCCTGTCAGGATCCTGGAGGACCCACGACTCCCTAGAGGTCAGAGGTCACCAGCTCAACTCTGGAAATATCTAGTGTCTTATATTTATATATATATATATATACGATATACATATGCATATTTATATTTGTGAGTGTGTGTGTGTGTTAGGTTTGGGACTATGGCTCAGGTAGAAAGATGTGTGACGTCTCTCACCCCGTGCAAGACAGTAAGGTAAAACCCCACACCATCCCTTCCCTCCCTCTCCTCTACCGTTCCACAACGCTGCAACAGATGATTTGATTGGCTTCTCCAGATCTACACGTGCCATTGGTTGGGGGAGGATCACATGGTTGCCGGAGGGTGTCAGGCCAACACGCTTTACGTCATCAGTCGCCACAGCCTCCAGGTAAATACTTTAAATACTGTATGTATATATTATCTCCTCATTTGACTGTTCTCTTTAC
>NC_136952.1:7733173-7810673 GCF_949987615.1 Pollachius pollachius
TGAGATGTGATATGATGATGAGGGTAGGGTACCTGCTGTGTTATCCTAAGTTGGTGGTCTCTCCGTCTCCCTGCCAGGCGAGGTCGGAGACTGGAACAACCACTTCACCCAGGAGCAGTCCAGGGTGTTTGATGAAGACTATGAAATACAGATGAAGGGCAGCAACATCCCCTTCAGGACCAACATCTGACCGGACCCCCAGCTACTGTGAACATGACGACCCTCAGCCCAGCTCAGACCCTCATTGATCAACAAAGACTTACTATGCAACCAATTAATTTGATTTGAAGTCCTTCGGCCGAGTGAGTTTGACAGTGAGTGAATGATAGTGATAGTTGGTGAATGAGTCATAGTACAGTGACTGATGTAATGCATTCCATCTGTGGCTGTTTTGTTTTCACTTCCTTTGTGGAATGTGTATGTTGTCCCGCCTTCTCGGACTCTCTGCTATTAATAAATATACGTACAAAACTATTGTTGAGTGTTGTGAAGGTTCTGGGTTACATACGGTCCTTCCACTGCTCCCAGAACTCTCTGTCTGGGATCTGCCTGCAACCTAAAGAAACAACTCTCCCCCTTTCTGGTCACGTTAGAACCTGAAAAACACCCAGAGCTGTAGGGATAGGACGGACTATAAGGAGAAATTGTGGAGGAAGACTGAGATCTACAGCAGAAGGAGATATCCAACCCAAGCGGTCTGTACAGAGCTCTAGACTCTGAGCCACCGTGGTTCCCCTTTCAGAGAAGCCATGTCAGAGAAGAGGGTTCTCTCCTACTCTGACTCCATCCTGGAGGCAGGGGGGTCCATTAGCCGGTTCCCCCTGATCTCAGTCCAGGGGGTCCCCCTCAGGAACCACATCGCGGACAACTGGGACAGCATCGCTGCCTTCGAGGCCCATCCCTCGGACCTGCTCATCGCCACCTACCCCAAAGCAGGTACTGCATCACAGACCACACTCAAGTCTTGTCAGGAGACAGGATTAAACTAAAGATTGCCATAAGCAACATGGTATTGAATCGAGCCAGGTTGATTAAAGGTTAATAAAATATACGATTTCAAATGTATCGCCAAAATAAAGAAGGAAGACACTCTGTACTCACTGCTGGGTTGGGGTTCAATATAAACAAGTTGTAAACATTAGCCTTTGACGGAATAAAGGCTTGGCAGATGGCAGGTGTGAGAGGGCAAAAAAAGGACAAAGCCAGGGACTTCTTCAATCTTTCCACAGTCAACATACTAACTATGAACTGACCACAGCTGAGCTACATGCAGTGATATCTCAAGTAACTACGTGACCTGACTCTTTCTACATGCTGTCTGCTCATTCCCAGACCTAGAAATACAACATTAACATCTGTGTACTGATATGTACTACTGAGTAAACAATATATTGCACAACAGTGTGAATAGATGTGCTGAATCACGACAGGATCCGGGGTGGAGAGAGAGAAAACGAAAATACTGAAGTTAGTTTGGCTTTCAGTTTGACTCTGGCTATCGGAGGCGATCACATGACCAGCTTCCAATCACATCACAGACAGACACAGTGGAGACTACATTATTATGCAACCTGTGAATCGTTTAAAAAAGATATGTTGTTTATGAATATACAGTGACTAGGTACTAGCGATGTGCATAGAGCCCAGTATTTGCATTTGTATCTGTATTTGTTGAGGCTGCAAAACTATTTGTGTTTGTATTCGAATAAAAGTGGAAATAGGGTTTCCTTTAACAACCTGTATCTTCAGCAAAAGAAATTTGGCTGATTGTAACTCACTCCCTGAGAATGTGATCATGAGTGATAGTATGAGCTGTTTAAGTCAAGACTGGACCGCTTCTGGCGTTACCAACAGTATAAGATACCGCGATTTTATCGATAACTTGTTATATACAGTTGCGACCGGTAACAACAGTCATCGCGACTCCATATTCCGTATATATTGTATCAAGGTATCAAGGGATAAATAAAGAGAAATATTGGAGGAAAAATGTCATATATACAGAATATTGTATATATATATATATATATATATATATATATATATGTATATTTAAACACAATTAGGGTATTTCTATTATTGTGTGTGTAGGCACCACGTGGACCCAGGAGATCGTGGACCTTCTGCTCAACGACGGAGACCAGGAGGTCTGCCGCCGTGCGCCCATCGCCGTCAGGATGCCCTTCTTAGAGCATTTCTCTCCTCCTCATTGTCCCTCAGGTCTGTACCTGTCTGTGTCTTCTCAGCTACCTGTCTGCCTCACTTACAGTCTGACAGCTACCTATCTGCCTACCTTTATGGCTGACAGTCTGTCTGTCTGTCTGTACAACTACATTTCTGTTCCTGTGTGTCATTCTGTGTACTGACATCATGAAGAGAGCTGATGATGATGATGATGATGATAATGTGGTCTAGGTCTGGAACTCCTGAAGGGGATGTTCCCCCCAAGGGTCATTAAGACCCACCTTCCCTTCCAGCTGGTCCCTCAGGGATTCTGGAAGAACAAATGCAAGGTAAGGTAAAGGAAGGTTTTTTGTCGCTGTGTGTGTTCTGGGGTGGTTGTGAATGCACCTTTTGGAGATGTTCCCTGTGGAGGGGAGATGTTCCTCACCCTCTCCTCACCTGTGGCTCCTCTGATCCCAGACCATCTACGTGGCTCGCAACGCCAAGGACAACCTGGTCAGCTACTTCCACTTCGACCGCATGAACCAGACCCAGCCGGAGCCTGGTCCCTGGGACTCCTACATCCCCAAGTTCATGGAGGGAAAATGTGAGAATCCACTCCTAAATTATTGGTCTGTTTCTGCTGTCTGACCCCCACCTGCACCTTAACAACCGGTGTCTGTTTCAACTGTCTAACCCCTACCTCCTCCATAATGGCCTGTCACTGTATTCACTGTCTCACCCCTACCTGCTCCTTAATTACCTGTGGCTGTGTTCACGGTCTAACCCCTCCCTGCTCCTTAAAGACTTGTCTATGTACTGTCTAACCCCTACCTGTTCCTTAATAACCTGTGGCTGTGATCTCGGGCTAACCCCCAGTGGCGTGGGGGTCCTGGTACGACCATGTCAAAGGTTACTGGAAGGAACGAGAGAATAACAACATCCTCTACCTCTTCTACGAAGACATGAAGGAGGTAGGTACCTTCTTCACCTCCACATCCTCTTCTCTTGCTCCTCCCGCTTTCCCCCCCTCCTGTTCAAGTGTGTGTTGTTGTGTTGTTTGTCAGAACCCGCGGCGTGAGGTGGAGCGCATCATGCGCTACCTAGGCAAGTCCCTCCCTGATGATGTCATCAGCCGCATCGTGGAGCTGACGTCCTTCAAGGCGATGAAGGAGAACCCCATGGTTAACTATACCTTCATCCCCATGCCCGTGTTCGACCAGTCCATCTCCCCCTTCATGAGGAAAGGTCTGTCGGATGATATATGTTGTGTATTATTAACAGATGAGATGTGATATGATGATGAGGGTAGGGTACCTGCTGTGTTATCCTAAGTTGGTGGTCTCTCCGTCTCCCTGCCAGGCGAGGTCGGAGACTGGAACAACCACTTCACCCAGGAGCAGTCCAGGGTGTTTGATGAAGACTATGAAATACAGATGAAGGGCAGCAACATCCCCTTCAGGACCAACATCTGACCGGACCCCCTGCTAGTGTCACCATGACGACCCTCAGCCCATCATCTGTTTTTATATAAGATTTACTATGCAACCAAACACTTTGATTTGAAATCCTTTGGCCGGCCGATAGAGTGAGTTTGACAGTGAGTGAGTGACAGTGATAGTTAATGAGTGATACAGTGAGTGAGTGAAATAGTGTTAAAGTGAGTGACTGAAATTGTGAATGAATGGGAAATATAGTGAGTGATAGTGAGTGAATGATAAACTGAGTGACAGAGTGATAGAGTGAGTGAGTGATAGGGCGAGTAAGTGACACAGTGAATGAGTGAGTGAAAGAGTGACGATGGCAGATAAACACAAAAACACAGGAGTCAAGGATATCCAACTTTAACAAAAAATCACTTTTATTACATACTTTTTTTCTGAGAATAAAATATTAAATATTTGAGTATTTAATGGGCTAAAATTGATTTCATCGATTTAATTTATTTTTATTGTTTTTATTTTTTCTTCTGATGGTCTTCCTCCTCCTCTCTTCATCAGATTCCTTCATCCTATTCTCTTCTTTCTCTTGAAATTTTCTACTTCTGCTGGTTGGGGGCCACTAGGTAGACAGTGATGCAAAGTTAGAACAAGGTTGAACTGATTGAAGCTCAACTCTGAGTCACATGACCACAGAGCCAAGCACTCCTGAACACAGAAAGCTCCCTTAGCTGCTAGCTCAGCTAAGCTAGTAGCTTAGCTTCCGGTTTAGCCCATGGCATAGGTTAGCTAGTTATCCAGCTTCAGCTTTAGCTTCACATATTAAATATAATATTAACGTTGATAAATATAATAATAATAATAATAATATTTTATGTGTGTGTGTGTGTTCTCGTGTGTGTGTGTGTGTGTGTGTGTGTGTGTGTGTGTGTGTGTGTGTGTGTGTGTGTGTGTATGTGTGTGTATATGTGTGTGTGTTTGGGATCACTTACACTCAATGTAGTTGCGGGCCACAAACTTGAGCACTTCATCAATGAGGATGACAGGGAAGGAGAGCTTGAGCACCATCATCCACTGGTCCATACTCAGAGGGATCATCTTGAAGATCATCTGGAGAAGGGACATGCCATCAGACAACAGTTCTATCTGCCTCTCTCTCTCATCCTATCCATCTTTACTATCTTTCAATCTTATTATCCAAATGTCTGTCTGTCTATCTATCTATCTATCTATCTATCTATCTATCTATCTATCTATCTATCTATCTATCTATCTATCTATCTATCTATCTATCTATCTATCTATATATCTTTCTATTCATCTATATATCTATCTCTAGTCTCTACTCACTCACTGTCAATATCCGTGATTTAGATAGATAGATGGGTAGGTAAGGACCGAAAAGGGAGAGGAGAGGATTGAAGGAAATGAGAATGTGAAGAGAGGAGAGGAGAGGAGAGGAGAGGAGAGGAGAGGAGAGGGGAGGGGAGAGGAGAGAAGAGGAGAGTACGAGAGCAGAGGAGAGAAGAGGAGAGAAGGAGAGGAGAGGAGAGGAGAGGAGAGGGGAGGGGTGAGGAGAGGAGAGGAGGGTACGAGAGCAGAGGAGAGAAGAGGAGAGAACAAGAGGAGAGGAGAGGAGAGAACGAGAGGAGAGGAGAGAATGACAGGAGAGGAGATTGAAGGGGACGTGGTAGGAGGTCATGTGACTTACGGGCAGGGGGTCGACGTAGATGATCATGAAGTGGAGGGACATGGACAGGGTCATGGCGGACAGCAGCCAGAAGTTGCTCCATGGGGGCATACGCAGCAGAGACTGGTTCTCAGACAAGCTGGTAGACATACAGACAGACAGAGAAACAGAGAGAGAGAGAAAGAGAGACAGGTTAGAATTATTGTAAGTGTTTGTGTATGTGTTTGTGTGTAAGTGTGTTCGAGTGGTTTTGTGTGTTTGCCTGTGTAGGTGTGTTTGTTTGTTTGTTTGTTTGTTTGTTTGTTTGTGTGTGTGTGTGTGTGTGTGTCTGTGGGTCTGTGTGTGTGTGTTTGTGTATGCCTGTGTATGTGTGTTTGTGTGTGTCTGTGTGTGTGGAGGTGTGGGTTTTTATGTGTTTGTGCATGTCTGTGTGTGTGTGCGTGTGTGTGTGTTTGTGTGTACCTGTTGAGGGCGTTGCACATCTCAATGGTGACAAGGACAGACAGGGCCATGGTCATGGGGTGAGAGGCCTCAAAGATGTGGCAGTTAATGCCCTCGAAGTCGGGGTTCTCGTCGTGGCACTGCATGAAGTGGGACTAGAAAAACACACACACATATGTTTAGCACTTGCTGGACAGAGAAACAGACGGTCAGACACACTAACAGAGACAAACACACACACAAACACAAACACACACAGAGACACAGACAGACGGACGGACAGGAGGTGGTGCCAGACAGACAGGAAATATAGACAGACAGACAGGACATACTGACAGATATACCGACAGGAAGTAATATTAGACAGACAGGAAGAACTGACAGACACACAGGTAGTGCTGGCAGACAGACAGGAAGTATTGGGGGATGGACAGGCTGACAGACAGGAAATGATGACAGACAGACAGGATGTACTGACCAGCTGGTAGTAAGTGAGTCCGGGGCCGGTGGTATCGTAGATGAACCACCAACCAGCAGCGCCAACGGTAGCAGCACCAACATATGCTACGGGGGGAAGCACGCGAATCCTGATTACAACAGTGAAGTCGCACCACTGACTTTGGCTGCACTGACTTGCAACAGCCACCAGAGGGGGTGAGGACAGAAAGATTTTTTATCATTGTTCAGCGGAAATAAGGCTGAGAGAAGGTCATGAGTATCTATCATCACATGTCTGGCCTACCCAAACACAATTCCCGTGATTTTACTTCCTATGAGCTGTGTGTGTCAAGACAAGAAGAACAATAAATTCAAGTGTTTGGATTGGTTGAACCTGGTGCCCCTACTGGCTGGGCTGAGGACTGTGTGACCCTACTCACCGCCAATAGCCATATATCTGAAGAACAGCCATCCGGAGATCAGGGGCTCTTTGGGGGAACGGGGGGCTCTGCCCATGATGTCCAGGTCGGGGGGGTTGAAGCCCAGAGCGGTGGCGGGCAGACCGTCAGTCACCAGGTTGACCCACAGAAGCTGGACGGGGATCAGGGCCTCGGGGAGACCGAGGGCAGCTGTCAGGAAGATACTGTAGAGAGACAGACAGCAGGGTTAGCTTGTAGCTAATATACTGGACTGACAGCGACCAGGGTTAGCCTGTAGCTAATATACTGGAGAGACCAGGGTTACCCTGTAGCTAATATACTGGAAACACCAGGGTTAGCCTGTAGCTAATATACTGGAGAGACCAAAGTTAGCCTTTAGCTAATATACTGGAGACACAAGGGTTGGCCTTTAGCTAATATACTGGAGACACCAGGGTTAACCTGTAGCTAATATACTGGACTGACAGTGACCAGGGTTAGCCTGTAGCTAATATACTAGAGGCAGAGACTGGGGTTAGCCTGTAGCTAATATACTGGAGAGACTAGGGTTAGCCTGTAGCTAATATACTGGACTGACAAGAGACCAGGGTCAGCCTGTAGCTAATATACTGGACTGACAGCGACCAGGGTTAGCCTGTAGCTAATATACAGGAGAGACCAGGGTTAGCCTTTAGCTAAAATACTGGACTGACAGAGACCAGGGTTAGCCTGTAGCTAATATACTGGACTGACAGTGACCAGGGTTAGCCTGTAGCTAATATACTGGAGAGACCAGGGTTAGCCTGTAGCTAATATACTGGACTGACAGCGACCAGGGTTAGCCTGTAGCTAATATACTAGAGGCAGAGACTGGGGTAAGCCTGTAGCTAATATACTGGAGAGACCAGGGTTACCCTGTAGCTAATATACTAGAGACTAGGGTTAGCCAGTAGCTAATATACTGGAGACACAGAGACCAGTGTTGGCGTGTAGCTATAGCTAATATACTAGAGAGACAGCGACCAGGGTTAGCCTGTAGCTAATATACTGGAGAGACCAGGGTAAGCCTGTAGCTAATATACTGGAGAGACCAGGGTTAGCCTGTAGCTAATATATTTGAGGGACAGAGACCAGGGTTAGCCTGTAGCTAATATACTGGAGAGACAGAGACCAGGGTTAGCCTGTAGCTAAAATATTTGAGGGACAAAAAAACAGGTTTAGCCTGTAGCTAATCTATTTGAGGGACAGAGACCAGGGTTAGCCTGTAGCTAATATACTTGAGAGACAGAGACCAGGGTTAGATTGTAGACAGCTAACATCGAGGGAAGGCTGGTGGGCTAGCGTGTAGAACAGCTAGTTTCCATAATGGCCACTCACCAGACGACCTCACCAACGTTGGAGGAGATGAGGTAGCGGATGAACTGCTTCATGTTGTTGTAGATAGCGCGGCCCTCCTCAACGGCGGCCACAATGGAGGAGAAGTTGTCGTCAGCGAGGACCATCTCAGAGGCAGACTTGGCAACGGCGGTGCCAGAGCCCATGGCGATACCGATCTCCGCCTTCTTCAGGGCGGGGGCATCGTTCACACCATCACCGGTCTGGAGGAGGAGGTGATGGAGGTGGTGTGGGAGGAAGAAGAGGACAACAGGGTTATCAACTGTGGATCACCTCACACAACCAACAGTTGTTCCTCAGGTTCTAACACCCAACCATGGAACGTTGGCCGAAGTTGCCCCCAACATCACACCTCATCCCTCAGCAACTAGCAAGGGAGCAACTGAAGGTGTAAGATGTCATTTTTACGCATCAACTGATGGCAGGTGCTCACCATGGCGGTGATGTCATCGTGAGCCTGGAGGAACTCAACAATCTTGGACTTGTGGGAGGGCTCAACACGGGCGAAGCAGCTGGCTCTGACTACGGCCTCGGCTTGCTCAGAGATGGGCAGGTCGTCAAACTCGCGGCCGGTGTAGGCCTTTCCGGTCACATCCTCATCCTCGGCGAAGATGCCAATACGACGGCAGATGGCGATGGCGGTTCCCTTGTTGTCGCCTGACGGGGAGGAGAGGGAGAGTCAGGGCATGGCGAAGAGCAGGTAGGTGCCAGATCTAAGTGGATCTCATTGGATTTAAGTGGATCTTATCGGATCTAAGTGGCTCTTATTGGATCTAAGTGGAGGGCATCGGAGGTGACAGTGACTTACCGGTGATCATGATGACACGGATTCCAGCATCTCTGCACAGTTGGATGGAGCCACTGACCTCCTTGCGGGGGGGATCCAGCATGCCAACGCATCCGATGAAGGTCAGGTCAGACTGGGAAGGGGGGAAGCGGACGGGAGAGCAAGAGTTAGAAGCTGGCTTCCACGCATCCTCTTCTCATGGGTGTGCGCATGCATGTGTGTTTGAATGTGTGTGTGTGCGTGGACGCCTCTCACCTCGTATTCGGCGAATTTGGTAGAGTCCTCCAGCTTCATCTCCTCGGGTTTCATGGGGTTGTCGCATGTGGCCAGGGCCAGGCAACGCAGGGTATCGCGACCGGTTCCCCAGTCCTTGATCACGGCCAGGATCTTGTCCTTGATGGCGTCGGTCAGGGGCACGCGGGTTGTTCCGACTCTAACGTATGTGCATCTGTCAATCACACCCTCTGGGGCACCCTATTGGAGCGATGAAGAGACATGGACACGCATTTAAACACCATCGTTTTAACAAATAACCATGGGTTATTTTTCATGCTGTTGTTGTTGCTTTTGACTGTTATAACACCAATGTCAAATGTCTTTTAACAAGTTGAATTAGTAATTTAACCTTTCTATATCGTAGACTGAAAGCTCACCTTCACGAACATCTTGGCACCACCGTCTCCCTTGCCGGGTGTGCAGTACACGGACATTGACTTCCTGTCACGGGAGAACTCCAGGGTGAATTTCTTCATCATCAGCTGCTTGACAACCTGATCAAACCAAACAACACCAAATGATGGTTATCCAACTCTTGATTAAACTGATCAGATTTTAGTTACATTTGAATGTCATGCATTTAGTATTGTAAATTATATTAGTATAATTTTCTCAGACCGGAATTTCCCGTCTGGGAATTATCTTGTTAAATCCTTTATCCTTTTGCCTTAATTCATAGACCAAATCGTTTTTACCAAGACCCCCCCCCCTCCCCCGAGTAGCTCTGCTACTGCCAGTACGGGCTCTGATATGTGTTACCTAGAGATGTCTAGAAGAATGATTGCGACCCAGTTCAGGTGCAGAATATTTCGAGGCTAACATCTAACAGATTACAATCTGGAAATGCTCATGTAATGTTAAAAAATTCTCCCTGTAGCAGATGAGGGGTAATGATGATAATGACAAAGTAGATGATGTTACGTACGGTGCAGCAGGCGTTGGCCCGCTCGATAAAGGACAGGTTCTTCACGTTGGAGTTGAACACGTTCATCTTCTCAACCAGGCAGCAAAGGGCAGTCTCAGTGGCCTCACCGACCTTCTCAAAGATCTTCTTAGACTGGAGAACAGAGAGGAGAGCACAACCACATTAGAACACCAACTCCTTCTATTAGGTCCTAACTTCAAACGCTGTCACAAATTGAACATATTTTTATATTGTGTCTAGTAGTCTGAGATGTTGGTGGTGTAGCGTTAGATATAGTCTGAGAATTGGTGGTGGTGTTGGCGATGGTGTAGTCTGAGAATTTGGTGGTCGTGTTGGTGGCGGTGTAGTCTGATTAGTAGTCTGGGATGTTGGTGGTGGTGTCATTGATGGAGTGGTCTGAGATTAAGTCTGGGATGTTGGTGGTGGTGTAGTCTGAGATTAGGTCTGAGAGGTTTCGGGGGGAACTGTTTACCTCGTTGTAATCCAGAGAGGAGTCGTTGCAGAGAGCGCAGATGGTGGCCAGCTCCACCAGGCCATCGTGGGAACTGCAGTTGGTTTTGGCGCCACCCTGGGAGCTGGAGGGGGGGGGGGAATATAAGATCAATGACAGTACCTCACCGTGACATGTAAAAAACATCAATGTGACAACAAGTCAAACATCACAGAAACGTATCCAACATCACCATGACAGCATGTCAATCACCACTATGACAACATATTCAACATCACCGCGATGACAAGTACACTGGGGCCGTGGAACTTACACTTCGCCCTCGGGTGTGTACTTGGATCCAGAGATGTCAAAGGCATCAAGGTTGACGTGATCGCCCTCAACGTTCTTGATGATGAACATCTGTGAGTTAAAGAGCACATAAAGTTTTTAGTTCTCCAGAAACCAACAGATTTGAGCTTGTCTACCACCAGACTTTAGATGCATGGTAATCCAAAGTCTCCACAACTCTCCAGAACCCAAAGGAGAACACTTTTATTTATCTCTCCAGAACGCAAAAGGGAATGTTCTAATTTCTCAAGAATTCAAAGCAGCTGCATGACCGAGACTAAGTACCCTTTATGACACCCACGGGGGTTTCCAGCTCCCACCGTTACCGGCTGGTCTGAACAACGGCACCCACCTTGGTCACACACATCTGGTTGGTGGTGAGGGTGCCGGTCTTGTCGGAGCAGATGACAGAGGTGCAGCCAAGAGTCTCCACAGAGGGCAGGGACCTGACGATGGCGTTCTTCTTGGCCATGCGGCGGGTTCCCAGAGCAAGGCAGGTGGTGATGACAGCGGGCAGACCTGGGGAGGAGAGCAGCGAGAAGGGAGCGATCAGACAGCTAGTCCTTCACAGGGTGGTGGGGGTTCTGACACAGCGGAGGGCGGGGGGGGCTCACCCTCGGGGATGGCAGCCACGGCCAGAGCCACAGCGATCTTGAAGTAGTAGACGGCACCGCGGATCCAGGAGCCTCCGTGGACGGGGTCGTTGAAGTGGCCAATGTTGATGGCCCACACGGCGATGCAAATGAGGGTGATGACCTTGGACAGCTGCTCGCCGAACTCGTCAAGCTTGGCCTGGAGGGGGGTCTTCTCCTGCTCGGTGGCAGCCATCTGGTCACGGATTTTACCGATCTCAGTGTTCACACCGGTGTACACGGCAATTCCGATAGCCTTGCCGGCGGCGATGTTGGTGCCCTGTGGAGGAACCGGGAGCAGGAGGGTGAGGGGCGGTCCTGAAAGCTGCTCGCAGTTTGAAGGTTCTTCCAACATTATGACCCGGAGAACAGAAGGACTCAGGAGTTCCCTCTCTTCTCCATCGTAACAATACTATTTGGAACACCTTCTATACACGTATGTCAATTGGAAGGGGATTTACTCTTTTTAAGTAGGGCTCATTTTGCCCTCCATGTAATACATTTGGGGGCCTTTTGGAATAAAATTCAGGGCAATTTTACAACACTTTGGGTAATATCTTATTTTCTGTCCCTGCTGTGTGTGTCAGCATAAACGTATGTTTATCTATGGTTTTTGTATGTGTATATATTTTTTTTAACTCTCTGGTTTCCTACTGGTGACTATAAACATACTCTAACCATTATGTATTGTTGTGGATGTGGGACGCGTGCTGAGGAGGTTGCTTACAGAGAAAAGCATGTTCTTCTTGTCCTGGTTGACAGCTCTCAGGTCGGGGACGGCCTCTGTGTGCTTGATCACACTGACGGACTCACCTGAGGGGACACACAGGTAAACAACCAGAGGTAAACAACCACAGATAAACAACCACAGATAAACCAGAGTCTCTCTGTGACCCATTGAAGAGTGTGGTTTGAATAGACGGGTGGACAGGCAGGTTTTGATCAGGGTTAGGTGACCTACCGGTAAGGATGGACTGGTCAACACGCAGGGTGGTGGACTTGATGCACACAAGCCTGATATCAGCGGGGACCTTGTCACCAACTGGAGGAGAGGGATGGTAAATTCAGAAATATTAAAACGCATTCATTCAGTAGCTCTGCAAAATGATTACATCTTCTGCTAAACATTATTTTTAAAAAAAATTTTAGTATACCACTATAAAACATTACAATGTATTTGAAATAGTTATTATTCCCTATCAGGAAGAAGTTATTCATGGATATTTCTGAATTTTATTTATTTATTTTACTTTAGAAAACACTAAAATAAATCTAATTCTGAGTGAGAGGCTTTCACTTTGAAAGTGAACCCCGGGATTCCAGACCAGGGTGGCGCCCCTACTGACACGTGTGGCAGCCAATCAAGCGAGAGTGAAGGGGCGGTGCCAGCGGGGAACGAGGGACAACAGGTGGAAGTTGATAAATGGACACGAGTGGCTGAGAAGGGAGGGGCCGCTGGGGGTATTTATACTCAAGATATTGTTTTCCTTCACTCAGCAAGTGCTCTTGCCACCACTTCCTTTTATAGACTTCCTGTCCAAAGGACACAAACATCTTGACTTACAGAGCGTTTCACAACACTTTATTTACAGCCAAAGTCTTAGCGGCTCAGTGACGGATGCGCTTCTCTCGGCTCTTTGAACCGTTGTGTGACCTTCACTGGCCGTCTGAAGGTCAGACTGGACAGCAACCAGACTGAAGCACTTAACAGACATCTCATATGTTCCCTCTGTTCTCTATAAGATACTGTTTGTTTCTAACTGATAAGGACGGGGTTTCACAATGAGTTTATCTAGAAGATCTTTATCTAGTTTATTAAGATATTATCTTGAGTTTATCTAGAACATCTTTATGGTTCAACCCAACGGTTTGAGAAGATCAAAGATTGCAGAGGAAACCCCATCATGGCACCCATTGCACTCCTACATGTCATTGGCAGGGCTTCTGTGTTCCTTCTAAAGGTTTGATAATAAAGGGGGGGGGGGGTTCTCCTTGACCTTTAGAGGTTTTATGGTTAGTAGGTTTCATATTATGTGGCCTGTGAAGCCCTTTGAGACTGAAACTGCAATTATGGCCACAACTAAAGTTGAACATTTTAACTAAAGATATTATGTTATTCTTTAGTGATGCGTGAGCTTCACTAAAGAACCCGGAGAACTTTTCGAGAACAGGACTTACCGGACACCTCAACGATGTCACCGGGGACGATCTCTCTGGCCTTGATCATCTGCACGCTCTTCCTGTCGGAGCGGTAGACCTTGCCCATCTCGGGCTCATACTCCTTCAGGGCCTCAATAGCGTCCTCAGCATTACGTTCCTGCAGACACACACACACACACACACACACAGGGCTAAGCAACGGAGTGTAAAGCAGCAGAGATCCTGGCAGCCAGCGTTTAAGACTCTACATATGTTGTTTAGAGACATATGCAAACATAACATATGTTTAGTGAATGGGCATCATTGCCTGAACACAGCATATTGATCTGAGCTAAGATTTCCTCTTTACTCCACTACTCTACTACTGCGTGTAAACTGAGTGTACTCTGATGAGTTACTGGTCTGTGGGCACGTGTTGGGATATTTCACAAGTCTATCTGCCGCCTGTTGTTGTTGTTGATTTGAAAGCAACATCACATGTTTGTGACGTCTCATCGCTGGTGTTTTTGTGTGTTCATATGTCACGTGACAGTGATAGTCACGGTGACCCACCTGCCACACGCCGACAATGGCGTTAGCGATGAGGATGAGGAGGATGACAAAGGGCTCCACGAAGGCGGTGACGGTCTCCTCGCCTTCCTCAAACCAGGCCAGCACCTGGAGGAAGATCGGCCCATTAGAACACAGGACAACAGTGATGGCCTGGGTGTGAGTGTGAGTGTGTGTGGTGACATGCTCTCTCTCTCTCTCTATAGGGGTTAAGGAAGGTCAGGATGAGGGGGGGTTTAGAACATGACAGAGGTGTTCAGAGGACCACCGAGTTATGGCTGTTGCTGTCAGAAGACCCCACATTATAAACATGATACTGCCTCCATAAACTACAGACTGATTGCGTAAGCCCCCTAAATATTACCCACAAGCCTCTGCAAGACTCCTTCCACCCCTCCTGTCCTGACCCCTGACCTTTCTGCAAGGATTGGGTTTCCATCTCCTGCAAGAGGCCTTTCTTAAAATAGTATGTCACCCCCTTAAAGCCCCCGCAACCCTCCACCTCCACCACCCTACAGCCCCCCACCTCCACCACCAGCTCCACCCTACACCCCCACCATCCACCCCAACCTCCACCCTGGAGCCCCCCACCTCCACCACCAGCTCCACCCTACGACCCCACCATCCACCCCCACCTCCGCCCTGGAGCCCCCAACCACCCTATAGCCCCCAACCTCCACCCTGCAGCCCTCCCCCCACTACCCCACTGCCCACCGACTCCACCCTGCAGCCCCCCACAAAGCCCCTGACCCCCTGCCTGGGCCTTCTCCTTCTAAGGCCAAGCGTACAGCTGCCATTTCAGGCCATGCTGAAATGAATACACCTCTTACCCCCACCTTACCGTGCTTCTAAACACCGTGAGTATGTGAGAGAGTGTGTGTGTGTGTGTGTGTGAGGATTCTGAGATGTTGTTTGACAGTGTGACATGACAGCAAGGACAGACGTGTGTGTGTGTGTGTGTGTGTGTGTTTGTGCGTGTGCGTGTGTGTGTGTGTGTGTGTGTGTGTGTGTGTGGGGGGGGGGGGGGGGTGCTGGACAGCCGATATCCTGCAGAGACGGTTTGAACAAACTGCCTTCATCATGCTGAGTGTCTAAAAGAGAGGGTTGAGTCTTGAGTGTTCAGGTCGGTGATCAGAGAAGGTGTACGGGAGGAACCTGTACTCACGAATGAAATGCAGGCGGCCAGCAGCAGGATCCTGACGAGGAGGTCCTCAAACTGCTCATAGATGAGCTCCCAGACACTCTTACCTTAAGGAGGAGGAGGGGTTACCGTGGTTACAATACAGGTCACCACGGCAATAACAGAGCATAAGATACAGAGAGAGGTGTGTATGTGTGCATCGGACAGGTTAGATTAGAATCTGTTCATCAAGTGGTATTAAAAGGTCTGTCTCTGTGTGTGTCTGTCTGACAGTCAGAGCATGTCTGTGAGTATGCCTCCTTGTCTGTGTGCTTGTCTGTGTATCTGTGTATATTTTCCAAGTGATGACAATTAAGACTTACCCTCCTCAGCGGGAAGCTCTGTAGTCCGATGAAGAAAGAGAGAGAGGGAGAGAGAGAGAGAGAGAGAGAGAGAGAGAGAGAGAGAGAAACAGGTTAGCATATGTTGTATATATATACAAAGATAAAGTCATTGTAAATTCCTAACCACACATTAGCACTTAGATGTACAATCAGTTTCTTTTCTCGATTTTTCAATGGTTCTGATGTGAATTGAAAAGGGTACAATTGTCTGATGAATCGTTAAGTGATTTTAAACACATTCCGTGTGTTTACGTGGAATTGAAACAGAATGTACCTGCACAATGAGCATAGATATGCCAATGCTTTAGCACGAAAGACCCTGAGCTACCTCAAGATTCAGTCTGACATGAGGAAGACATTAGCTGCCCTTCTTCATTAAGACTATGCATGTTGTGATAGTAGACACTATTCTACCACAGTAAAGTGACTCCATTGTAATAGCGAACACCCTGCAACCACAGTGATGTTACCACATTGTGACAATGCACACCATGCTACCAAAGCAGTGAAGTTACTGCTAAATGTTTCATGCCATTGCGTAACAAGGCCTTTCGTGTAGCTCAGAGCATGTTAGCCAGCTATCGATCCACTGTGGCCCCCTACATCGCCAGCATGTCGGCCATCTAAGGAGCTCTGATGTGATTGGCTGCCCTCAAACGATCCTGCTCCCCACTAGGCCTGCCTCCCTCCCTCCCTCCCTCCCTCCCTCCCTCCTCACCCGTGAAGCTTCTTGAGCCATCAGCTGTTCCGCTCTCTGCTCGTCTTCTCTGTTCGTCCTTAAATAGATTCTCAAAGCTGCTGGAGGTATCTGCACCCAGGCCAGCTGCTGGACTCGCTGCTAAAAACGCTCCTCTCGCACCTCCTGCTAGCTCTCCTCGCACCTCCTGCAACTCCTCCTGCTACCAACACCGGTTGCTATCTCCTCCAGCACCTCCTGCTTACTCCACTTGTACTTCCTGCCTCTAACACCTCCCGCCTCTAGCACCTCCTCTTCCTAGAGGAGTTAACCCTGACGACACCACCGCAGCGTGAGCTTCAACGGTGTTGTACACCACGACGACCAACAACTCAGGCCTATCCGTTTCTTTCTCTTGTTCTTTGTCCACCAACACCTCCACCTATCTCCTCACCTCGTGCACCCCCAACCCCCCTCCCCCCCTTCCTCCATCCATCCATCCCCCCCCGCCCCCAAACACCATGCTTGGCCGCCTCACCGTTGTGGCCATACTTGGCCAAGTTCTTCTTGAACTGGTCTGGGGTCAGGCCGGTAACCTCGTTCGACCCAAAGAAGGTGAGGCACTCGGCCGGGGTCTTGGAGTGTGCGTTCTCCATGGCGGATAGACGAGAAAGCTGTTGTCTATCCTTGCTCCTCTGCTGCTCTGGTCTCTTTGCTGTGCCCTTGGTCCTCCACCCTTTCCTTTATAGCGTGGCACCCTCCACTGTGCTGGACGAATAGAAAGAGCGATTTGGTTGATGCCAGCTGCAGGTTATATACCCCTTAAGTACTACTAGGGGTTGGTGTCATTGGTGGAGGACCGCCTCGAGGGTCCGCCCACCCTACCCCCACCCAACCCCACCCCCCACCGGCAACATACCAGCATGGGAGACATAGGGAGGAGGTGGGCAGTGGGGGGGTCCACTAGGGCAGAAACTAAGAACATGGGCCTGCGTTGGGACAGGAGGTGAGGGGTGGGGAGGAGGGGTGGGGAGGTGGGGAGGGTGTTTTGGGGTCGGGGGGGGGAGGTCAGGGTCTGGGGGGGAAGGGGAGAAGGAGGGGAGGGGGCGACGGCGTGGATGAAAATTAGATCTGTTTTTGGAACATGCATGGTCAGTGGAATAAGGAGAAGGTGGGGGGGAGGGATAGAGAGAGAGCAAGGGAGAGAGAGGGCGGGCAAGAGCGAGAAGAAGGGAGAGTGGAAGAGAAAGAGAGGGAGGGAGAAGGTGAGAGAGAGAGAGAGAGAGACAGAAGTTTGAGGGAGAGGAGGGGGTTGAGCTGTGGCTTCAACTGGTTACTGCTGAGGAGATAGTAAGAGAGAGAATAGGAGCTGTTCTACATGGTCAGACCGCCTGGGCCAGAGAGTCAGTGTGTGTAGTCCTGCAGGTCACCCTGCCCCCTAGCACCAGGGAACCCACGTCCTAACTCACAGGAAGTGGGTTCCCAAAGCTATTAGAAACGCTACTTAGTGCTGGTAGGAGAGGAGACAGGGCGATGGTAAGGACTGGAGGAGAAGGGGTCAGGACTGGTCTGAGAGAAGGAGGAGGAGGAGAGGAGGAGGAAAAGGGGTTAGGACTGGTGTGAGATGAGGAGGAGAGGAGGAGAATGAAAGGTTGGATAGGCGGTAAGTGCTGGTGTGATGCGAGGGGGAATGGAGCGAACAGGAGGAGAGGAGAGGAATGAGAGTCAGGCCATTAAGAACGTGTCACCATGTAGCTACTTAGAGAGAGAGAGAGAGAGAGAGAGAGAGAGAGAGAGAGAGAGAGAGGGAGAGCGAGGGGGGAATCACACTGTATTTCCTTTGTTGATGAGGCACTGGTGGAGGCAGAGAGCCATCTCATCTGACATCAACTTGTTCTTCAGAATAGAGCCGGTTAACAAGTGGCTTATCTTGTGTTCTGCTCATTTGATGATGTCAATATCACACCTTTCTCGTTTGATTGACATCTCCTGTCCTGCAGGTGTAAGTAGGCAGCAGAGCGTTTCCACGACAACACCATCCCATCCCCATCCCAAGCACACATGGGACGTGCTGCTGTGTTCACCTTGTGATCAGAAACACAAGATACACTGGACATTATGTTTTAGTTATATTTATATTTACAGATTTACATACCGTATTGTATAGTCAATAATAATATTCTGCTTTATTCAACACTATTAAACCCATTATTTAACCAAACAGTTTTGCTTGTTTTTCAGTATGTCAATAATGGCTCCATGCAATTTTAACTGTCCCTGGAAGGATGGATCCCTCTTACTGCGTTCCTCCTCAAGGTTTCTTCCTTGATAATTAAAAGGTTTTCCTTACTCTTTGGGGGGCTATGACGGCCTGTGAGGCCCTTTGAGAATGTTGCTGTTACTGTTAACGGATAAGCAAATAAAAATCGACTAAACTTGAATATGAAATTATGGAACACACATCATTTATACATGGGAATCGTGTTTAGGTTTTGTAACAGACTCCACCATGGTTTGATCTAAATTTGATAAAATGTCTGAATGTATAAAGACTCCTATTATAGTAGTACTAGTATAATGCTAATGCCACTATTACCACCACACTGCCTAAACCACGGTACCACCACAATATTACAACTACACTGCCACCACCACACTACCACCACCACACTATTATCACCACACTGCCACCACCACACTATTATCACCACACTACCACCACACTATTATCACCACACTACCACCACACTACCACCACCACACTACCACCACACTACCACCACCACACTACCACCACACTACCACCACCACACTACCACCACACTACCACCACCACACTACCACCACACTACCACCACCACACTACCACCACACTACCACCACACTACCACCTCCACACTACCACCACACTACCACCACACTACCACCACCACACTACCACCACACTACCACCACACTACCACCTCCACACTACCACCACACTACCACCACACTACCACCTCCACACTACCACCACACTACCACCTCCACACTACCACCACACTACTACCACCGCACTACCACCACACTACCACCTCCACACTACCACCAGACTACCACCACACTACCACCACCACACTACCACCTCCACACTACCACCGCACTACTACCACACTACCACCGCACTACCACCACACTACCACCACACTACCACCACACTACCACCACACTACCACCACACTACCACCACACTACCACCACACTACTACCACACTACCACCACACTACCACCGCACTACCACCACACTACTACCACCACACTACCACCACACTACCACCACACTACCACCACACTACCACCACACTACTACCACCAAACTACTACCACCACACTACCACCACACTACCACCACACTACCACCACACTACTACCACACTACCACCACACTACCACCACACTACCACCACACTACCACCACACTACCACCACACTACCACCACACTACCACCACACTACCACCACACTACCACCCAACTGCCACAAATGGCGGCAGTAAGGTTGCTAGTTTGATCCCATCTCTTATGTAAGTGTTGAGTTGTCCCTGAGCAAGACACATAACACTAACTGCTTCCGGCTAGCTGCCGGTTGCCATGCATGGTTGTCTATAAATTTTGGTATACAGTAAATGGGTGAATGTCATCTAATAATTGTTAAGCACACTGAGTGGCCACAGGTGAGAGAAAAATGTATCTGCCAGACACCCATATACTGTGAGACTACCACCAAACTACCGGGACACATACCACCAAGTGGCCGGTATAATCTGATGTATTAGCACTTGTTGAGGAGTCTAAATGTTCAGGGTCGCCCTTTCAACAACCTTTCTTGCGGGGATAACGGTGGGGAGCCGTTCTCCCCAGAGCCGATGATTTGCTGTCTGTTTGCTGAACACTAAAAGAAGCATCCAGAAGCTGTCACTAATCAATAAAATGACAGGTGGCCACCGTCTAAGCCAGGTGTCCCCAAACATCACATACACACACACACACACACACACACAGACGCACACACACATTGAGGTGGTCACACACAAAGGAGGATTTACTCCACACTTATTGGGTCGGTGACCCATATTGAAAAGGAAAGGGTACAATTGCAGGCAGATTTCGGTTGCATGGGTTCTTAGAACCGATTGGACCAATTAAGAATATGAATCTACATTAATTTGAACACACACACACGGGCACTCTAAACACAAAGACACACCGACAGGACTAAAAAAGGAGCATATTTTGGAACCAAGTGCCTGCATGTACTGCCCGTGACCTCTGACCATGAGGCGCGTATAGCAGAAATAGTGGCCGGGGGCGTGGCCTACTGCAGAGCACATTCCCTGTTACATTGAGACTATATTATATATGTTCACACACACACACACACACACACACACACACACACACACACACAAACATTACTACACACAATACCTCAAGAACACATCTACAATGCATAAATGATGTTTGAATAATGTAATTGGTTTAATGCAATAGCAATATTTTATGCATAGGCAATACAATTGAAGTCAAATTACAACTGTTCTGTTTCAAAGTCTTTGCATTAAACCCATTGTAATCATATCTCATTCAAATCTTGACCATACCTTAAACAAATCTTAACCAAATGTAGCCCAATGTTGGCCTTACCCTCGCCTGCACTACAAACCCATAGCATGAACTATCAAAGGTTTTCAACCCCTGGCAGGATAATGATATATTTTATACATCTCTTACTGTACTCCACCCTGTCTCTCCCCCCCCCCCCAACCTCTCCCTTAGGTCCTCAGCTGTTCTACTGCCGTCCTGACCTCTGGGATTTGAGGAAAAGGGGGGAGGGATGTCCCCCTCCAGGGAGAGCAGTGACATTTAACTCAATATCCCAGAAGGATTGGGTTTCCAACACACACACACACGCAACCACACAGTATAGACTCACTCCCACTACAACCCCCCCCCCCCCCCACACACACACACACACACACACACACACACACTGTCCAACCCACACCCCCACCACATACACACATAGCATATTCGTATACACACGCACACACACACGCACATACTTGTGCTGGGTGTAAGGATATCCTGGGACTCCCTGTTCATTATTCACTCATCTCACCGCTCACAGCTAAGCTACCACACACACACACACACACTCCAACATGTGCACCCTGTCACTCACACCAACACACTCCCACACACACACCCCGTCACACAGACGCACTCACACACACCTTCATTCGTGTCCAGGGTTCCGTGGTGGTGATAATCGCTGTAACCATACAGCTGCACATAAACCTTGCGCAATAAGGAGATACTGCTGAGCAGACAGAGAGAGAAACCCGGGAGAGGCAGAGCGAGAGAGAGAGAGAAACACACAGAGGAAGGGAGAGAGACTCAGGGAGTGACAGAGACACACACACACGGAGGGAGAGACACAGGGAATGAGAGAGAGACAGGAGGGAGACACAAATACAACGTTAATGTTACAATTGGATTTTTGACAATGTGCATTTCTACCTTACGTGTGTATCTTATTTAACCTCTGTTATACTTTGTGCTTCGGCAATGTGCATTTAATGTATATTTCCCATGTCAATCATACATTTGAATTTAGAGAGTGAGAGAAAGACAGGGTCAAGTGAGAGAGCGAGATAGAGAGAGAAAGAGTGAGATAGCCCGATTGTTGTGTGTGCAGTAAATGTATATTGACCTCGGCAATGAATACTTTGAATTTAATTGAGAAAGAGGGATTAAGAGAGAGGGCAGAGACAGAGAGAGAGAGAGTGTGTGTGTGTGTGTGTGTGTGTGTGTGTGTGTGTGTGTGTGTGTGTGTGTGTGTGTGTGTGTGTGTGTGTGTGTGTGTGTGTAGACTTCTTTAAAACAGTCACTGTTCCAGATTCTTAGAACCAGGCCCCCCTTTACCAGGGGTACGTTGCCCTGCAAGGTTGATCCTGAGGGCACGAATTCCTCCTCAAGGGCAGGCAGGCCCTCTGTTCATAGCCACCAACATTCCAGCACCTCTAACCTGGCTAACGGAAACATTAGCCGCATGCTAACAATTGCCCATCCCACTCCATTCTGACCACTTGTGTTGGGTTAGCCGGGATGCTATTACTAGTGCCGTATGCAGCATCCTGGGCTACAGCTCACTGTTTCTATGAGCAGAAGGTACATGAGCTAGCAGAAGAAACAACTCAGCATATGAGGTCCAAATGAGTCCAGGGCCCAGATCAGATCAGGTTGGGAAAGCTAAGGATACATTAACTACCAGAAGGAAGACCTAACTGTTGCTATTAGTTGAGGACCTGTTAACTTGCAGAAAGAACAGCTGAGAACATGATGCCCCAAGGAGTCCGTCAGTTCAGATGAGATCAGGTGACAGGATGCTGGACAGGCCAGACCACGGCAGAGTCCAGACCCAGAGTCTGGCTCGAGCTAAAGGCCTGGTTACTCAATGTTTCAATATGTGATCAGATCTTGCCAGGGCACATTAGTTGTAGAGGCTCCCAGATCCAATCTAGGTCACAGAGTGATCCAATGTGCCAGGTTACATACAAAGATGGTCGTCTAACATTCTGAGCAAGACCAATATTACCTTATGCTACCTTAGGTGCTCTTCTGATTGCTGGCTCTAGTTGCCACTAAGATCAGATCTACATCCTACTGGGTGTTTGCTGGTACTTATGTTTTGGGAGTTTTCTATGTCGCTCTTATAGATGTAGAATACTTGTGGATTTTTCCTGCATCTATCCAGTCTGTTCTTGAAACAATTGACACTTGTGTTCACCACTTCTGATGGTAGGTTGTTCCATATGTTGGTCACTCTCAGGCTGAATACGTTTTTCCTTCAATATGTGTGGACACAGTCTGGCCGACATCCAATTGAACTAACTGGAAACTAACTTTCCAATTAGACACAACATCCTATGCCCTTTATGGCGGATAATATCTCTGGGTTAACTTTGGATATAAGCATTAAAATATGAATAGTAAATTTCAGCAAAAATAAAAACAGACCTCTTGTTTTTCAATAAAGAGAAATGTGCAATTTAGCAGGAACAAGAAGTTCCGACCACATATCAGCGTCAGATGTAGACACCACGTCCTGGAGATCAGATAACAAAAGTCAGATTGAAAAGCATCAAGTGTAACCGAGCCCTAATTGGACCAGTTACCCAAAGTCCCTAGCGTTGGGGGGGGTCGTGGTGTCGGCCGTGTCATGGTGTTACGCAAGGTTAGAGCAAATTGTTCACACCATTCCTTGCGCCAAGTGACCTCCATCTTTGATTACCGAACTGAAAGGCTAGGTCTCCAAAACCGACAGGCGACGAGACTTTGCCCAAAATACATTGACTTATTGCCATGGTAACCATAGACAACCATGGACAGTTTATCCTTACAACTGCAAACCCCCACAGCCCATGTCACGTGTCGGCCTGTTTGGGCACAGAGGAAACTGAGGAAGATGATGGAAAACAGGTCAAACGGCAAAAGTATTTTCTGCTTTGCACCACCTAACATCAGGTGGAGAGCTCAAACCAAGCGAACAAATATGAGTGAGGGGGGCCCGGGCAATGGTTATGCAACAGCACAGCTAAACGTTAGACTCTGGTGGGGACCTAGCCAAATAGCGATGTGCTAGCTAAAGAAACACATGGAGCCAAGAACCTAGCGTGACGTAGCATGATGCTGAAAGAGTCATACCTGAATGAGCCAGGACGCAAGATAGCTACTAGCTAGTTTTTTTCTAAATCCAATACGTTCCGGTACAGAAAATTAGGTTTACTGTAAGTTGCTAAAAAAAAACACTTGAATTATGTTAGTGAATGTAGCATTGATGACTTTAGCCATTTTTAAGAAAAAACACAGCAACCAGAGGTACAAGCGCTGTTGCAAATTTCTTTGTAATTTTTCAGATGCATACGTCAAAAGCGACTTAGAATGAATTCAGATGCATGTCATTGTGGAGCAGGTAGAGGTCAGGGTATCTTGGTCAAGGATACTTATAGGTAGACTGGCCACGTTTGGATAGACCAAGTATAAATTTAGGATTGATGCTCACTAACCTGGTCTCGATCCACGCACAATTTTTCCATAGTTAACTAATAAGGAACCTTCCTTTATTTTATAAAAAAATATTTTGGGAATTTTGATTTGAGTTTGAGACTGTTGACTCGCACACAGGGGGGATCAACACCTGACGCAAACGCACCTAGTGTTCCCCAACGTGACACTGCAACTGTGAACTGTCCAATCAGGACACAGAACGACAGTAGGCGCTCCCCGAAATAAACAAACCAGGGCGTTTAAAATACCAGGCCGCCTCTAAATATCAGGTTACCTTTTAAAATTATTTGAATGTAATAGACATCTTCCCGAGTTCCACGTTCAACGCTGACTGACGGACTCAACTGGGGGTGAACACTTCATTAAATAAAGTAGGCCGAAATGGTAAATTACTCGAGGGGGTACCACTCCTGTCTATGAAACAGATATGACAAAGGGGATGGGGGAACAAATGCAAATGTTTAAAACTATTATACTTCTTTTTTTAAGCAAGTCCCCTGACTAATTCTACCGCCCGACCACCTAACGAGCGGGAACGTATTGGCGGATACAGCAGATCATATTCACAATCACCCAAAACTATTCTCAATATTAACGGGCACATAATTTCACAGAGGCCAAAAACCAACGATGCGCAAGGGTGGAAGAAGAAATAGATTGTAGCCTACGATGGATTTTTTTTTTATCATATAGAAGACAGCTGAAATTAGTTTTTCAGAGTAGATTATCGCATCTAAACTTAACGCATTCAGCCGTCTCCGTGTCCTTATCTGGGCGTGTTAAAGAGACGAGCCGTAATGGACAGAATGTCTTGAAGAAGTGTTGACGACAGGAAGACTGATGGAGGAACAGAGGTCGGGGGTGTATTTCTTTGACAAATATAGCCCAGGTTTGAATACGATCCAAACGTCTTAAATACCACACACACACGCGCACACACACATAAAAACACCCCCCACACACGTGTTACGTGTTGATAACGCGGGGATCGATTCAGGTTAAACACGGTCATAGAAGCGGACGGGGATCCCTTTATTTAGAGGCGGTGCTCCGTCACAACGTCAGGTAACACTGAGGCGGTTTCATTTCGCTTGACTAGTCTCTGTCCGTGGTGCCGGTTTGAACCCGACCAACTTCAGACGACAGACGGACGCAATGTTCTGCTTGAGTTCACGCAAACGCCAGGTGGCAAAGACGATCATCTCCTACCATACGCCCAACAGAAGTGCCAACAAAACAAAGCTCAACAGCGCCCCTCGGTGGAGGGCACGGGACTATCCCATGAAAGGCTCCGTTTTACTGTCGCCACGTCGAGAAGCCACCAGCATAGCTCTGTAGGAGGTCGGCATATTCGGCATAGGTAACGCGCACCTCTCCTCCAAAAATGTAGAACTACAGGTCAGGGCAGACATATACATAGAAACCAAGACTGGCGTCATTGGTGGAGCAGCCGTTATTCTGGATAGAACACTATTCTCAACAGATAATGAGTCGTCTTTATACACATTTTGAATCATGTTATTCTAATTTATAATGTATATATTTTTATAAATCCTTGAATAAAACGACTCAATTCATTAAATTAATTGAGAATGGTTACTTTTTTTTTTGCCAGGAATGTGGACGTACAATTCAAAGGACAATGTGGCTTCTAGTATACATGTCTCTCAGGGCGTTTGACAGCACAGCTCCCTCTTAAGTCTATCCTGCTACGTTTTCCGGTTTGTTTATTTTACTGCAAGACAAATTGAGGTTAGAATAAAAGTATATTTTTATACATCACATCTTCACAATAATAAAAGCCTTGATGACCTGGTTTCTAGAGACCAGGTGTGTGTGGTTCCTGTACAGAGGACTCTGCATGTTCAGATTGCATTGTGGGAAGGAAAAAGGAGAAGACGCGTGTTTTGAACTCAGAATCTCACTTTTATTGGTCGACTTGATGAAAGACTACAAAAACGAATTCACAAAAAAAATCTCTTTCAAGTAATCAAATGTGTCGAGACCTTTGGGGGGGGGGGGGGGGGCAGGTCTGCAGGATCCGCTCGGAATCACCCGTCTGTGTGCTTGTTGGCCACCACACACACACACACACACACACACACACACACACACACACGAACGCACACACACTGTGTGTCTGCTCAGGAATCCAGCACGCACCAACACACACACATACACAACTCGCGCAGAGACACACGCAAACACAAACGCTTTTCAGTCCTGATGGCGAAGAAATGGACTCAGGGGCAGAGTGGTTTTATCACTTCCACAGCCCACGTGCACACACAAAAACACAAACACTCACACATACATACAAACACCCGTACTTACACACTGTTAAAATGATCGCAAGCAGACCGACACGCGTGTCCGTCAGGGTACACACGTGTCTAGAGGGAGGAAAGGTTTACATGTTAAAGAGGTTAAAAACGGAAGAGGCACAGAGTGCCTGTGGGAGGAGAGGGAGAGAGGGCGGGGGCTATAGGAAGAGGAGAGGGCGGGACTACTGGAGGACAGGGGGAGGAAAGATATTGTAGATATTTTATTTCATCCCCTTGGGGAAAGTCCCGCCCACTCATCAGATAGAAGGCGGGACTACTGGAGGAGGAAAGGCAGAAAGGGCGGGACTACTAGAGGATGGGATGTGGAAAGGTAGGGGGCGAGACTACTGAGGATGGGATGTGGAAAGGTAGAGAGGGCGGGACTACTGGAGGATGGGAGATGGAAAGGTAGAGGGCAGGACTAATGGAGGACAGGGGAAGGAAAGGTAGAGGGCGGGACTACTGAAGTAGCAGTAGAGAGGGCGGGGTACTGGAGGAGGAGAGGTAGAGAGGGCAGGGCTACTGGGGTCATTTCTTGGCTTTGCGGGGCGGAGTCACGGGCCTTCCCGTGCCCGGGCCTCCCACTCCGTAGAAGAGCTTCTTATCGGCGGGCTTCAGAATCTACCGGAGAGAGAGAGAGAGACACATCAGCGATATACAAGAACTGAATGACACAGGAACATTGCTATCTAGACACTAAACACAGGTCCAACCACTAAAGAATGTTGGTCAGCTCCAGTTCTACACATTCGCCAACAAGGAACCTCATCTGACAGCCACCCAACCAACGGGTACGGCCCACCTGCCAAGAGTTTGGCCTTGTTCAAACTGAACCCTACAACGTTCCCAACTTTTCAAATCTTAGCCTTTAAAAATACACAAAATAGTTAAAAAAGACTATCCTTGTGCTCAGATTCCTTCAGCTACACTGCACTGTCACACCACACAGTTGTGTTTTTTCTAGAGGCACTATGCAGGATTCTTTGTAGCTCCAATTTGATTGCATGCTTAGCGTAGTCTGCTAAACGACTCAAATTAAATAAAACGCACAACCACCCGGGGAAAGTCTACCCGTTTGATAGACTATTTTACATAAGGAGGAGGAGGTCAGACTCTCCCCCTCGTGGAGGCAGCGCTAGAGCGAGAGAGAGCGCGCGCGCGCGAGAGAGAGAGAGAGCGAGAGCGAGAGAGAGAGAGAGAGAGCTCACCTGGAAGGAGCACATGAGCGTCTCGTCTACGCTCATCATGGCTCCGGCGTTATCGAACTCGCCACAGTAGTTAGGAGCGGAGAACAGCGTGACCAGCTGTCTTTTAGCGAAGAACTCATAGCCATCCTCCACCACCTGAGGGAGACCAAGACAGAGGCATAGGACTTACAGCTCCGTCTGCCAGACCGTTGGGGTGTAGTGGGGTGTGGTGTAGTAGGATGCATCATTTCTTAGGTTCTTAGGGCATGCTAAGGTGTAGCTGTGTTAAACTGGTAGGGTGGAGAAGGGTGGGGTGTGCTAGATTGTAGTTTATAAGGCTGTAGCGTGCTCGGGTTAGGTGTAGTAGGATGCATCATCCTAGGGTGTAGTTCAGTAGGGTGTAGAGTGCTAGGGGCTAGTGCAGAAGGGTAGGGTGTAATAGTCGGGTATAAAGTCGGAGGGTTTGATAGGGTGTGACATGATCAGGTGTGTCAAGTGGTAGGGTGTAGAAGGGTGTGTTCTGCTAGGATGTAGTATATAATGGTGAAGTGCAGTAGGGTGTAGGATAGTAGGGCAGAGCGTGCTAGCATATTGCGATGTAAGGTGCTAGTAAAGCATTGTGATAAGGGTTTAAATCATGTGATCAAAAGTTCTGAAAGCACATAACGAGCACTTCTTAACCAATAATTCTATCATGCATCCAGGTAATTCCTTCCATGCAGAGAGGCCACTGAATTGTTAGCTCGCCGTGTGCAGCCCTCCTGTAACAGGCCCTACGTACCTGGTGAGCACGGCAGATGAGGTCCATGTCGTGTTTGTGGAGGAACTTTGTGACCACGTCGGCTCCAAAGGTGAAGGACACACCGCGGTCGTTCTCCCCCCAGCCCAGCACGTCCTTGTCGGGGTCGGCCCAGAGCAGGTCACACAGCAGGCCCTGGTCCGGCACGTCGGTGGGCCGCATCACGCGCCTCACCTGCTCCATGGACTGGAGGTCTGGAGACAGGCCTGGGGGCGGAGGGGAGACCGGTCTGGCACAACCACCCGGTACTGTCTGGTTCCTACAACTACCCTGGGCTTACATCTGGCTCGGTTTGCTGCCTACCGCCAAACCTGGACTCGAAGCGCTTTCATTTTTGATAGATAGTAGGGGTGTAACGGTACACAAAAGTCAAGGTTCGGTACGTACCTCGGTTTTTAAGTCACGGTACAGTACTGTTATTAGTTAAGGGGAAAATTTGAAAAAACTGCTCGTTTCTCAACCCGTAGATAAGCAGCAATGAAAACACCAATAAACTTGGTTATGGCATTTGCATTTCTGAATTCCCAGACAGGGGTTGTTGAAATAGTGTTGTGAGCTGGGTTTGCACAGGTCGTTTTTTTTCCCACAGCAACGGTGATGGTAACACCTGGATGGTGCCTTTTCAAATGCGTGTGCATGTTAAAGTGCTGTACGTACACGGAGTGCCCTCTCCATAGCCGGAGAGCCTGTCGGAGACCCTCTCTGTAGCTTACGTGCGCATCCAATATTTTTAACTATCCGTCGACGCCATGGACCTATTGGTCGACGCAACGGAGACGGCAAGGGCTGTGATTGGTCCACAAAATCATTTCCTGAATCACTTCTCCGGTTTGACTTTGCACCTTAAGGACCAATAAAACACCAAATAAGATTTGAAAAGCTTTGGAAGATTATTTACAACACGGCTTACATGGTTTGTAGTCAACGTATAAGATAGATCGGGTGGCGAATTGCATTGCGTATCCGACATCCAGACGGAGAGCTGCTGAGCGGATTACGGAGTCGGAGTAGTATACTTTGGCTAAACGGTCCGGGTGGAACTCCGACTTCAAGTTTTAAATTCCGCATCGCAAAACAAGCCTTTACATTTGCCATATTAACGCTACGTACGTCACATTTACGAACCGTGGTACACCTCTGTTACCGCACCGAAGTGCCTGTACCGTGACGGTTCGGTACAAATACGTGTACCGTTACACCCCTAATAGATAGTGAATTGAATTTTTTGCCTCAAAAATGCATAAACAATTTTATTCACAGTTCACTTTGGCCAAAACCGATGCTTAATTTTGTGAAAGCAACAAATAATATTTAATTTAAACCTTGCATAATTTTCACCTAGTAGTTCAACTGTTTACTATGTTGAAAGTGTTTTCTTTCATGGTCAATAATGAAGCACACCATCAATGTCTACATGTCATCTACAATTCTATTGTATAAAGTAGGATTATCGTATTCCCTTCTTTTTTTTATTATTATTATTATTATTATTATTATTATTATTATTATTATTATTATTATTATTATTATTATTATTATTATTATTGGTACTAATAACAGTAATGTTCTGTATGAATTGGAATATATATGGTGGGACCAGGTTCGCTGGCCTGTGATTGGTGGCCCTACCTCCATGACAGCAGAAGATCTTCTCGTCCACGATTGCGGCCACCGGGAGGCAGTTGAAGCAGTCTGTGAAGGTCTTCCACAGCTTGATGTTGTAGCGCCTCTTGCCTGTAGGAGTAACACATTACACCCGTTAGGACCCACATAACACCACAGCCAGGATTAATCTCAAGTTGTTCTAAAAGCCGTTAAGACAGAGGATTTCAGTTCTATTAGACAGGGGCTTCCCAATCTTTTGGGGGCGTGGCCACATTTCTTAGGTCCAATCCCTGTGACTCAAACACCTGGTTTCCCACACATTAATTGAACCCCCTCAGCATCTACCCATAGTATGAGCTTTCAAATTGATTGCATGCACATCCCACCACACCAAGCTGATTGTAGTATTTAAGGCTGTACATTACAAAGTAATTAACATCCCACAACCTGTATGCACATCAGGGGCCCAGCACACAGCATGTGAATATCAGTTCATGTTTGTAGCGCAACCCATAGAGAAGTAGGACCCTAATGTTTTCAACCACATTATGTAGCAATGCACACAGGGCACAAATGACGCAGGCCTGTGTTTTGGCTTTCGAAACACAGGAACAAGTATATTTTGGCCGTGAGAATTGTGGTTTTAATCCTTTTGTTCTCAAGAGGTCGGATCATAACTATTCTAGGCGTAAGTTACGCTTGCCTTTTATCTTTTGACATCGAAACTCACAGAATACACATGACCTTTGAGTTCAAATTCTGGCCAGATTTGTGATCTGATCTATTCATGCAAATTATAAGCATGAATTTTCAGAGCCAAGTCCTACAGCCATTGTTAAGCAAAGAACAGCGGGTTGTGGCTAAAGTGGGTTTCATATTAAACATTAATTTTAAGGGTTAGGGGAGTAGTTTTAGATGCATAGTTCGCTTTCTGGATCGTGGCTAGATTGTGTCTAAATCACAGAGTGGGAAATTAACTCTGATTTTGGAGAGTCCATACTTTTAGTGAATTGTGTGATCTGATCACAAACACCAAGTTGAAAAGAGCAACAGAGTGTAACCGAGGCAATCGATCAACTTCAGGCTGTATTGAAGGCTTGGCTCTAGCCCGCTCTGAGTCAACCCCAGGTTACAAGGCACAACGCAGGGTGTGGCCATCGGGGCCCGGCTGATACGCTCGGCTTGCGTCATTGTCTTTAACATTGTTGTTGTGGTGATAGTTACTAGGGGGATGCTAGTCAGCTGCTAACTGCAGGGTCTGCAGAGAAAGATTTAACCTACAGGAAGCTGTCCATCAGTGGAAGCCCTAGCGTAAGCGCCGTGTGCTAGCACTTACAACTGAGCTAGGCCCTAAATAAGATGCAACCCTGCCAGCAGGACTGGTCTGGTCAGAATGATCTGGAATGCCATCCAGCCACTCGAGGAACATGTAGGGATCTGCCGCACTTTGGACTGAAGCCCGGTAACCCAGGGCGATGGGGGCTAGACTATCGTCCAGATGAGGAACCAATAAGATAATCACTAGCCATGGTTTTTATGAGCTGATATTGTTAACACTTTGCAGACTGTTTGACACAACTTAAACATCACAAAAGTATTGTTTAATAATAATAATAATAAAATAAAAATTGATTTTATATAGCGCCTTTCGGGATACTTATGGTCGCTTCACAAGAGTGGGAGGTGAGGGTAGGCAAGTGAGTGAGAGTGCAACATGCGCAAGACGCTGGGTGGGGTCCTGAGATAGAGGCCATAGACCTCAAGAGAAAAGGTTTGCTTTCATGTCTTTTTGAAAGTCTCCACGGATGCGGCACAGCGGATGTGGGGGGGGCTGATTCCACAGAGTGGGGGCGGACACGCAATTGTTCATCTGATGACCTGTACAACAGCAGCAGCAGCAGCAGCAGCAGTTTCTGGGCAGGACCTTTAAACCTGAGGTATGTCCCAGCGTATTAACTAGGATTAATCACAGCTAATCGGGCATTCCTAAGGAGCGAGACAACAGCCTCCTCCTGTCTCTAGATGGACTTTGAGCTAGATAGCGGGCTGTTTCTAGATGGACTCTAGATCCTTTAAAGACAAAATCACACTTCTGTCTGTGAAATACACTAGGTTCCTCTACCCAGGAGACTGTACACGCCTCTTTTTCTGTAGATTATCTATGCATTCTCAAAAACATTGGCTTTCTTTAGACGCGTGTGCCTGGGTCGAGGTTGATTTTGCATTTGTGTCTATTTTTTGAGTTGTTGTGGGTGCAGAGAGAGAGACTCACACTCATCGTAGAAGCCATAGATTCTGTTGATGGAGGCACACTCGTGGTTGCCCCTGAGCAGGAAGAAGTTCTCCGGATACTTGA
Source organism: Pollachius pollachius (assembly GCF_949987615.1). Lineage (NCBI taxonomy): Eukaryota > Metazoa > Chordata > Actinopteri > Gadiformes > Gadidae > Pollachius > Pollachius pollachius. Next base: position 7,765,849 of record NC_136952.1, read on the forward strand.
CTTTGTAGGCCAGCAGCAGGCAGATGGTCTCCAGGGACTGTTTCCCCCTGTCTACGTAGTCGCCCAGGAACAGGTAGTTGCTCTCCGGAGGAAAGCCCCCGTACTCGAAAAGCCGAAGCAGGTCGTAGTACTGCCCGTGGACGTCACCTGTCGAGGGGAGAGGTGTGATGAGATGGAAGACAGGTAGCCATGTTGCATTGCCTCTGAAAGTCATGAGCTTTTCAGTACAACAGCTTATAAGCTTCCTTCTGTTTACGATCAATAGGGCTATTCATGACAAGTGAGGGTCAGACAAGTAGCTAGTATATGCTAGTTAGACTGGTATTACCAGGAGATTATGTTTTCCTATAGGGTAGTTTGATAATTAGTGTAGTGTTCACGTGAGAAGAAAATTGTTAGCAAGGGTTCAAAGGATTGGGTGTGTTTTTGAATGCAGACACACTCAGAGCGGAACCATGAAGAGGCAGCTCTGAACAAGCAGGGGTGCGTCTACTCCTGGCAAGTGATGCCGAATACCATTTAATATCAAAACATCAGACAGCTGCACCTAAAAACACGTCCTGGGAATGCTTGAGGGGAGAGGAGGGACTGATACCGGGAAGAGAGGCAACAACAGTCTGATCTTCACCCTCATCACCTCTGTAGAATACATAGTTATCCTGCCGGACCCTGACATGGAAGGCCATTGGGGAAAAAAACATTTCGGAAAATACGCCATAACACGACCAAATGGACCACGTATAAAATGTATGCGTTTACAATACCCACATAAACATGGGATTAATAACCCTGTTTAGACGTCCAAAATGAACCCATGTTGACACAGGAAATGTAAGCGTCATTAGACGGTCACAATGTGCACATCAACATGTAAAGTGTTTAAAACCTAGTGCCTTTATAGTGACTTCTGCTGAGTCAAATCAAACAGCATATACAATTCATTTGGCTTTTCAAAAGGTCTATCATATACATTCATATTTTCCTACACCTATGTCTAATTTGGAAATTCTGTCAACTGGTATGCTAATTTAAACCTGTAATAAATGAACGTCGTATCAATGCTTCCAGTCCAATTTAAGTTGGCTATGTGGGAGCATTGGCCAATTGAGAATAAATGATTTACAAGTAATTGTCGGGAAAGCATTACTTCACATACATATTGACCTGTGAACTGGAGTACACTTGAGCACTTGGGGTATGGGCCAAGCTGGTCCTTCAGCTGCCTTGTTTAAAAGGCACTGTACCAGCTGGACTGGTACAGTGCAGCTGAATTCTAAGGGAGGAGCTGCAAATGTAACTTATGCAAGCTTTAATGGAAAGTAATATTCTGTATTCTTCTGGTGAAAGACAATGAGGTAGGGTCAGAGTTCCTGCTTTAGAGCTTTGTAAATGCAAAACAAATCCTAGCGTGTTGAAGTTTGTGGGTAATCTATTGATAGATGGGAAAATTAAGAGTAGGTTATTCAGCTACCACCATGATAAAGAAACACCACCATATTAGAACGATAAATTAAAAACAAATTTAGGGCTCCTTCTAAGCTTTGCTTATTTTCCTTGTTTTAAGCCTCTTTTATAAAGCCATCCTGGGATGCATTTTAACTCACCACATTGGACGGAGTGAACTAGTACAAGGCAATGGTGTCCAACAGACTGAAGTTGTGTAGGCCTCAATCTCAGCATCACATGCTAGAGACGTGGTTGGTACGTATACTAACCATCATCATTTCATATATATAACAGAGTCTTCACACTCTCAAATATACATAGATTTGGGTAACTATGTAATCGTTATATTAACGTTAAAATATTTGCACATATATGCAAAAACTATGCAGTATTATTGACTTTGAATTTAGGGGTTAATTTTCGCCGTCTAAACGTGGCCCTTTCTTCCGTGTATTCCCGGTGTTTTAAACTGTTTTTTTTTTTTTCATGGTCCATTTTGCCTTGTTAAGGGGTATACTCTCAGACGGTTTTGTCCCAAATGGCTTTCCATATCCAAAGGGTTCAGTGCTCATCTACACCTCCATGAGGCATTCCCATCAGAGTCTGCCTAGAAAGCATGTCATAATTTGCCGTTACTCTGAGCTCTGCCCTATCTACGAAGGCCCCTAAAGACCCCTGAGCCTCACCGCAAATCTTGAGGGGCGCCTCAAGCTCCAGAAGGATTGGCTGACTGAGGAAGATCTCCCGGGACTTGAGGCACAGGCCGCGGATCTCGTTCTCCGTCAGCTGAACATTCTTACCGGGTCTGGAGCCCTTCACTGGGAACACAACAATGTGGCATCAGTGGACAACAGAACAGATCAACACTGTGTTTACAGCTGCCTGCAGGGTGAACATGTTCTATACAGACAGCACAATGACTTGGACTCATGTCTTATTCAAGACAAGAAAGGAGAGAAATTATAGAGCCAACCTAACAAATCCATTAATTTATGCATTATTGATTTGACCATTAACTATTATAATAACCTTAAGTGTATCATTTTTCAATACAGAGGTCATACTTATTTTTTATATTACTGGCATGTATAACCTGTTGGGACAACAGCATTTCCGGGATTAATAAAGTACTATCTTATATTGATAACGTAGTACAGTTATAACAGCATGACATGAGTTAACCCATTACTGCATGAAACTCCCTGTGAAAAATGCAATTACTTATATTGAAGAACATATTTGATCCAACCCATTTTGATAAAGCCATTCATATTTGAATTATGTACATTTACATTTAGGGCATTTAGCAGACGCTTTTATCCAAAGCGACTTACAATAAGTGCATTTGTTACGATAAGTACATTTGTCATAAGAAGTGAAACAATATATCGCTGTCGGTACAGTAAAGATGTTCATAGAACCAAGTGCAAGTATTACAATCGCTAGGCTAACCCATTCCCCGTGTAAAGCAATGATAGCAGCTACTGTAGATGCTACACAATTAAGTATCTTGAATAAGTGCAATGTACAGTGTATTTGGTATTTAACAATAAATGCAAAAATAAATCAATAGTGCATGCCAAAACGTTACTCTGCCTTTCATCTTATTGAAAAGATATAAAATATACACATGAAAACCATGATAATGCAATGTAGCTCATTTTTATTCCCTGCGTAATTTAGTTAGAAACTAAAGCATCGGGGATCCAAGTTGAGTAACGCTGTTCAGTCGAAATAGCACCAAAAATCGAAATTAAACTGCAAACATAGATGCTCTTACCTTCCAGGAGGCGTTGTATGATGGAATCGATGTTGAGTTTGTCGGCCTCGGCCATACTATCCCCTCTAGTTCAATAAAATATAATAAACTCTCCTAGTTTGGTGTAGTTTGGAGTGAATCTCTGCGATGATACTGCCTTAGCCGAACTTAGCCCCCTGCTAACCTTGGGCCAGACCGGGAATATAACCTCTGAAACTAGATTCAGCCGTCGAAAAGGTTCACATACGTGTTTAAATACAACGCGACGAGCCCGCATTAGTCGACTATTTCATTGCATTGATGGTTTATGTCTGGATATTAGTTGAATACGAACAAGCCTCGACAGCAGTTAGCTTAGCTTGAGGTTAGCTGAGAGGGAGGCGGAAGCGGAAGTGTGGAGAAAAAGAAAGTATTCCCGCCTTGGCGTTGGACGATAATGTATTCTGCTGTAGGGGAGTCACATTGATTGGCTTAGTGAGGCGTCAGTCAAATTGTCACAATCGTAAACAAGGGGATAGTGTTAACAAAACAACCTTAAACACAACGCAAAGTCGTAGCGGTTTTGCTATCTCTAAGCCTATATAACCATGCACATTGAATATCCACGTCATTTCTCTTCGGAACACAAAATTGTAATATAGATATAATGTATCCAATTTAGTATGTAGGTCGTACTCAACTACAAGAAGCGACGCCCCCGGAATTGACCATATATGGAACAGCGTCGTTTTTCAGGCTGGGCATGACGTAATGCACAGGCGACTTGAGCGATTCATGCCTCAAGTATAGAATCGGATTGAATGGTTATAGAGACCAATATGGCACGATTGGAGATTAACACAGTCAAACTCGACACTCTGAAAAAGTAGTATGATCAAATAGCACTGCACAACTGCACGATCATGAAGTTGCTACATAAAGATATTGAAAAAGATAATGCCGGGTGAGTTAGCATCAATGCTAGTCTGCCTAATACACGTTATATGCCACATGTGTAAACTCAGCGGCAAGTCACAGTTGAGTATTTATATAGCACTGAAGGTGTTAGCAGTAGTGATGAAACGTATTTTCCTGATATTTCAAGATCTGTTAGAAAAACGAGTGTTGGATCTATCTCTTTACTCGTTAGCAGTACATAGTTAGCATGGGCTGTTGTTGGCAAGCTTTGTCAAAACACATACTGAAGATGACTTGTGAAAAGGATTAATTGGATAATTTAATTAAAAATTATATAAAAATAAACCAACTGACATGTGGTTGTTTTCCATGAAATACACTTATCGGGCTAACTCTGGACACTACCACAGTAATAATTACTGTGGGTGACACTTTCTTCATGCTAATTATTGCTGTGGTAGTGTCCAGAGTTAGCCCGATAAACCCGGGTGGCACGTACCCTTCAGCCATCAAGTAACGGCACTCCTAATGCAGACCAATAAACACATGCTAGTACTGATGTTGTTGTTGTCGCTGTCCAGTCAGGTGACCCTGATGCCGGAGGAGGCGGAGGACATGTGGCACACCTACAACCTGCTGCAGATGGGGGACAGCCTGCGCGCCTCGACTATCAGGTAACCTACTAGTAAAGACATGGGTGTGTTTAGCACCTAACAATATTGCTACCGTTACTATTTACTCATTTAGGAGACACTATTATCCAAAGAAACTGGGTTGGGCTAATTGTTGTTGGTGTTATTATTTTAATTTAGAGGGTAAGGGTTAGGGCAAGGGATGGGTTAGATAAGGCTCAGATATGGTCCCCAGTCGACTCAACGCATGGGGGCCTCCCAAAAATGATAACACCGCGTGCAGCAGCAAGGGCTGTGATTGGTCCGCTCCCTAAAGCCAGACGCAGAACCGAAACAGGTTCACGACTGCGTCAAAGCGTCTGCGTTGTCATTGCGTTGCGTCGACGTGGAACCGTACCTGAGCCTTTAGTGCGAGGGCATTCTTTTTGGGGAGAGTAGCGTGGACCCTGAGCGGCACGTCTGCTGCGTTCCACCAGGAAGGTGCAGACCGAGACGTCGACGGGGAGCGTGGGCAGCTCCCGGGTCAGGATCATGCTCACCGTGTGCGTCGAGACCATTGACTTCGACTCCCAGGCCTGTCAGCTCCGAGTGAAGGGGACCAACCTGGAGGAAAACCAGTATGTCAAGGTCTGTCTGGCTGTTTGTCTAGCTGTTTACCTGACGGTATCTCTATCTACCTGTCTGTCTGTCTGTCTGTCTGTCTGTCTGTCTGTCTATCTAGTTGTCTGTCTAGATGTTTACCTGTCGCTATGTCGGTCTAGCTGTCTTTCTGTGTATCTTGTTGTTTGTCCAAATGTTTTCCCGTCCCGTCTGTGTCTATCTCTCTTGTATGTCCATTTACATTTCCGTCTGTGTGTCTCTAAGCACAGTCTGTCTCTCCGTCTGCCATCTCATGTGTGTCTGCCTGTCCGTCAGCTTGATGATGATAATGATAATGATGGTGATGGTGTGATGACGTAGTTCTCTCTGTCCACCAGATGGGGGCATACCACACCATCGAGCTGGAGCTCAACAGGAAGTTCACTCTGGCTAAGAAGGTGTGGGACAGCGTGGTGCTTGACCGCATCGGTAAGGATGGGCCCTGGATGGCCTAAAGAGCATCCCTTCTCAACATCCTTCCTTAGTACCTCAGCATCCATCATAACCCAGCATCCATCCTATATGCCAAATGTATCCTAACCTCAGCATCCTTCCTTGTCACCTCAGCGCCTATCCTAACCTCGGCATCCATCCTAACCTCAGCATGTATCCTAAATTCAGCATATACATCTCCTCATAATCTTAAACCCAGCCTCCAAAATAAGGAGTTCAAATCGACCACACAGACACCATTTGTTAAAAAGAGGTTATCGGCTATTTGGAAGAGTTCAGACTAAATAGGAGCACATGACAATTATGATATGTGTGTACTCTATTGTTGCTGAACAGTTGTGCGATAGGAATGCTATAAGTGTGTTGCGTCTAAAGAGTAAGCTAATAGGTGTGTAATAAGCATGTTCTTTCTCATACAGAGCAGGCATGTGATGCAGCCCAGAAGGCGGATGTTGCGGCGGTGGTGATGCAGGAGGGGCTGGCTAACGTGGTCCTGGTGACCCCTGCCATGACCCTGCTACGGGCCAAGGTGGAGGTCACAATCCCCCGCAAGAGGAAGGGCAGCTGCACCCAGCACGAGAAGGTAGGCCCCGCCCCCCTCACATGGATTGGATCAGAACGCTCTAAATGGGTTGGACAGTTTTTTTTATTGGGAATGCGTTTCTCTTTTCTCAGTCTCTCTCTATATGTTTGTCCATCTGTTTGTCTGTTTACCTGTCTGACTGTCTGCCTGCCCGTCTGTCTTTCAGGCGCTGGAGCGATTCTATGAGGCAGTAATGCAGGCGATCCTCCGTCACATCAACTTTGACGGTCAGTCTGACACTTAAACACCTGCTTCCTCCTCACCCATTTCCATGCTCTAATACCCTGCTGTGCTAGGTCATGGGATCAGAGCCTGGAGCCAAAAGATCTCTACTTATACTGATCTCTTCGATTGTGTAAATCAGTTTGATTATGGATATTATGATAAATATATTATGAAATGTAATAATATTGTATATGTTATGATGTACGTACCATTATCCTGTAGTGGTGTGTTAGCTGAGGATGAATACTATGATGGATAATACCATGGATGTATGATGAAATCAATCTTTTCTTGCATATAGATATAATGAATTCTGAATAATCATTAAGGATGAATGTGGTATCCTCCCGTAGTGGTGAAGTGTGTGCTGGTGGCCAGCCCAGGCTTCGTGAAGGACCAGTTCATAAGCTACCTGTACCGAGAGGCCGTGCGCCACGACAACAAGGTTCTGCTGGAGAACCGGGCCAAGTTCATGCTGGTCCACTCTTCCTCAGGTCACAAGTACTCGCTGAAAGGTAGGGACGGAACCAGAACGTAGAACCACCCTTGATGAGGCCTTAACCAGCCTGTAGGGTCCATGTTTCTGACTGACTGTTCTGGTGTCGTTGTGTTGGAACAGAGGTCCTGTCAGACCCAACCGTCACCAGTAGGCTCTCAGACACCAAGGTGAGTTACCGTGGCTACACACCGACACGTGACAGCTGATCCCTAACGCTTACACTAATTCACTAATTATGTGTGTGTTTGTGTGTTTTAAGGCTGCAGCGGAGGTCAGAGCGCTGGAAGAATTCTACAAGATGCTGCAGCATGAGCCTGACAGAGCCTTCTACGGGTGAGAGGAACTGGAACCATCCTAACCTTACTAGAGAACCTTTATTTGAACCCCAACTAGTCTTTAAAACAAGAGAACAGAAAATAAGTGTGTGTGTGTGTGTGTGTGTGTGTGTGTGTGTGTGTGTGTAGCCTGGCTCATGTAGAGAAGGCAGCCGAGGCTCTGGCCGTGGACGCCCTGCTGATCAGTGACGTGCTCTTCAGGTACCGACTCCACAGCTCAGCCAATAGCGTCCCTTATTAGCATGACTGGTGTCAAATGTAACCGCTCACCACCAGTGAATGCATATCATGTATTTAATAACATATTTGTATGTTGTAGGCACCAGGAGGTAGCTACCAGGAGTCGTTACGTTCGTCTGGTGGACAGCGTGAAGGACAATGGAGGAATGGTCAGGTAGGATCACTGATGCTTCCAGAACGTTCTGGTCGAGTATATGTTGAGGTATTGACGCATTTAAAATAACTTATCTCACCTTTCTCCCCCCAGGATATTTTCAAGTCTTCATGTGTCTGGAGAACGTAAGTATCTCTCCCCTTCTAGAGCATGAAACTGTAGAATACTCGACCTGTAGAACCATAGCAAAATGAACCTGAGAACAGTAGTACTGTACAGACCAGGCTACCAGCTGCTGATGTTTTTTTGGCTCTGCCTCACAGAGTTGACCCAGCTGAGTGGAGTGGCGGCCATTTTGAGGTTCCCCATCGCCGACCTATCGGAGCCCGAGGATGACAGCAGCTCAGACGATGACTAGCACCTTGAGACCACAACCCTGGGGAACCCAACCATGGCCAGAACCAACGCCTGCAGGGTCGGGACCTGCTGCTTGCTGTTTCAAGATCCATAAACACTTGAATTACTCAGTTTCAGTGGCCATGGTGAATGTGGCATTCTATCCAATAGCCACACTTTATTTTGAAGCTGAAAGAACTACAACATATATTTTTCCTGTGATAGGACTGCGTGAGGTGCATTATGGGAAGCTTAGGTGGTTGAGGTGAGTGATTTAACCTTTGTGAACATACCTCACGACATTAAAAAGTGCAAACAAGATTATTCTGTGAGTTGTTTTGTCACAAACAAGACACATGATAGGAAAATACATTTATTAGGCTGTGTTATAAATAATATTATAGGCCTTTAAAAACTGCATTTAATTTAACCTAGTATCAAGTTTCCCCAGGAGGTGTTAAGCATGTTTTTTGAGATCCACAGTTAAAACACTGCAGCTTGCTGTGTACAAACATCCCATACATACTCATACTTAATAAGCTTATGAATTAGACCGGTATCGACAGCTAGAACTAAAGTGCATTAAAGCCTGAGCTTGTCTCTCGAAGCCTCTACAAACCTTCCCCTGCAGGAAGCGCACGATACTGCAGAGTTTACAATACAGTTCACTTGAACTCTTTAGAATTACATAGAACATCGGCAATAAAGGTGGAACTTGAATAGACTTATGAGAAATAAATAAATGTTATTTTAAGCAGAACATCTTCTCCTCAAAATCCAAATCTATCCTCTATATCTTGGCCAGCTGGCCCATATCTGCGCCTCTACGTCTCAACGACGTCAGGGCTCCTACACAACTATGACCTCACTCCAGTGGACACTCGAAGCTCTTGATCCAGTCCAGGTCTTCCAGCGTGCCCCAGTGCAGGTACATGATGGAGCCCACCACCATCACGTGCATGATCTGGTGGCTGTTGCCCCAGTTGTCGAAGAGCCCCGGGCTCAGCCTCTCGGGCACCTGCACGATGTTGACCACGCCCCCCAGCACGGCCAGCGCGTCCATGGTGAAGAAGAGCCGGAGCGACCGGGGGCTGCCCACGCCGCGGCCGAACATCCGGAACAGGAAGAGGCTGAAGCGGAACACCCCCTGCCACACGAAGGCGCGTAGCCGCAGCACGTTGGTGCGCGCGGTGGTGGCGCAGTAGATGCCGTAGGCGGACAGAAGGATGTAGATGAGCAGCGCCAGATGGCGCACGCCCGGGTAACACAGCAAGGTGATGTGGATGATGGGTAATGCACCTGGCGGAGCAAGGGACAGCCATCAGCACACTGATACAGTAGTTTAGCTGCAGGTGACAGCAAAGAGGCCTAGTTGGTTATTATTATTCTGGATTATCTTTCAAGTATTTATGCATCATTCAATTATTATGAAGTAATGTTTGCTCTTTACCCGACCTTGACTTTCAACATGGCAACAAGCCAACTGTAACGGTAATACCACAACTTACCCATCTATTTACCTATTACCTAAACCTAGCCTTCTCTGACCCTAAACCTGACCTTTCTCTAACCCAATACTGAAATCTAACAATCTCTAGCATATTACCTCAGCTTCTCTGACCAATACATAAACCTTACCTCCCCTCTAATCCATTACCTACACTTAACCATCTCTAACCTGATTCATAGACTGAGCCATCTCTAACCTATTACCTATACTGAATGATCTCTCGACTCAACGCTCTCTAACCTAGTACCTGTACTGAACCATAGCCAACCTAATACCTCAACTAAACCCCCTCTCACTCAATGCCTCAACTGAACCATATCTTCCCTATTACCTAAGATAAACCCTTACAAAGACGTCTTCCTCCATCAGTGTGTGATCCCTCATGGTGTCTCCTCTAACCAGGGACCCACCCAGGGTGTTGACCAGGCAGACCCCGAACATGTCGAGGGAGAGCAGGTTGTCGTAGACCCCCTCTCCCCCCACGTGGTTCATAAAGAGGTGGTACAGCACGGAGCCCACGGTGGGGGAGAGACAGGCCAGGTAGTGGACCACGCAGATCCACACACTATCCACCTCCCCCCAAGGGATGCTGAGGGGGAGCAGCACCAGGAAGAGGAAGAACGGGATGCCTGGAGGAAGAGGAGGAGGGGGGAGAGAGCAGGAGAAGGATACCTTTTATTGCCATTTATGCAGAACATAGTTTTCTCTACGTTCCGGTGTGTGTATTTAACAAATATAGTGCAACAGGACATGGACAGTGACGACAAGGCATGACAAGACAATCAGTGCAATGGGTGATGAATTAAATAATGAAGTGTGAGTAAACAGTTAAGACCAATATGGTTCCATCAGGAGGAGGGCGAAGAGAGGAGGAGGACGACGAGAGGAGAGAAGAGCATAGACAGATGAAAGGGAGAGGGTGAGGAGGAAAGAAAAGAGTTGTGAGAGGGAAAGGTGAGGATTAGGATTAGGAATAAAGAGAAAGGCAGATGACATAATAGACTTCTCCGGCTGTGGTGTCTGATAGCTCAGTATCTAAAGCTAGAATGAATCGGTGACAACATTCGATTGTTATGTCAAAATAGGACAAATAAGTAAATAGTACTGACAATGAATCCCATAAAATGAAATATTGTGATTTTTGGCACGCCTTATGATCTTTATTTAACCAAAATAAAAGGGGAACGAAACTGTTGATTGTGAGACTCCCTTCCTGACCTTTATGATAAAAATGGACCTAAAAGAGGTTGGTTCTGGTAGATGTAAAACCTGCAGGACTCCGTCTCTGTGGCCGGAAGCCTTCCTCCAGGTCCCTCGCTAATCTCACTGCTAAGAGCATTAGATGTAATGAAGTTAGCATGCAGGACAGGAGTAGGCTGCCTGGAGAACACACCACAGGGAGACTTCCTGGGGTTCTCACCTCACCATGCTCATCCAAGGTACCGCTTTGTAGGACAAGAAAAGCCACGTAAACATTCATTATTATTATTATTCAGTATTATTCATCACTACAAGCATCCCCATTTTCCATGCAGGGGCGACACAGACTTTGAGGGTCTTCTGTGTGTTACACTTGTAATGTAGTGGTCGTGTCTCCATTCTATTCTAGCAGCTACCCTGCAGATCCTAGCAGACCCTGCAGATAACCTGTATATTTCATCATCAGCGCTACAGCTGCTCTCTAAAGGAGTGTTAGACGCTGGCGTATTTTCAGGCCAGGCATTCCAAGGAGAGATAAGAGTTAATCCCCGCCCTCCTTGCATTCCTATAGGACATGATCCCTTCCTCCCATCATTCCTATTGGATAATTCGGGTGAAGGTGAGGGCAGCAAGCCTCATGTGACCGTTTGTCATGACATCGCCTAAGTAGGAAACTAGGTAATTGCCACCTTGATGGGGTGTCTGCTTATTTGATGAATACCACGTCAATGGGGTGTTCTGCTAACTAGCTTAACACCGGCATAATGGGTTGTATGCTTATTTGCTAATTACCACCTTAATGTGGTGATTTGCTTACTAGGTAATCACCATTATAAGACAATGCCATCTGGGCAGCGTTATTTCTTCATCCTCATGTTTGACTGAGGGCAGAACTCAGTGGTTCCCAAATTTGTTCAGACCAATGCCAAATTGATGTCCAATTATTTCCACTCCAACTTATACACATCTGCTTCAGCACACATCCTTTTAACCCAATCTACATCGGCCAGCAATACCAATGTCTCAGTGAACGTATGTGAATCCCAGCAGAAGGGATTTGTAATAAAGTTCATTAAGTGATAAGTAGAAGTTTGCCGCATTTCCCATGACCCCATATGTATATCATACAACCCCGACTGGGGTCCTGACCCACAGGTTGGGAATAAGTGCATCAACCTGTCGGACAAACTCGCCACGCATGTGGATGTGAGAACATGCGCATTTGAGTACATTTGAGACCATTCATGTAAATATGAGAACGTGTCCGTAGATGTGAGAGGACTCCTCATGCATGTAGATGTGAGAGCATGTATGTAGACGCAAAGGACATTTGTGTGGACAGATTAACCATGTGTGCAGATGTGAGAGCATGTATGTAGATGTGAGGACTCACTATGTGTGTAGATGTGTGAGCACTCACCATGTATGTAGATGTGAGATTCCCTACTGTGTGTAGATGTTTGAGCACTCACCATGTGTGTAGATGTGAGATTTCCCACTGTGTGTAATTTAGTGAGGACTCACCATGTGTGTAGATGTGAGATTCCCATCTGTGTGTAGTTGTGTGAAGACTCACCATGTGTGTAGATGTGTGAGGACTCACCATGTGTGTAGATGTGTGAGGACTCACCATGTGTGTAGATGTGTGAGGACTCACCATGTGTGTAGATGTGTGAGGACTCACCATGTGTGTAGATGTGAGATTCCCCACTGTGTGTAGTTTAGTGAGGACTCACCATGTGTGTAGATGTGTGAGGACTCACCATGTGTGTAGATGTTTCCCAGCTCGTTGTGCATGTAGAAGAGGCTGCGCAGACACTCCTGGGCGCTGGAGATGGGCCGGTAGCCCGTCAGGACGTACTTGTTGAACTGCAGGTGGTTGGGTGTCTTGTGGAATTCCACCAGCCGAGGGCCGTGACACGCACCCATCACCCCAGCCTGCCTACAGCCGTCGCCCCTGACGACCCGCAACCGGTAGGCACCCTCAAGGTTACATCCTACGGTGGACAGAAGCACACACCTTAAGAACAGGTGCGGTCAAGTCGCTGACCCGCGGCTCTGGCCAAGTGGCCTGCTCCCTCCTGGGCCAATCAGCAAAGGCATGCTTCCTCCTGGGCCAATTAGCCGCCAGTGCTTCTTACCGAGAATAAAGCCGCTCTAATCCAATGATCGGCCCCGCCTTCACCCCGGGATAGGACACACACACACACACACACACACACACACACACACACACACACACACACACACACACACACATACTGATTCTAAATAATAAATATATACAATACATATTTATGAATGCATCCCCAGTAGTCGGGATATGCAACTACTTGCTTTCTTTCTTCAAAATATATGTCACGTGAAGAAGTATATTTATTAATACATTAAAGTAACCAATCAATCTGAGCAGGTAAACATCGAAACAGACTCGTGAGCAAGATGGAAACAAACTGGATGTATTTAATCAAAGACTGACATGAACTATAAAAACATTTTCATGGTGAATAAATTAGAGTGAATGAAATAAAACATGAGAACTAAAAGAGACTCAATCAGCCCATTAGAGTGTTAGCTAGCGAGCTAGAGCTAGCATCAAACGACACAAAGCACACTTTCAACATGCTAATGACAGTTTATGGACACACTTACAACATGCACACAACACACTAACAACATACTTACAACATGCCAACACATGCTCAGAATAACAAACAAGAATCTTTTACCTCCAAACATGGGTACATAAATCACACTTTTTGTCAAATGATAAAACAATTAAAAAAAAACACTAAACTAGGAATTAAAAACAATTTACAACAGTTTAAACGAATGGTGGAACGGTGAGGTCATCCGAGGTCAACCTGCAGAAGAGATAAGATAAGGGTGAGAGACGTCCCGGAGAACCAAAGTACCAAACTCTTTAAGGAGGAGATAACACGTTACCTTGGTAACCGGCTGTTCCAAAGAAACCCTGCTTGTTGTATTTGCTGCTCTTGTCACCTGATGGGACATCATCATCATCCTCATAATTATTATAGTCATTATTGATCACTATTATCATCATCCATATTAATATCAAGTACCGACAGTAGTATTGCTAGAAGTACTCACCGTATTTATTGAGTAACTTCCCCTCTCCTTCCACCTCAGGGACGGGGCTGGGTGCGACTTCCTTCACTGGGGGAGGAATTGTAATGTTATTATCAACTGTGTGTGTGTGTGTGTGTGTGTGTATGTGTGTGTGTGTGTGTGTGTGTGTGTGTGTGTGTGTCTAACCGTAGGATTTCACCGCCGTCTCTGGCTCCAGGGATGCAGGGTCATAGGTCAAGCCGGCCATTTCTGCAAGGAGATGAGTGAGAGAGAGTCAGTGACGCTTTTAAAGAGTTAAACAGAGTTTACAGAGTTACATACAACTACATAACACTACAGACTACACCTTAAACTAATGTATTAATAGTTCTAACCCCACCCTACCGTATTGGCCAGGTCTGATGTCACCTGCACCCAGCTGCTGGGACTCTGGCTCGCCTGTTAGAACAAAGGAGAACCTTAGAACATACAAACTAGAACAGGAGAACCTTAGAACATACAAACTAGAACAGGAGAACCTTAGAACATACAAACTAGTACAGGAGAACCTTAGAACATACAAACTAGTGCAGGAGAACCTTAGAACATACAAACTAGTGCAGGAGAACCTAAGAACATACAAACTAGTACAGGAGAACCTTAGAACATACAAACTAGTACAGGAGAACCTTAGAACATACAAACTAGTGCAGGAGAACCTAAGGACATACAAACTAGTACAGGAGAACCTTAGAACATACAAACTAGTACAGGAGAACCATAGGACATACAAACTAGTTTAGGTCTGGTCTAGTCTAGTCTAAACCGACTTTGCATCTGGTCTAGTTCTGGTATGGGTCCTGAACCACAGAACTGAAATTAGTTTCTACTCACCAGCAGTATCGAGGGGCTCTTTTGTATAGGGAACCTTTCCGGCACCTGTTATAGTAAAAAAAAAGAAGAAGAAGAAAGAAAAGGTATTTCAGTCCCCAGGGCGTTTTGTGGATGGTTACTCCAGGATTGGGAATATTAAGATACCGTTTTCTATGTATCTCACCATATCCTCCTGAGGACTTCGTTTGAGCATCCCCTGCTGCTTCTGGCTGGTACTGTTGTCCAGCTGTGGAAGACAGAATCAATTCAAAATGTATTTAGGCTTTTTATAAAGCCAAGGGAACCTCACAACAAAAATAAATGAGTTTACAGTTAGCTATAAAAAAAAATCAAAGATGCATTATGTGATAAGAAGAAAGCTTAGCTAAAAAAGTATGTTTTAAGATTGTTATAAAATATTGCCAAATTAAAATAAATGTGTTGAAGCTTGAGGAAGGAGAATATGAAAGAAAGAGTTATAGACAGACAGACACAGACAGAGAGACAGACAGGTTACCAAATGCTCCTTGTGGCTGAGATTCAGACGGCCATCCTCCATAACCTGTAGAGAAAAACATGAAATATGAATATACTTTCATACAGTTTCTTCTTGTTATTCTTACTTTGTTAATAACAGCTACAAACACACACACTTCTGGAAGCTGATTGGTGAACAAGACAGAGGAAGCTTGACCAACCTTGACCATATTTGGCAGCAGATTTCCCATCAGCCCCAGGAGCCTGTCCTCCATAAGGTCCTCCATACCCTGAGGAAACAGAAAGGATGTCAAACAGTCACATGACCCCTAAACACACCCCCCTAAACATTCAGCCCATTGGCTGGAGATCAACAAGAATTGTCAATCTCAGGTAAGGGATTTTGTGTGTGCGTGAGTGAGTGAGTGAGTGAATAAGTGAGTGAGTGAGTGTGCACCTGCTCCTAATCCTGGTGCATTGTGTCCTTCTTGTCCAGCACCATAACCTTGTAAAGTAAGCATTAACATTAACCTTATAAACCTTTCATACATATTTGATATAACATTATAATGCCAACAGTTCATCCTAATCTCAATATCCTGTAACGCATACAAATTTGAATGTATATGTAATATGACGTATTTTCTGTAATATATGTGAATGTGATTCCTGTATACCAGTCCCCTCACCATACTGTCCGGCCCCTGGCCCCAGAGCCACAGGTTGACCAGCGAATGGGAGTCCTCCAATCCCTGAATCACAACACGCATCCTCACAACCATGTATTGACACGTCCTGGCTAACATCCTCCTACTGGTATAACGTTGAGTTTGGAAAACAAGCAATCTGGTTGGTCTCTCACCAATTCTAACACTCAAAGCAATTTACTCTGTCTCTATGTTGCTATAGTAACCAGGGAGCTAGTCAGCAACCTTTCCATCTCTGTCTGTCAGGGGTCTTTTGCGCGTGTGCGTGTGCGTGTGTGTCCCTTACCATACTTAGTGAGGGGTTTCTGGGGGCCCATCCCCTGGCCCCCGTACGGCAGCCCTCCCATCCCTGTAACCATGGTAACTGTTCAGAAAACTTTTTATTGTACCAAGAGTCGCAGAGAGCCCTGGTGTGTGGCGTCGTCCTGGTCAACCTACCGCCATACGCGCCCCCGTAAGGCCCGCCCATCTTCCCGGCTCCGCCCATCTGCCCGGCTCCACCCATTTTCCCTGCCGAGTCCATTCCGGCTGGCTGGGCCTCAAACTGACTGCTTCCTGGGTCGGGACAACACAGGAAACTCACATTTGCTGCTTACTGTTAAGTCATCTAGCAGAAGTTTTCATCCAAGGAGGAATACGGTTAGGACTTAGGGCCACATGTCGCTCAAGGATGCCTTCACATGGACTGTGGACATTAGGGAATAAAACCAAGATTATTTCACTTGAGGGTCACAAACGGCAGACACAGCACTATACTACTTTAGAGAGGCAGGGTTGGGTCTCTGATTGGTAGAGAGGAAAGGGGTGTGGTATTACCGTCTAGTCCTACAGGGACAGCTGCACCTGTAACATACAAAACACACAAAGTCACATAAAACACAATGCATGCCTTATATATGGAATGTGGTCCTGTGTAGCTCAACTGGTAGGGCCGGGTATTAATTGCCAGGCAACTGCAGTTTGGGGCTAAGTTAGGGTTTAGTTAAGGGTGAACAAAGGTCATGGTATGTAGGTATGAGGTTAGGCTAAGGGTGTAGGAGGCTAAGTAAACGTTAGGTTAAAGTTAAGGTAGTCGGGTTGATTCCCACCATATTGTCCCTTAGTGTTCTGTCCTCTGTTTCCAGCTCCCCCCAGATGACCTGAGGGACCAGAAACCAAGCGATTAGAAGAATTCAGACAGAAGAATAAACGTGCATGACATGAATGTGCACGACCACATATAAATGTGTAAGCTGGTACCTGATTTTCCATTGAAGGCAGCCACTCCTTGACCAAGACCTGGAAAAGAATCCAAAGAAAAACAAGAAACACTAGAATACTAAATCATGCTTATATACTGGGTTATGACCTTATCATCCTCCTCCCCTTACCTGCGTATTCTGGTTGAACTCCTGTCCCATAGCCATGGCCTGTAAGAACATTTTACTCCAAACGTTAAGCCACCAAACACTGGCCTTGTTACGATGAGCCTAAAAAGCTACCTCAATTTATGTAATACTAAACCACCTTTTTCTCCTTAGTATTATTATTATTGACATATGTAATATCTACATATGTAGGATGTAGGTTTTCCTGTACCTGCTTTTCCATGCACAGCAGGCAGTCCTTGGCCAAGACATGGAGAAGAGACCAAAGAGATGTTAGTTTAGTTATTGTGAATAAATATGACAATATGATGATTTCCCTCCCACTCTACCTCCAACACCCCTCCTCTTACCTGCATACTCTGGTTGTACACCGGCCCCATGGCCATAACCTGTGGAGACATTTGATTCCAAACTTTACACCACCAAACAATGACAGACTTAGAATAAATAAACTGTTTTCCTGGTCAAGATCTTCTATGGCCCTGATTGAGATTTGTTTTAACATAATAACATTTACATCCATACAGCATTGTAATATTACAAAACACTTTATGAGAATAATTGAAATCAAAAATGAAAAGAAGATTTTGGGGTGTTGTACCGTTGGCCGGCGCCCCTCCAAACGACGGGTAACCATAGTGACCAGCCCCAGGGTACGCCCCGAACCCTGAGTCACAAACACACCCTCAGTCACATAACCAATACTAGCCTCACTTGATTCATGGTACACCATCACTAACCTAGCTTCACTTGTCTCATGTTACCCCAACACTAAACTAGCTTCACTTGATTCGTCACAGTGAAGCTAGTTTACACAGTGAATTGGTTTGGTTTGTAATAAAATTAACAAACAGAAAGAAAACACTTCACCTGGCTGTTGTTGACCGTAAGGAGAACCAAAACCTGAGGAAGGGAGGGGGAGAAAGATCATTATGCATTTAAAAATAAATCTTGTTTTTGCCATTAATTATGGATTCATAAATCTTTTAAGAGCTCTAAAAGGTTGTGTTCATGAAGTGGCCTGGGGTATGCTGTAATATGATTCGCTATCTGATCAGAGGCTTCCAAGGCTTGGTTAATCCAATGATGTACATGCTCTACATGCATGTATATACATTTGTGTACCTGCTCCATGTCCTGGTACATTGTATCCTCCTTTTCCAGCACCATAACCTGTTGAAGTTACATTACATTAACCTTCTTAACGTCTTATACATATTAAATACTATAACACTATAACACTGTCACCAGATCATTCTCATGTAGAAAACGCATGAGTGGGTTGTTAGTCTTTGGAGAGCAGGTGTGTCTACCTGGTTTGGATGCTTTAGCCCCACCTCCATTAGGATAAGCCCCTCCCCCATTAGGATAAGCCCCTCCTCCATTAGGATAAGCACCTCCTCCATTAGGGTAAGGCCCTGCAGTGCGTCCTGTCCAATCAGAACACCTCCATCATCAGCAGGTTATCTAGCATCAGTGCCCTCTATGGGTTAAACTATGTAGGTGCAAGATTTAAATATAGATTCAAATAGATTACCGTTTGGTTTGCCTCCAAATTTGTTCAGGAAAGCAGCTCCTGCGCCATAACCTTTTCAGCACAAACCAAAGGTTAAGACATTCAATATATATATATATATATATATATATATATATATATATACATACATAAATACATACACACACACACACACACACACACACAGGAACTAAAAGCAGTCACTATGTTTGTATTCCAGAGGATGATTGTGAAGACTTCACACTGGTGGTTTGTGAACATCTTTAGTACTAAAGGATTGTGGGTAATGTAGTCTTCAGGGTGGTTGTCTTACCTTTCTGGTTGGTACCAGAGGGCCCCAGTTCTGCTCCATAATCTGAAACGACAAGCGCTAAAAGTTCAACTAGCAACCCTTGTGTTCTGAAGCCTTGGATTTAGCCTGGTCGCCTTACTAGCTCTCCTGGGAGTTAGAAGTAAGTAAAAAGATAAATAAACTGTCTACCAGGTCTGGGGATCTTCATCCACTGGCCCCCTGCTGTGGAGAGTCCACAGTCTGAAAGACGTGTTCAAATGTTCAGCCAACATACACATCTTAAGGTTGATCTTCATGTAGTTAGTGATTGGCGACATCATGGATAGCTGTGGGATGGATGTGATGAGAGGTTTGTTATGGTTAGAGGTTCCAGGCATCACCTGGTTTGGCAGCTTTAGACCCCTCCACACTGATGGAAGCCCCGGCACTCTTCTCTGAGGGTCACAAAGATAGACAGGGCCAGGGGTCAGAGGTCAAACACCATCGAGTCACATCTTCTCGGTTCATAGCTAGGATGGTGTTCCTACGGGTGTGATCTCAGAAATCAGATCCACGCTCGGCGAGTCAGACAGGACAGCAGACACCACTGAGAAATACACCAACACAGTGATTAAAACTTCACAAATCAAGGTGGCGAGGGCTAGAGGTCAGAGTGATCAGCAGGTGAACGATGCTGAAATAAACATCTAAAACATCTGACGCAACAGCATGCAAGTGGATACAGCTGTGAGAAGTCTGAGGTTCGAACAGCTTGGATTCACTCTGTCGTTTAACTGTACCAAGATCTGACAATTATATTTAACAAAACACTGCCTCAATATTGTGATTATATATAATTCTATGTATTAACTACAGTAGTAGTAGAGTAACTACACACTAGATTAGACTTGTTTGCCCAGTTTACTGGGATCAATAGGATCTATACGAAAACAATAGACAACTTCAGCAGCATAGACTACATGACTGCCAAGAACTGTTGAGGAACTATATAAGAAACAAATCTGCTCAGAGTGAATCCTTGCAAGTAAACGCTATCTCACAGACATAACAGGCACATAAGAGTGCCAACAGACAGCAACTCGTGGTGAAAAACACACAGCAGGTTTGACCCCGAGACGAGAACCCAGCATGTCTCCACCAGCTTGCACCACAAACGGACAACGTGCAAAGACAAACACACGTGCAACGACGCACACGGACCAGGTTTATTAGCGATCTCAACCAGAGACCCCTCGCCGGGCGTCGGTAGCTGGTGCTGGATGACTGCCCTCTCTGGCACCAACTCCTGGCCGATGTCCCCTTTAGTGGTCGCCACGGCTTCGGGTACCGGTGCGAGACCGTCGACCCCCTCAGGGGCCAGCAGGCCGGTGAGCGCGGGACCAGGGAGGAGGGCCGTCTCTGGGGCGTTCTGCTCGGGCAGTTCGCTGCCCGTCAAATACCCTGGGGGTCAAAACGCAGGTCAATCCCCCCAAGTCCTCAACACTGTTGACTCACTAGGTAAGAGCTGGAGGGTGCATGCTTCAAAATCAGATGTCCGGATCCTTCAGCAGGAGAGAACTCACACATTAGTGGATACAAGTCAGTATTGGAGGGATTTCACCACATATTCCTGGAGCATTTCATTGGGTGACATGCAGATGGACTCATGCCGGTTCTACGACTGCATGCAGCGTCACTGGTCCAGATGGAGAACATACACCAGAACACCCCGAGCCGGACCAGAGCCCACTGGAGGCGTTGTGGATATAAATGGCCGCTAGGGGCCCGTTCCCCTGCCAGAGGCCCCAGGATTGCTTGTAGAAAGTGGTCATACCGTTAAACAACACAGCATACTTGAGCCAATCATTTTGAATAAAGGCCGTTCTCTTGGAATTGTAATTCGGAAGTCCAATAAAGATTTGGGTCACTAACATTAAAGTAATGAAACATTTACTGAAATTAAACCGCTTTTAAAAGGCCCTCATCTACCCTTTGGTGTCATAATTGTGAGTGTCCAGAAAGGGAGTATCATTCAAACCCATCTCAGGTGCTACTGAGGGTTACGTCCCATGACTTCACAAAACACAACATGCCTGGTTGATTAGTTCTCAATCCATGCTAAGGAACAGTTGGTTCATTTTCTATAATGGGTTCCCTCATGTCACAACGTGTTTATGATCTTTGTTAAACTATAGGGCTGAAGTCAAATAACACGGCAAAGCATGCATGTTTGACAAGTCTCAGGGGTCTTTTAAGGGAAACAATTATTTGATGAAGCATGAGAGAGAGTTGCCAGTGTTTGGTTTTGTTAGGGATTTTGATTGATGAAGAACATGACAGAAGAACTCTAGATTTAAAAACGCTATGGCAATCTATGTTGTGACGTCATTACGCGACACACAATTTTGCGGGATCTGGGGAAGTTTACCCATTTGAGGAGTGGACTGCGGTCCCTGAGGAACCTCAGGTCCAGACTCTGTTACTCCTGGCCGGGGGGTGGCCTCTAGCAGAACATCAGTCACACCTTCTTCAGGGTTCTGGGTCACGTTCGGGTCTTGGGTTGGTTCTGGTTCTTGTTCTGCTGGTTTGGGCTCTGGTGTAATGTCTGGTTCTGGTGAGAAGCTGTGTGACTGGAGCTGCGTCGGAGGCATCTCCTGGGGCTTCCCGTGCGTGTCCACCAGAGGGAACCCGCCCAGGGACTCATGGATGTGGTCTGGTGAGGCCCCGCTCTCACCCTTGTTGTTAGATACCTTCTGCTGATCAGCAGTCTGAGTTCCCGATTGGCCCTTCCCCATTTGAATTCCCCTATCGTAGTCTGGGAATATAGCACACATACCATCTACCACAACCTCTGAAGTACATAGATAAGTGGTTGCTGTGGATAAAGAGCTGGGTACTATAGATAACTAGGTGGTTGCTATAGATAGAGGTGGTTGCTATAGATACAGAGGTGGTTGCTATAGATACAGAGGTGGTTGCTAAAATGTCATAGGTGGTTGCTATGGATACAGAAGTGGTTGCTAAATTGACATAGTTGGTTGATATGGATACAGAGGTGGTTGCTAAATGTACATAGCTGGTTGCTACAGATACAGAGGGTTTTAGCTGACCACATGGAAAGATGGGCAGTAAATATCAGCAGGATGAGCTAACTTTAGCAATGTTTCTCTGCGCTTCACAGCGGGTCCACCAACCCCTACGAACCACCAGTTATTCCCCAATCAGCTAACCCAAGCATACCATGACCAGATTTACATCCCATCAAACACAGAACTTCATCAACGTGAGATCCTCCACAGCAGGGCGGTAGGAAGGATTTCTGTTAAGTTTATGTTTCCATTCGGTATTAAAGAACAACGATATGTGCTTACCACCGTTGACCCCTTTGACTGCAGAGCCAGGCCCGTCAGCTCCAGCGCTGGGCCCCAGAGCTGCAGCGCTAGGGGAGACAGCTCCAGCATCAGGCCCGCCATAGCCTGAGAGGAAACAGACAAGGAATGCTACGGTCCACATCCTGTAAGTCCATGCAATGGAGGAAAAATTGGGTCCCTTTATAGGGACTCACCCTTCTGCTTAGCGCCATATCCGTTCGCAGGACCCCCTGCTGCTTCTGCCGCGGTGGTGTCGTAACCTTGAGGATAAAAGGAGCGTTTGATAGCAGGAAGATGTTGGTAACCACTGGTGACAGGAGTGTCATTTTACAGGCTTCCAACATGTCATTAGCTTTAGCATTAGTTAAACTGTTAGATTCAGCATAGGCAGAAGCTTTACCATTGGCTCTGAATGTAATATTAGATGACAACAAATGTAGCTTTAGCACCTTCGATGAGAGACCCCCTTACTGCAGTTATGTGTAAGACAGTCAAATCCAAGAGAACAAAAATCCCTGAACATGGTTTCACAATACAACACTGTTTTTAATGCTACCTTTGATAGATATTGGTTTTGAGTTGAAATGTGTGCAGTCTGAAAAATGAGTCAAGTGAGGAGTCTCAAGTTCTTTACCATTTGGTTGGGCTCCGTATCCGTTTGGAACACCAGAATAAACTACAGGACACAGAAAAAAACGGTCAAGTCATCTTCCATTATAGTCATCCATCTACCTCTCATCAGTGAGTATATGGTGGGTGCTACGCTCCAGGCTTACCTGCTTTATCTGCTGCCGGGCTGGGGTTCCCACGTCCTGGGAGGAACCCAGCTAACACACCTTGAATCAACCAAGCATCATAATAGCATCAACCTAAGATCACACTAGGATCCACCTTGCACAGTATTAGCGTTAAACCAGCATTGACCTAGCATTATAATAGCCTCAACCTTGCACCATTCTAGCATCATATAAGCATTTACATAGCATTACACTAGCATTGTTGTTCTGGTCTTCACCTTTGGCCTGGCCTTGGTTTCCCTTGGCGACACCGGCTCCAGCACCGTAACCTAGTGATGAGATGAAGGAACAGGAAGTACAATGTTGTTTTGTGACGACCAGAAACTAAATAACTACTTTATAGGCCTCGCTATAGTGTTGTATGCATGTTGTGTATGATCAACAGGTTGCTATAATACTTTGCATGTCTTTGCCATTTCTACCAACCGTTTCCTTGTCCATTAGCCAAGCCAGCCTGTGCACCATAACCTGAAATACAAAGTATTATGTTTACATGTGTGTGTGTGTGTGTGTGTGTGTGTGTGTGTGTGTGTGTGTGTGTGGGGGGAGGGGGGGGATTTCAATTTGAGATCATATTTGTTAATCTACAAACCGTTTCCTTTGGTTCCTTGTCCATTAGCTGGTCCTGCTTGGGTACCATAACCTGAAATATAGATTATGAAATGGTTGGTTACGTGTGTGTGTGTGTGTGTGTGTGTGTGTGTGTGTGTGTGTGTGTGTGTGTGTGTGTGTGTGTGTGTGTGTGTGTGTGTGTGTGTATTGATGAGGTTGAGATCATATTTCTTAATCTACAAACCATTTCCTTTGGTTCCTTGTCCATTAGCTGTTCCTGCTTGGGCACCATAACCTGGAATATAGATTATGACATGGTTACATGACGTGTGTGTGTGTGTGTATTTGAGATCATATTTATTAATCTACAAACCGTTTCCTTTGGTTGCTTGTCCGTTAGTTGGTCCTGCATGCACACCATAACCTGAAATTCATATGTGTTTTATTAATTTATTACAGCATGTATTCATATACAGATCTACAGCTGTCTTGGTCAAACAGAATAAAATTTGGTCCCTAGACGGAATAATCACATCTATGTATGACACAGTATCATGTTTTGAATAGAAGACTAGCTGTTAATAACATAACATTGAACATAAGGCATCTGTTCAAAGGGTATCATTAGATCGTAAACTAGTAGTTACCATTGAACCGGGCTCCATAGCCGTTAGGCACAGCAGCAGCTGGCTGGTAGCCTGCAGTAGGTCAAGAGTATTGAACATTTGGTATTGAGAAAAGTGAACATCAAATATAGTAGGATACCATTCTTTTCATGATCATATTTATTATTTCAGATGGAGGGAAACTTATTTACCGTTTGATTTGGCACCTTGACCGTTCTGAGACCCATAACCAGCTGGAACAAACAGGAAAACAGCTTCATCACCATGTCATCAAGGAAACTATTTCAAGAGTAGCACATCAGTCTTCCAAACAACACGGAATTGAGGATGAACCATCTCCAGGCCATTTCGGAAGTATAGGAGCATTGGAATATCATTTTTTGTATTTTTTTGGTAATTGTAAATTATTTGGCATTATGGCCATGGAAACTGCCACAGCCACATAGTAAAACTTGGTAGTTCATAAGCAAGTTCATGTGGTGGTTAATAGGTAAGGTCAGATGATAGTTAATAGGTTAGTTGGATAGCTCATGTGGTGGTATATATAGTTAGTTTAGTTTAGTTTAGTTTCTCCACCTGGCTTTGGCCCCTTCATCCCTCCTGGGGGGAACCCAGCTCCTAGCGCTGAACCGGCCCTTTGGTACCCAGCAGTCTTTGCAGGACCTGGAGAAACACCGCAAACATACAGGTCAGCCACTAGAACACACTATACAACTAGGACACATGATTAAACAACTAGAACACTATAGAACAAATTAAAAATAAAGTAACTGGAATATACTAAAGAACAATCAAGAACTATACAATCCTATAGAATACCTTGGATATATAGAAATAGAACACACATCATCTCATAGAAGATATAATCGTGTTAACCTGAGGGAATCCTTCCCCAGTTGAGACTTACCTCTGCTGGGCTGAGCTCCATAACCTCCTGGAGAGACAAGGGATCACATGGTTAGAGCATAGATTGTCCCCACATCAACATCTCACCTGACAAGACCCTCACCTGTCATGGGGTTCCCAGCCAGCTGTGGGCCCTGGTGGACACCAAGGCCCTGACCTGCTCCTATAACAGAAGTACAAAGAGTCCTCACTTGTTATACCTGGTGGTACACACCTGGTGGTTCAGCTACCAATACTTTGGGCAGAATGTGCTATTGTCAGATACCTCATATTGCAGTCATATACAAATGTTTCTATAAAGTCTCAATAAACTCAATGTCATGGGTAGAGGAGTGATAAAGGGTGAGGCAGATGAGGCGAAGGAAGAGGAGGGGTGAGGAATACGAGGGTGAGGAAGAGGGTGTGTACCATAGGTTGGTTGTCCGTTCCCCTTCATTGGTTTACCGGTGGCTCCGAGGTGAGCTAGAAAACACAAAACGCAATCACGAACCCAGCTCTGTACACGGCATATATATGTTCTGTCGGACGTCTGCATTTAAACAAACCGTTTCCTCCGTTAGCCTGTCCAGCATGGGCGCCATAACCTGAAATACACATTATTTAATGTTACTGATAATTTCACGTGCAGGTTTTGGGAGATAAGTTAGTATTTCATGTTAAGTTACTCAGACCACCACCTAAGAGGAAAATGCTTTCACATCATTGATTCATTGCGCGCGTGTGCGTGCGTGCGTGCGAGGTACATGTAACATACCGTTGCCTTTGGCTGCTTTCCCATTAGCTTGACCTGCATGTGCACCATAACCTGTAGCATACATTGTGTTGAACATGTTGTGAACGTGCATGTGGGTGTGTCTGTATATTCATACATTATAATATTGATTTATTCATGTACAAACCGTTTCCTTTCGTTCCCTGTCCATTAGCTGGTCCAGCGTGGGCCCCGTAACCTGAAACGTTTGTGTTAATACAGGTTTATATGTGTTACATTTACGTGAGTGAGTGAGTGAGTGAGTGAGTGAGTGAGTGAGTGAGTGAGTGAGTGAGTGAGTGAGTGAGTGTGTGTGCTCATATTTATTAATCTATAAACCATATCCTTTGGTTCCTTGTCCATTAGCTGATCCTGCATGTGCACCATAACCTGAAATTAATTTCAGAGTGAGTGAGTGAGTGAGTGAGTGAGTGAGTGAGTGAGTGAGTGAGTGAGTGAGTGAGTGAGTGAGTGAGTGAGTGTCCTTTACAAACCATTTCCTTTGGTTGCCTGTCCGTTGCCTTGTCCTGCCTGAGCACCATAACCTGAAATATAATTTAATGTTAAATTACATGCATCAAAGGCAATAACATGCTATCTTGAATGTTACACGCATGTTATATATTAATGTAATACACATTTATTAATACCGTTTCCCTTGTTTGCTTGTCCATTGCCTTGTGCTGCGTGTGCACCATAACCTGAAATATAGATTCATGTTAATTTACATGCACGTAAGGCAGTAACATGTTATACATTAATGTAACAAGCATGTATGTTATATACCGTTTCCTTTGGTGGCTTGTCCATTATTTGTTCCTGCGTGTGCACCATAACCTTAAATATAGATTAATGTTAAATTGCATGCATACATGTATGCAAGTATGTTTTAGGTATATGTATTTAACATAAATGTATGTATATTAAATGTAATATACCATTTCCTTTGGTTCCCTGTCCATTATTCGGTCCTGGGTGAGCACCGTAACCTGAAATATAGGTTAATCTCAAATGACATACGAGCATTGTGATAAAATGTTGTATATTAATGTAACAAGCATGTATGTAATACCGTTTCCTTTAGTTGCTTGTCCATTATTTGGTCCAGTTCGTGCACCGTAACCTGAAATATAGATTCATGTTCAATTACATGTATGCATGGCAATAACATGTTATATATATTTAACACACATGTTAAATATTCATGTAAAACGCATGTTATAAATGAATGTAACACATATGTATTAATACCGTTTCCCTTGGTTGCCTGTCCATTGCCTTGTCCTGCCTGAGCACCATAACCTGAAATATAGATTCATGTTAAATAACATGCATGCATGTATCGAGGTAACATATGTTATGAGTATGTATTTAACATGCTTGTATGCATATCATAGATAATACAGCATTTCCTTTGTTTGCCTGTCCATTATATTATATATTATTACATTATATTAATGTAACACGCATGTTATATATGAATGTATATGAATGTATGTAATACCATTTCCTTTCGTTGCCTGTCCATTATTTGTTCCTGAGTGTGCACCATAACCTGAAATATAGGTTCATGTTAATTTACATGCAAGCATGGCAATAACATGTTGTATATGAATGTAACACGCATGTATTAATACCGTTTCCTTTGGTTGCTTGTCCGTTGCCTTGTCCTGCGTGTGCACCATAACCTGAAATATAGATTCATGTTAAATTACATGCATGCATGTATCGTGTTATGTATGCATTTGACATGCATGTATGCATATTAAAAGTAATATACCATTTCCTTTAGTTGCCTGCCCATTGTGTGGTCCTTGCTGAGCACCATAACCTGAAATATAGGCTCATGTTAAAATACATACATTCATGTATCAAAGTAACTTGTTCTATGAGTACATGAATTTAACATGCATGTATGTATATTAAAAGTAATATACCGTTTCCTTTGGTTGCTTGTCCATTATTTGGTCCTGCGTGCGCAGCGTAACCTGAAATAAAGGTTTGTGTTAAATCACATGTATGCATGTATCGAAGTTTGTTGTGAGTTTATGTATTCAACATGCATGTATGTATATTAAATGTAATATACCGTTTCCTTTGGTTCCCTGTCCGTTCGCCTGTCCCGCGTGAGCACCGTAACCTGAAACATAAACTTATATTAAACATGGTGTCGCCAACATGCATGGATGAACGTGCTGAACACATATGTAACCTGTATGTTACGTTGCATGTCAAATGTCTTCATGAACGTTGCATGTAATCTACAAGCCGCTTCTTTTGGTTCCCTGGGCGTGAGCTTATTATTTTTTTTTCATCTACATTAATTTATAATATAAAATGATCCTGTTACCGTTTCCGTTCATGGCCTGTCTGCTTGAAGGTCCAAATTGAGCCCCATATCCTGAAAACATTCCAACGTTAAACAGTGTGTGTGTGTGTGTGTGTGTGTGTGTGTGTGTGTGTGTGTGTGTGTGTGTGTGTGTGTGTGTGTGTGTGTGTGTGTGTGTGTGTGTAAGAGAGATATTATAATGTATTTAACAAACCGTTTCCTTTAGTTCCCTGTCCATATGGTTTTCCTGCATGGGCACCATTACCTGAAATATATCGATATTTTAACCCAACTTAGAACATATGTCTGCTATATGTGAATGTTCTGCAAACATTAATGCACTGTTTAATTTGGATTACTGTTGTCCTGATGACTTCTATTAAGAGTTATTAACTAGTCCACCCGCCATTAGACTGGGGACCAGCGAAAGCAGCACCACCTACAGGCCGAACACAGATCATACAGTATCAAAAGACATTCCATGTCGATAGAGTTGATCCTTTGTGTTGATTATGGTTGTACCATAGAAATAGTGAATCAAGATGATATATTGCGTTAAATAATAACTGATATGATAAATGGCAATTCACCAACCTGCCCATTTGATTGGCTCCCTTCCCTGTCCGTTCTGAGCCCCTGAAGGCCCGCCCACACCTGGAAGCACATTAATATTACATATAGTTTACATTTAAAGATCAACTACAAATCTAGCCACATTCTCTTCACCTGTGGCCACACTGAGGCCAACCCTGATCAATGCATTATTTATGTATGACTAATTGAATTGGTCAAAATAGTCCAAACTGTTGTAGTTTGACTTTGAAACTACACAAGTTTGAAACGTTTAATTCACCTTTAGAAGGCATCAACATTCTTCCGATGCCGCGGCCATTTTGAACTTCCATTCCTAAAATGGAGGAGAGGAGCAAGATGAGATGGATAGAGTATAGCAGGAACAGGTGTATGATCTGGTGTGACGCGGTCTGGACATAATATATACGCCGTTAACAGGTCAGGACATACCATTTGTTGGAGCTCTTTGTCCGTTGGGTACTCCATAAGTAGAGCCATAACCTTGAACAAAGAAAAACATTAGCTCTTAGCCTCCCTATCTGTTATTGTGACAGTATGTATTATTGTCATAATAATGTCATAATCATGTTGTATTAACATGTAACAAAACGGTGTATTGACATCCAACAGTTTGTTGTATTGAAATGTAATAATTATGTTGTATTGTATTGACATGTAAGTTTTTCATATGAACTGATTTACCCGCAGCGTATCCGTTGGGAACCCCACCAGCAGGTCCATATCCTAAGAAAATACGGAATGCCGTTTACCAGGTAACTTTATGCCAGACGTTAATATCAAATAAGTTAGTTAAGTAATAGTCAAGTTAACCTGAATGGGAAAGAGGCTTGTTAAGGTAAGTGATAGTTAAGGTAAGTTAAGTGATCTTTTAACCAAGTTAAGTTATGGTTCATTTAAGTAATAGTTCAGCTGAATAAGGAGGCTGTTCGAAGCGCCCCTCACAGTCACATGTCAGGTTTAGCCACCTTAGATCACCATGGAAACGCAGATATGCGCTGTATTTTCACGAGATCACACGAACTCCTGGGGAAAACGGAAAGAGGCTACCTCTCTTAAAAGACGCAGATCCAGCCACCGGGCAAACCTGACATGATTGTTTGAAATTTGGCAGACAAACACCAGTCCATCTCTCTTCTTCCCCGTCTCCCTCTCTCTCCCTGCCTCCAACTCTTCCTATCACCGTCGCTCATACTCAGCCTGTTCTGAATTTAAATGTTTACTTCATGACCTGCCATGTTACTTAAAATATAAAGAAAAAAATACACAAAGCCATTTTTGTTAATATTTTTAAACCATTGGTTCAAGTCTTAATTTTCTTTTTAGCCAAATCCTGCAGTGGAGGCCTAAACTCTTCATCCTTCAGTTGTAAGAACTAAGCGGCTACGAGCTAACTCCGGAGACAACGTCGCCAAACGTGGAGGTCGTCTCACCTCTCATCTGCACCTCCTGCAGGAACAGCAGGAACACCGCCGTCCGCATCACCTGGCCCGTCGCCTGGGAAACCCCCCGATATAACCCCATCGCCTTGAATACGCTGCAGTACAAGCCCAGCCAGAGAGATGGGAAAGGAGACAGAGAGAGGACAGTAGGAGGGTGCCTAGGACCCTAGGGGCCTCATATACCCTCCGTCTCTCGCAGGAACCCCCCTTCTGGCTCTGCAGCTCCTCCTCCCTTGGTCATCAGTGGGTTCCCGTTTACACGGCGAACAACTCTCCACTTAAAGTGCACACAGACAGAGTAACTGATGGGGCCCCTGCACAGGGGCCCTAACCTTGTCAACAAAGTGCTTGTATACTTAGCACTGACCCGTCACACATTAGCAGGGCTATAGGGGTTCTAAATTGGGTTTAAAAGACTGCAGATGACTGCCATCCATCCAAATAACCAACTCAACACACCAACAAACTGGACAACGGCAAGATACCAGAAGAAGCAATCCGTCAGACACCCTGTGGTGAGACAGGAGGCCAAAATACCTTCTGTGGACATACATCATTCCAGAGCAAACACTTCCTTAAAATGATTTTGTTTGACTATCAGAAGCTGTATGATGTGCAGTTTATGGAGATCCAGTGATAGCCTGAACAAAGGTCTAGCCATGCAGCTATAAGCTGGTAGACCCAACGATTGAGTTGGGATTGCCTCATCCATAAACCTCTTCACTGAGGGTCTTGGTCCGATCTTGGGGGTCGAGGAGAACCTTAACCCTGTATGGACACATCTATACTTCAGAGCTCTGCCACTTCTGAGAAAAGATGACGTTATGGATCAGTCGAAGAGAGACAAGCTTCTTGTGTGTTTTAAAGAAGAGAAGAAACGAGGGAAGATCTCTCGCCTCCCGACCGGATTCCTCAGCTCACTGCCAAATCCTCATCCGGGGGTCAGAGAGTGGTGGTGGGATCCAGCTGTCCAGACCCCTCACACACTTGGATGTCTCCCCACCAAGCCATCTTTACCATGTTCCAGAATAAACCTAGATCACATGTCTATAAGCATTTGTTTAGTTTGTTGAACCCACATAGTATAAGTTTTAAATTACACCTTGTTGATAAGTTCCCACACTTAAACTTATTGGAGTTACAGATTCATGCATTTGATAATGGTGGGTGCTTTTTAGATTCATTTCAAATCTTTAGTGACTGGTTGTAGTTGGAGACAGTGTTGAGCTGTGACATTGCAAGTTTTGGTTTTTATGTTTGACAAGGAGATGCTGAGCCTTTTAAGGGCTGTTGACACATAAACGAGATGTGTGGAAACATGGCAGACAGTTTTCATGACAGCTATGGTCACATCTGACCACGTCTTGCCAAGCCATACCATCTTCAAGAACTGCATAGAATGAGTCTTCAAAATGGTTTGAGAAAATAAAATTCCTAAAATGTTTCTTTTTTTTTTACAGAATTTTATTTATCTTGCAAGTGCTCTATAGTGCATTTTAAATAATTTCCGTTTCCAACTTAAATAATAGTAGACAACTGAGATATTTAAACATGAGGAATACAGTGCAATGTGCGCTATTCCACATGTACATACATACCTTCACTTTGTTTTACAAAATCAAATAAAACAACATTTTGCACAGCCTCTCCTGACGTGCCAGAAGGTAGCATTTAGCATTTCTACAATGAACAGATATGTTGCTGTACAATCATAAATAACTATACAATCCCAAGAATCCGAGCTACAGCACGTTAAACTCAGTTTACAAATGATAACGTAGAGTATGGCCAAAACCCTTTTGACCCCAAAACGTTAAGGTCCTCAAGGTGCCTTCTCAGAAACTATTGGATCACAGTTCGCAGAATGAACTAGCAGAGCCCATTAGCTCCCACTAGAGGTCAAGCTAACAAAGCTGACGTCAAGCAGCACCTATAAAAATAAACCTGGTTTAACACACGTCAACCTGGCATGCTAAGTAAACATAATCGTGGGTGTTTCAAGGGGGAGAACATAAAAAACAAGATAAAGGAAATAAAATGGAAACGGCGTGAGGGAAAGGTGAGGGACAGGGGAATAAATACAGTCGTTATTTACAGTAGATATGCACGGAGAATCCAGTCCAACACGTTGGTGAACTTCTACCATTGTGTTGACAATCTGCTGAAGAGAATAACTTCTAGAGCTCCTCCCTCTCACGACGGAAGAGCCAACCCTGACGCAGATCTAGAACAAAATTAAACACTTGTCAAAATGCAAATTTGCCAAATTACAGCACCGAAAGTAAAGGCCAAATTATGCTTCGGCATCCGCCACCTTTTGACGCACAGACATCGTGCTTTCCCTGCAATGACACACCAGGGACGTATGAACCGCTTGGTCTTCCCCTGCTACGTTTAACAGTTGGTTCATGATCGATTAAATGAGGGTCACTATACCTTTATTCATAAGACACCTCAGAAACAGCATAAAGATCAATCAGTGACTTATTTTTAAACGATCCTCAGAATCTGACTCAGAACCATCAACGCTTGCAGCAGTGTAGAGACAGACGCCAAATCTATGGTGAACATGTGGAGCAGAGACATAATTAGGCAGGAACAGTGGACCCAGATTGCATAAAAGAGCTTGGTTGACGACAGAGCAGGACTTACTCCATGTTGCTCTTGAGCTGGTGGACGGTGCGTTTATCCAGGTATCGGCAGAACAGCGTGAGGAGGTTTGAGGGGAGGAGCAGGGGCTCCACCAGGGTGCATTGGGACAGCTCGCCCGCCACCTGGAAGATCGTGTCCGTCCTGGAACATTTAGAGAGACATGAGCAACCCTGATCACATAGGCCCAGGTGAGCAAGTGTTGGTGACCGTTTAGTACCATACCAGGTCTCGAAGTCTCCGATGCTGGGATCCAAGGGGATCCCAGAGGAAAGCAACCTCTCCCCTTGGGACAGGAGGGCATAGAGCAGGGACAGACCAAACTGGGAAGACACAACATCACAAACTGACCCTCCATGTTTTAAACTCTGGACCTCTATGACCCTCAACAATAGACTAGCGTCAAACTAGAGGTTGTGTCAGAATTCAGACAATTTAAATCTTCCAGCAACATTTCCTTGTATTAAACCCAGGGCCGCACCTTGTTCTGGCAGGTCTGCAGGAGGCCCCCAGGACCCTCCGGGGTCTCCCCGACGGACGTCAGGTTCTTCAGGATGACTATAAGCTGGCTGAAGGTCAGCATTGAGATCACAGTCCTCAGGGAGGGGTACAGCACAGGGAGAACCTGGGGGAGAACAAACCCACCACACGTACAGACTGATGAGCGTGGCAACACACAGCTGAGGAAGGTTGCAGGCTCTTTAGAAAAGCCAGATAGAGGTTGTCATTATAAGGTTAACAGAGGTGAACGTTCATCCATCAAGGGTCAAACTAAAGAAGCTTGTAAACGCAAAAGTGGCATTTCCCTTCTCTACTCGTGCACCATGACAAGAAACAGGACCAGCAGTTGGTCTTCTGTAGATCACGTCTCAGGTGGCCTATAGAATACGTCTGTGTGATGGCTCGTCTACCTCATCTGTGTCCCTGCTCATCAGCGTGGGGATGTGAGAGGTCACCACGGTCAGGATCCTCAGGCCGGCGGCGTGGTCCAGGAACGGAAGCAGACGCGAGATCAGCTTTTTCCCCTTGTTGAACATGAGACACGACAGGAACTCCACACCCGTCTCTCTGCCACAAAACAATAGGGTTCTTCATGCAAGAGCAGTACAGATAGCATGCCTGCCCATTCAGATCCCTCTTCTGTGCTCCTTCGAGGTCTCTTCCCTCTGTGTTTGTGACCACTACTCCCACCATTGGTTCCAAACACCTTGTGAAGGGCTAACTATAGCAGGAAGGAACTCACAGGGCATCGTAGTGCTGCAGCTGAGACAAGATGGTCTGAACCTTTTGCCGAGTCTTCTCCTTCACCTTTTTGTCCTCCGCCTCAGCCAATACCTTGCCCTTCATCCTGTCTTCCTCCTCCACTTCAAGCAGAACCACAAAGAGCTGCAGAGCAGAGGAACCACAAAGAGCAGAACATAGCCATGACAGGCGTGATCCACTGAGACGAAGTACTCAACCAGGACGCCGCGTTACCTTCTCCATCTGCATTAGGACCTCCAGTTGCTGTGTTTTCACGTCTTTGGGTTCCTGTTTGATATAAATGAATAAGACTAGGAAGGCAGAGTAAGTAGTAAAATGTATTTCACCTTTGTTTCTGCTTTCATTATACATCTTCCAATTCAGCAGCTATTGCCCTCCTTACAGTCCCTGAAGGGAGGGTTCCCTCATCTGTGTTCCTTCTCAAAGTTTCCTGCCTCTTGGTGCAAGTTTTTTTTCCCTTTAAGCCCTTTAGAAGGGTTAGGGGGCATTGTATAATCTTGGCCCGGAAACCCTTTGCGATTAACTGATTAAGGGCTGTGCTATTGAAGTGGTCGTCCAGGGTTCTTACCTCATGTGATCCATGGGTTGGGTTGGCGTTCACGGCACCGATGGCCCGGCGAGGGGAGAAGCATGTGGAAACCGCCACCTGGCCAAGAGAGCCCTCTATGTGGACCACTGTCAGAACCAGAACCAGACGTACAAACTGTTTGTGCATGTTCAAGGCGATAGAAGTGAACAGTTGGGTTCGGCAGCTTAAGGGCCGATTATGGTCCAACGTTCACGCAACGGGGTTACGGACCCGTTACGTCCTTGCGGACCCTCCTTGCGTACACCGCAAGAGCCCTACGTGCGCCTCCCAAAAATTGTAACCTTCCGTCGAGGCGATGCAGCAGCAAGGGCTGTGATTGGTCTGCTCACTAAAACCCAAAGCAGAACCAAAACAGGTTCAGGACTGCGTCAAAGCGTCTGCGTGGTCCTTCGTTGCGTGACCATAATCAGCCCTTTAAACTAACCAATGGTACATCATTAAGCAAAGGAAAAATGTATGAAGGACAAAAACGCTTCATGCCAAGAACGTAGCAGCAACTTGCTACGGCCCCTGCACCCTTCAATAACGCCTATCTACACTGAAATACTTTTAAATTGGTTATACAAAACTATTGGTATAACCTCAATGGTGAGGAATCTTTCAAATGGAGGATGACCTGGTGTGTAGGGTTCAGTCTTAGTGATATGGGGCGTGACGAGTTTAGGAGGATGACCTGGTGTGTAGGGTTCAGTCTTAGTGATGTAGGGCGTGAAGAGTTTAGGAGGGTCCCTCTTGCTCCGCATTCCCAGCTCCTCCTCCACCAGCTTAGCCTCCATCCGCCGGTAATATTCCTACAAAGTAACAAATATTACCACCACCCAGCCAGCCCATCCTCACCACCAGAGAGTGGCCATTCCCACCCAAAGAGAGACGAGAATGGTAGTCCCCACCTGGTAGTAGTAGTCCTCCAGGTTAGGGTTCTCCGTCTGCAGCTGGATCATCTGTAGCCTGGTGATCCACTCCTTCTCCTTCTCAGTCATCAGCTGGCAGTAGGGGTCCCAGCTCTCTGCCTTCCTAAGCGACGAGCCATCACCCAGACCCATGAGATTAGATCACCACCAACACCCCGGAGCATTCCCCTCATAGACCCAGAGGTCAGACCCACCTCTCTGCTGTCCGCTTCTGGCCGAGGAGTCTCTTGTGTTGGGGGTGGAGCTGGGTGACGGGCCCAGGGTACCTGGGTAGGAGACTGTCAATATGAAGCCCTGCTAGGAAACCCATACAAATAGGCCATCTTGTTTTTAAAAACCCACCAGCCTTCAAAATGTGGGACACCTACAGTCTGATGCATTCAATACACAGTCAATATCAAACTTCAGGAGTAACATCTGGCCTAATGGGGTGTTGCAGACATTTTCTGATTGACTGATAGTATTTAAAAAGAGTGACTCCAACAGGCAGCATTTTTATCAGCGCTGGGCTTTAGTGCTCAATCTACCACTGACTGATAAAACTACAACCTAACCTGATAGGCTGCACAGGAGTGGACGAAGGGCTGTAGAAGGGGGAGGGGCCTGGGGAGTTGGCACCAAAGCGAAGATGCATCATCTTTGGGGTCTGAGGCTGAAACGGGTAACATTAGAACACATGGATCAAGACAAACCAATGACCATGATAGCCAAGCAACAAGACGTGAGAAGTATTTGGCACTGGAATGTACCAGTCTGTAGGTGGGCTTCAGTGATGCTTACCTGGCTGTATTGTGGGGAGGCCATCTGTCTTGGTTGGACCAGGGAACCAGGGGTCATGGAACTGTTCATCTGAGAGACCCCCATCAGGGGAGTTTTAAATAAACACTCTCTTGTAATACAAACTATGCTTATAATTACCCTGTCAAAACCGCACACAATGAATGTTGTACAATATAAAAGTACAAAAAGAAACAATGACAAGCGGATCAGGAGTATGATTAGGGTCAACAGACATTGAACTGAACACTTGACTAGTCCTGCATTGAATGGATCTGTATAAATAATCTATCTGAACGAGGTGGACGTACCCAGTTCTTGACGAGAGGGGACGGGCCAGGTGGCGGGCGATGGGAGAAGAGCCTATTTGAGCCTTGTC
The DNA here is from genome assembly GCF_949987615.1 of Pollachius pollachius. NCBI lineage: Eukaryota > Metazoa > Chordata > Actinopteri > Gadiformes > Gadidae > Pollachius > Pollachius pollachius. Next base: position 7,802,973 of record NC_136952.1, read on the forward strand.
CCCTGGGCAGAGTACTCCGGGCTCTGAACCCCGAGGAGGGGTATGGAGAGTGCAGGATCGGAGGCGACCCACGGTGACCTCTGCTCCCATGGCCGTCGATCACACAGACGATAGCGTTGTCCTGCACACGAGCACATGACCGAACAGTGTATATCAACTGGGAATAAGGCCCAATTACTTCAAGGCTTAGGGGGTTCCATTCTTCATCTAGCTGAACTGGAAAGAGCATGGTACTACGACTGTGAGGGATAGAGGTTCATTCTAAATCTTCGTAGTGATGATTGGCCCAATGAACACAGATCTGATCCAAGATGATATAATGAATTAACCTCTAGTATGGATCCAGTCATTCTGTTTTTCCTGCAGGACGGCCCCATCCACTGAAACAAACACATCAGTTAAAAACATCTCAAAAAGTACTTTCAAAGTTATAGTAATGCAGCATCATATTCTGTTAAATAATGATGCAGAATGGTGCATCTTCTTTACAATTCTTGTATGCTGTTTCAGTATAGACTAAGCCAGTTTCCCCTCTACTGTAGACAAACAGGAGGAGAAAACTCACGCCCGCCCTCTCCATCGTGGCCCAGGGCAGAGGGGCTCCGCAGTCCACTATAGCACTGTCAAACGTCTGAAACAGAACAGAGCAGTACTCGCACACAGTGGCCAACCAAGGTTATGGATGGATACCAAAGTACCGTACCTTAGAATGCGGATGGTTTAGTTTTGTTTTTATTTTAGCTTTAGTTTTTTCTAGAAACAAAAACAAGTGAAGATCAAAACATATTCTACATACAATGATTGAGCACACAGATTAAAGCTATGGCAAGTCACCTTCAACGTCAAGAAATTCACTCATTGGTTTGAAAGTTTAGGAAAAAGGTCAATTTGCAGCCAATGAGGATAATTATTTTTCCAACGCATGGAAATAATCCAACATGTTTGTTTATTTACCTGTACTGACGCATGTATGTGACCTAACGTGTACGCGACGTGAGCAGATCTGAGCAGAGTTTTGTGTCTTGGCAGTGTAGACGGAAATGCTACGGCGGAGCGTATTCAAGTTTTCCACTCTGGAGGGTGGTTTCAGATTTTTGTGTTTTTAAGCCCCAAAAACGCTGTCACCGTCTAAATGAAAAGGCACTTCCGATAAAATATTTTGTCGTTTTTACCCGCAAGCGTCCTCGCGTAAACGGGGCCTTAGCCTCCACTGGACTATACACATTCACTAACAGACAGGCAGAGTGGCGGGAGGCTGCCGGATGGTTTAGTTTTGAGTAAAAAAATAATGACATAAGATAACACTTAACTAGTGATCCTGAGAGCAAACGATGGATCACTGGATGGATACATTTTCCCTAAATTTCCTATACCGTGTACACAAGAAGCATCAGCAGCCTATACTTGGTATCGAATCTAAAAGGGATATCAGTGGCATTGCTGATCAATAGCCAGGATTGGGGGGGGGGGGGGGTTCTGATCACCTTGATGCTGGGCCGCCCCTCCACCGTCCGGACCACTGCTGGGTCCTCAAACATCTGGGCTCTGATCCTGCCCCCCCGCAACCCATATCCTCTTCCTCCACCCCCACCTCTGCTGCTCCGCTGCCCTTGTGGGCCGAGGGGAACCAGCTGCTCCTTCTGTCTGGGAGGGGGGGAGGGAGGGGGGGAGGGAGGGGGGGACACTCTCGGGGTAGGAGGGACGATTGGTGGCCGGGGAGGAACGATGACGTTGCTCCCCTTCTGCTCCACATCCAGATCTAGGTGGAAGAAGACGGAGCCTGCTCATGGATTCTGTTATGGATATTAATGGATTCATAAGCCATCATTCATCACCCCACCAGCACCTCAGACATTTGCTTGAACACACCTTGTTGAGGGCTGATAATGTGCCAACAAGGGGGTGAAATCACACGCATGAACATGGACTTACTAATCAAAATGGACCTATCAACAGGTCAATAGAGAAGGGTCCCCTTCCCCCAGTGCATGACTGTGGTTCCTCACCCATGCCAAACGTCTCCTCGTTGTAGAAGTCGATGTCTTCGTCCTCTTCAGCCATGGCCTGGAGACCGCAGTCCATCTTTTCCTCCTCCCAGGCACCTCCGCTGTCGGGCCACGATCCCCCCTCCCCCTTCTCCTTGGGAACCGCCGACGGACACTGGGCCCCCAGAGACAGACACAAGACAACAGTTCAGGACTGAGCAGTTTGAGGCCTGCTCCTTGTTGAGCTAATCTGAGGACAAAGACCTGCTCCTGGTTGACAGACTCCCGCAGACCCACCCACCCACCCACCCACCCACAGACAGCCACACTGCAATCCCTTTTAATGTTGAAGTTAACATTCTGTACGTAAAATACAATTCTTTGGCGCTAAAGCCAAAGACAATGTGCACAAGAGTCAAACAACATCTTCCATTGCTTTGGGTATATAAAGACACACAATAATCACTGTTCAATAGCGTAATCTGTGGGCCAATGCAACGGATTCAGAACCTTGGAGTTCCCGTCCATAAATAGTTGTGAGTCTTGACCCATTATGAGTAGATTAGTAATAATGAAAGTAGTAGAAATGAAAGAAAGTTACCATTTATCCGTTATTGGAGTAATCGAAGGGTGCATTATCCATTAAACAATGGGAGACAACACTTCAAAACACTATCTCCTCGTAATTCCAGACAATGGAGGCCATGTTTTGCTGGTTTCGTTGTCACCTGAATAAACTTGCCAGCTGTGTAGTCCATTACGACTCGTGCGTGATTAACACACGGCAAGCTCTACATTCCAAGTATACATCAATTAATCGCGATGTTTAGAACAAAATACGGAGAGACTTTGGATAGGATCTAGTCCAACCTCCTTGACGTTTGGTAAATGCGGGGCGCATGGCATGGGAGAACCACCACACAATTAAGTCAATTTAGGAGACCGCACGCCTTCTGACTTTACACTTTTAAGGCAATACGAATATTATTTGTAGTTATTAAACAATACGAATTTAAACCCGCTGTCATGCAGAGCCTTCAGGCTATGCGAGTCCTAATTGATTGACATAACGAAGTAAATATTGATCAAACAGATGCCTAATTAAACCGCATGCGAACAAGCCCACAAGCGCGCGCGGAACGTCGTCTGTGTGAAGCACATCAATGATTTGACTTGGTAATTGATTTAGGAAACTATTACTTACCCGCTGTTCTGAGTCACTCATGGTGTGTGTTCGTGTGTGTGTGTGTGTTGGGAACGTTACTGACTTGATACTCGTGTGTCGCTCTGACTCCAGTTACCTGTCTCACGGACACCTGTTGACGCGCTCATCAGCCTATTTAAATGAGCACGCAGGTGCACAGCTGCGCGAACGCGACAAGATGACGCATAGACAGCAACAGACCATATTTAATTTCGTGGAATCGGTTTATTTTTTGGTATAATAAAAATGCATAGAAAAAAGTGACAAAATAATACAATAAAACAGCTTTGGCACATCATCGTAGCGAGTACATAAAAGTGGTTTAAGCGGTAGACGTCCTTTATAAAAGCCATAGCGGTGACAATATAATACTATTGGTAATGTAAAGTGGAAATAGTATAGGAAGTCTCTTTCATTTAAACAATTATTTTTAACTCTCAATTAAGATTTTATATTTCACTCTTCAGGGTTCATATGACCCTTTTATGCAAGACAGCTCCATGGTCAATATTAAATTTGATTATGTACAAAATGTAAACAAATTACAGACAACAATTAGAAACTTCAATCGCTCATCAATTAAAAGCATTTAAGGGAAGCACCGACACCACTTTATGACCAAGACCAGAACCAGTCTAGAGATGTTCACCCTGGATAGAAGAAATGGTCATTTTGTCTCAATATAAAACAGTTTACATTGTATGAGGTGGATCTGAGTATTTGGGGAATTCTCTGGTACAAAAGTAATCTTCCAGCCGGAAGTGTCGGACCACCAGTATCAGCATCGGTGCTTGGTGTCAACATCCCGGTATCTGGCAGTCCTTGGACGAACACGCCACAGGCCCCTGTCCTGCACGACAAACAGAAAGACTAACATAATGACGGCAAGTCTGTTTCTCAATCAGACTAATGGCGTACAGAATGCAGACAGAATGACAGACGAGTGGACCAACAGCGAGGTCGTCGGACGCCTCTCCCCTCCTCCTTTCCTCCCCTCCTCAACCTCCTTCTCATCCGAAGAGCTTGATGAAGCAGGGGTGGCAGTAGGGCTTGTTCTCCTGCTCCTTGAAGCAGCCCTTGCTCAGGGGCTTGAGGCAGAAGTGGCAGACCAGGTGGTGGGGGTGGAACTTGGCCCCCATGGCGGTGACGCAGCGACCCAGGATGGGCTGCTGGCAGGCCTGGCAGAGGCTGCCCCGGCTCTGGTGGTAGTGGGCCTCGCACAGCGGCTGGCCCTCGTGCTCGAAGAAACTCCCATTCACGAAGGGGCTGTAGCACTCCTGGAGGGGAGGGGAGGGCCAGACGATCAGCATATCAAACAGATATACAGGTAGTGCAGTCAAATACACAGCCAGTGAAACCTAAACACATCTCAGGTATACAGGTAGTGCAGTCAAATACGCAGCCAGTGAAACCTAAACACATCTCAGGTATACAGGTAGTGCAGTCAAATACACAGCCAGTGAAACCTAAACACATCTCAGATATACAGGTAGTGCAGTCAAACACACAGCCAGTGAAACCTAAACACATCTCAGGTATAAAGGTAGTGCAGTCAAACACACAGCCAGTGAAACCTAAACACATCTCAGGTATACAGGTAGTGCAGTCAAACACACAGCCAGTGAAACCTAAACACATCTCAGGTATACAGGTAGTGCAGTCAAACACACAGCCAGTGAAACCTAAACACACATCTGATGTGCCAAAACGCACATCCACACACCTGACACACACATACATAGCTAGACATACCTCAGATACACCTGAAATTACGTACACATATCAAATACACTCACACCTCAAACAACCGAAAACACCTAAGCACACACTCTACAACATAAAAGGCCAAGCACACACAGCTCAAAGAAAGCTAGACATTTACATTTCTACTCAATGTACCCAAACATACCTCAAGCACAGGTATGTTTGGGTACATTGACACACCTCAACTCATATACACACACACACACACACCCAAAGAGATGTAATGTTGGTGTGGGACGTTGCATGATTATATTGGGATGGCAGTATTTTTTATCAAAAGAAAAAATCACATTGTCTGTGATATAGATAAGGCCTGACAGTCTTGATGAGGAAGAGAAAGATTAGCTATTCCTCACCCGACAGACGAAGCACTGCGGATGCCAGAGGGAGTTCAGAGCTGAGATGTAGTTCTCCAGTATTGGTTGAGTGCAGCCTTGACAACGGGAGGCGAAGAGGTTCAAAAAGCATTGCTGGCAATACTGCTGGCCCTCGCGGTCATGGAAACCTAGACGACAGCACAGGAAGGTTTGAATCTCTGATTCCTCTGATGTTTAACTCAGTAGTCTGGTCTTTGGGTAATTTAATTCATTAGTCTCTGGTACCTTTGATATTTTAACTCACTAGTCTGGTTCACTTGAGGTTGTTACTAACTACTACTGCTACTTTATCCCCTACTACCTCAGTGTTACACAACAAATAAATAGATGTGTATTAAATAATCCCAATTAGTTGAATACACTGTAGTCAGCTAGTCTTCCTGGGGTCCACACATGATGCATAAGACGTAAAAAACATAAGTACAGTATATTTCTAGTTTAATGTTCATAATTCATAATAGTTTGTGTGTGAGCATGTGCAGGTGTGGTCGTGTGTGTGTGTGTGTGTTTGTGTGTGTGTGTGTGTGTGTGTGTGTGTGTGTGTGTGTGTGTGTGTGTGTGTGTGTGTGTGTGTGTGTGCGTGTGGGTTACCTTCATCTCCAAAGGCTCTGCTACATTTGACACAGCAGAAACATTCCGGGTGCCAGTTTTTATCCAACGCCGTCACCATTTTCTACAAGGAATACAATCACAAACCAATCTATTCATTTAACTTATAGATATTTAGAATATATCATGTACATCACGCACGTAAACACACACACTCAAGCACAACCGCACACACACACACACACACACACACACACACTCGCTTGTTCTCACGTTGAGGATGGGCTTGCTGCAGTGGGCGCAGTGGGGGGAGAACAGCGTGAAGTAGTCCGATTCGCAGTATGGACGGCCGTCCTTCTCAAAGAAGTTCCGGCTGCCGAGCTCAGCCTCGCACTCGCTGCACACAAAGTGTTCAGGGTGCCACACCTTCCCCAGGGCTGTCACCACCTGGGGAGAGAAGAGGAAGATACTAACTATAGATATAACTACACAACCAGACACACAACCACCTTCCCCAGGGCAGTCAGCACCTGGGGAGAGAAGAGGAAGATACTAACTATAGATATAACTACACAACTAGACACACAACCACCTTCCCAAGGGCTGTCACCACCTGGGGAGAGACGATATATCAATATATATATCTATAAATAATGATTTACTAAACATATATCATATTATATACATATATTAGATAACATCCTCCAACACCTAGCTAACAACGAGACAGACAACTAATTAACTACATAACCAGACAGACAATCACCCTCCCCAGGTTACAACCTAGAGAGAAGATAACAGTGATAAACTATGTATAAGCCACCAGACAAACACCCCTGCACAAACAGCTACACAACTGGGCACACAATTGGAGAGCAGCGAGTTTGTTAGGGCCAATTAACTTATTACTGTTTATTTAGCATTTGAAAGACACTTTTATCCCAAGCGAAATGCTGAATTCATTCATTAAGTAACAGGTAGTGGTTATGGGGCTTTTTGCTCAAGGATGCCCTAAGTTGGGCTGTGGCCATTGGGGTTCTAAAACCCAAAACCTTTCGGCTAGAAGTCCAACACCCTAACTGGCTCAGCTATACGCTCAGACTCCAACGCAAACCTCAGCTAAACCTGGAGCCAAACATTCATGGAGACCTCACCTGGCCCACTACAGGCTTCTGACAGGCGCAGCAGTTTCCCTTAGAGGAGGTCTGGACCCCCTGCCTGGTCAGGTCTGACTGGAGGAGCCCCAGCATGCTGTCCAATGAGCCGCCAGACGAGGCCTGTGGGGGCGGGGCTGGCTGCTGAGGGACTGCCACAGCTTGAGTGACGGGTAAGACTGGCTAATAGGTGACAGGGATAGATGGTGTCCACATGATTATTGGCATTGATGTGATTGATATCATGGGTGTATGGTCTGCTGTGTGCTGTGTGTTGTGTGTCACAGATTGGGGCGGGTTAAATAATGTGGTTGGCATGTTGAACGTAGTGTGCAGCATGTTAAAGCCTGAAATGTGAATGGTTTTGTGTGTAGTGCGTTGAAGTGAGTGTAGCATGTAATGTGTTGCATGTAGCCTGTAGCCTAGACTGTAGCACATAGCGTGTGTTGAACGTAGTTTGTAGCTTGTAGAGTGTAGCCTGTAGCCTCTAGCCTGTAGATTGTGTGGACCATATAGCCCATAGTGAGAACCTTATATCTCTTTGGGTGTAGCATGTAGCATGTAGCTTGTAGCATGTAGCGTGTCTCTGGACTCACGGTGCTATGGACTCTGAAGTCGGAGAGAGAAGCCATCAGTTTGTCCAACTCAAGAGTAGCCGAGGTGGCGGA
>NC_136952.1:7813173-7915673 GCF_949987615.1 Pollachius pollachius
CTGCTTGAGAAAGACACACACGTCAGCCAGAGCATAGCACACACACACATACACACACAACACACACACACACACACACACACACACACACACACACACACACACACACACACACACACACACAAAGCGCCTGGTCATACACACTACTTAAGCATATGGAAGTTTGGGCTTATCAAAGACCACCAAAAGGAAGTGACATTGCAGGAAACTTCCCTTTGGTAGTCTGACCAACAAGAAGTTTCAGACAGAAGGCACACTGTTGTGTGACATCACCACAGACACGCCCCCTTGGGTGCGTGACCTCACCACAGACACGCCCCCTCGCTCTGAAATGTTAATTTCACACATCATAAGACTTGCTGTGTGTTTTTCGTGAGGGAACTGTCTTGTCATTTAGAAACAGAGTTAAGATTAGAAACTGTCTCACTCCTTACATTCCATGAGGGTCCTAAACCTATTAATTTGGATGATGTGGGTTCATTACACATAAACAACTCCCGGTATTACAGGCAAGGCAAAAACAGATAAATAGATTATAGCTCATCATCTCTGGCTGGCATTGTAATGGTCAAGAAATTAAACCGATCCACTCGTTCTGAAATAAATATGATGATAATACTGACCCACTACTCGCTCCCTCCCCCTTCACTTTATCTATCTCTTAGTCACTCTTTCATAAACAACCCCCCCCCACACACACACACATATACACACACACCACACACTACACACACACACAAACACACAGACACACACACACCTCTCAGAGTGTGTGTCCTGCTCTTATAAGGAGCTGAGTGTGGCTGGATGCAGATGACCATATTTAGAGTCTTGCCGTGCTGTTTCTGTTGGCCGGCGGTCGCGCCAATGAGAGGTCTTTCCCACTCAGAGCCATGGCCCACAGTCACCAAGGCAATGCAGCGTACACAAGCCTCGAGAGCTCTGATTCACACAGGGCTGCAATCCAACACAGATGTTCCTCCGTTTCACCTTCCCTCCGGCTACGCTGCGCTGCACCCCCCACTAACTCTGCCCACCACCATCACACCACCCTCTGCTAACGCCACCCTCCCTCCGGCTACGCCAATGTGGACCCCCACTAATGGCACTACAACTAATACACCTCCCCCAACGACACCAACGTCATCCCCCCCCGCTCCACTTCTACCAGCCTCACTATCAACATCATCATCAGCCACTACTACACACACATTACCCACCACCACCCACCACTCAGACTACCAGATTTGCCAGTGGAGCTCCAGTGAACTCTCTAGACTACCGCTATCATTACTACCTCTTCCTCCCACATCATCATTATCATCATCATCACCACTCCCTCCTCCACCAACCACGTCACCATCATCATGAGGAACAAGGATGCATTTTAGGCTTAAGGGTTAGAGAGGGTTAAGTTGAGGTATTAGGGTTATAGATGGTTAAATCTAGGTATTAGGTTGGGGATGGTTCAGTTTAGGTATTAGGTTGGAGAGGGTTAAGTTAAGGTATTAGGGTTATAGATCGTTAAGTTTAGGTATTAGGTGAGAGAGGTTTAGGTTAGGGTTAGGTGTTATGCTAGAGGAGGTTACGTTAAGGTGTTATGCAAGAAAGGGTAAAGTTTAGGAATAAGGTTGGAGTTGGTTAAGTTAGGTATTAAGTTAGAGATAATAAATATTATGTATTAGGTTAGAGGTTTAGTTTAGGTATAAGGTCAGAGATGTTAAAGTTGAGGTATTAGGTTAAAGAGGTTTAGTTAAGGTTAGAGATGGTTTAGTTTAGGCATAAGGTCAGCGATGTTTAGTTAAGATATTAGGTTAAAGATGGTTAAGATTAGGAATTAGGCTGGAGGTGGTTAAGTTCAGGTATTAGTTGGAGATGGTTTAGTTTAGGTCTTAAGTTAGAGATGGTCAAGTCTAGGTGTGGTCGGGGTCAGGATAAAGATCTGAGAAAAAGCATTGCATCATGGGAATACTCATCTGGGCCATCTAGTCCCAGTTCCAGAGTGTCTCCTCCAACCCTTATTTTTCTATTCTGTGGCTTCCTCTTTTGAAACAGCACCACAACGCTGGTTTATTTCCATCGCCAAGACTCATCGCCAAACCAATTACATTTTCTTCAACAGCATTTGAAGGAAGGAAACCGGGAAAGGGGACAAAGTGAAAGATATATATGATAGAAGACAATCCGGCTGTGTTGATAACACACTAATGGACTGGGCAGCTCTTCACATCGAATCAACAGGACTTGATTACATTTTCAGTAAATAAAGACCCCTCTGACAAGGACGTTAGAAAGCTGTTTGTGTGTGTGTGTGTGTGTGTGTGTGTGTGTGTGTGTGCGTGCGTGTGTGTGTGTGTGTGTGCGTGTGTGAGTTTGCGCGCGCGAGCGCGTGCGTCTGCGTGTGTTTGAAGAGGCAAAGCAAACATGTATTCAGATGACTAGTGACCATCCCCATGGGTGGTATTGAACAGCGATCTGAGGCAGTCCTGTTCGATACCTTGATCAAACCTCAGGCTCTTGCTCGGTTCGGTTAGAAAGACCCAAACATGTTTTTTTTTGTTTTTTTTCCTGAAACGGAATAGAAGTCGAGACGTAGGCATCTTCTACACGGACCATAAAGCAGAGAAAAATATGTTATCTTACCTCCCAAATATGTGGACATTTCTATGTTAAAATACTTTTACGTGAAGATGTAGGATAGCTTTATTTGTCCCACATAATTATCCTCACTTTATTTGACGCGCCGCTTCTGAAGACAATGTTTGAGTCAGAACCGCTCACATGAACATGCTATACATACCCAAATCATCCATAATTACAGCTTCAACTCTTTCACCGCTTGTACAAGGAAATAGTGCCACCGTTAACCAGTTTTCTTCTTTTCCAGAGCAGTTCCCGGTGTCCGTTAACACTTTATAGACTAGTCTCGGTAACAGCGCTATTGTCTACGCTGCCCCCCTGAATAAAAAACTCCGTCCCGTTATTCACGGAATAAGAGAGGAGGGCGTTCCGTCTTTCCCCTTCCTGTGTAATGTAATGTAATGTAGTATAACGTAAAGGCTGGTCCAACGCGCTACCGTGAGCTCAAACCGGAGGAGGCGTGGTCACATCCCTGCGGTAACCCCCCCCCCCCCCCCCCTCCCACCCCTATTCCCCGGACACATGACGTCACCCCTGACATTCCTAGACCATATTTGGGATAGAAATTTAAGGATTTTGCGGTTGAAGGGCAAGACCAGCAGGAGGCCACCCATATACTTGTCTTTGTTAATGGTTAAAATTTAACTAATGTGTGCATTGTATTTTTCTACTTAAATGAAGGTTGCAGTCAGTCTGCTCCACAGCAGTTTAATTCAGGTGATTAAACTGAACCCAGGACGTTATTTCCGACTTCATCCCCGCCCACAGCGATGCGTATATAGATTAACATTTAAACATGAATCTAAAAATGTTAAAGACGTGTACACCAAATAATACCCCAGATAAGGCTTAAGATAACTTTTAAAAACAGAGCATCAACCAAGAATAGAACAAATCTCAGCAACGTAAAAAAAAGAAAGAAAAAACTTTATTTGAGCTCACAGTTACAAGCTATGTTCATATTGTGAATGGGGGTGGGTGGGCTGGTGGGGTGTACATGTGCCACGCATGGTGTGGTGACAAGACGTGAGTTTATCATCCTGGTCATTCTTCAGACCTGTTGAATCAACAGACTCCGAAACTGGACATCTGATTCATGGAACGGCCCACCTAGCTCTCAGTGCTATGATTCCTCAAAAAAGGCTCTTAAAACAGGACATGACAGAGCTTGGGTCACACTAGAGACATGACAGCACAGGAGCTTTAAATAAAACTAAACAGCATTTACAGTGTTGAGGAGGGAGACGTCTGGCCTCCTGTCGAGGTCAGACCGTCACGCTTGGCAAAATTAAAGGTTGGGATGGAAAGTTCTCCGCTCTCTTTTCCTAGTGGTCCTACACCACCAAACCAGAACGGTCGGGTGCTGTAGGATCACTATTAAAACAGGTACGTTCAAGCTCTAGTTCACTAGAAACAGGTACTTTCAAGCTCCAGTGCAGTAGGAAGAAAGATACTTCAATCTTTAGCCCACTTGAAAGAGAGGTACCTTCAATCTCTAGCTCACTGGGAAGAGCGGTACCTTCAATCATTAGCTCACTGGGAAGATATCTATCTTCTACTGAATTTGAAGATAAGCGCGTTCACTAGGAACATGGGAACCTCCACCTTTGAATCATTAGAAAGATAGGCTTCTAAGTTGTAAGAGGCAACTTAAACTTATATTTCACTAGCAAGATAGGTATTGTCCCCGACTAGTTCACAAGTAAGATTGGTACCTTCTCTCTCTAGTTCACTAATAAGATGGGCACCTTCCCCCTCTAGTTCACTAGTAAGATAGGTACCATCCCTCTCTAGTAAAGTAGCGAGATAGGTACCTTCCCCCTCTAGCCAACTTGAAAGACAGGTACCTTCTCCCTCTAGCCAACTTGTAAGACCAGTACCTTCCCCCTCGAGCAAACTAGAAGGACAGATACCGCCAACCGCCTCCTGAATACATCAACATGATAATAAAGATAATGTGGGTGGGCATGCTAGCCGGGCTAAAGGAGCTGACAGGCTGAGAAGGCTAACCGGAAGTGATGTGCAGGGGAGAGAGGGCGAGAGGCGAGAGGGGGCGGGGGGGGGGTTGGAGGTACCAGGAGGAGGAGCAGGGCTCAGATTGGGTCATCTAAAAGTGCCCTCTCCCCAATGCTGTCCTGTAATTTAACTGATATAACGGCTCACACCCCCACCCTCCCTCCAGCCCTCACTGGACGGTCTGCTCGCTGGCCGTGCTGCTGGAGTCCTGTGGCTTCATGACGTCTGGTAACTCTGGAGGGCTGGAGAAGCTCTCCATCTGGAGCGCCTCGAACATCTCGTCTGGAGCAGAGGGAGGGAGGACAGGGAACAGGCCGCACACAATGAACACGGGTCATGTCAGGAACAGGCCAAACCTCCACCTGTCATAACGATCAGGTTGGTGAGGCCTTCTGATCCAAAGAAAACACATCGGGCTCATGAACCCACAGAAAAGGAACATGTTAACACACAGTGCATCAAGAACATGGGTCATATCAAGAACTAGTTTCTAGCAGAACAGGCTCAACATTAGAAACTACAGGCGATAAGTCATATGCCATGAAAAGCTCCAAAAGAGTTCAGTGTCTGCTTTGCCTTTCTGTATTGGATAAAGCACAACTTGGGTGCTGCTAAACGCCAAGATCCATGAGCCCAATGCCACGCTGGAAGAAGCCCATTTTCACGTTCCTCAAAGTTAAAATATTTTCTACTTTGACGCTGACCTTTCGACAACCAATCACATTCCATTCTGATATAGGGCGGTGAAAATAGTTCACTGTTTTATTTATTAATAATTCATAAATATGCCACTATACCGCCAGACAGTGAAGAAACTGGAAGGAACAATGAAGGAAAACATTTTTTGTTTGCGCATCAGAATATTCTGAACTATTGAATGAGATGATGTCAGCTGCCGTTCTGTCGGGAAGCCAAACCTAGCTTCTCATGGACATGCAATTTTACAGACTCACAGTAGCTTGATAGCCACAGGTTAACCATATTCAAAGTTTAACTTCAATTCAACACTGATTAGCGATGGACTGAAACCTGTTTATCATGCCAGGGAAGGCGGTGATCTGACATGTAAAACAAGCTGTGTGAGCACACCAACGCACCTTTCGTAACTCACGCTGAATTAGCATTAACAAAACTTCCTGAGAACTTTCTAATGACCTTTTGTCTAATATGAAACTTGAGATTAGGAAGAAAACAAAGCCCTAAAAAAGACACTTCTTGGTCTGCTTGGGGGTTCAGCCATGGAAACGTGTTCATGCTAATGAATCTTACCGAGGTCACATAATAACATCCTGCAGACCAACAGCATAATCTCAACACAAAAACACAAATAGGCCAATCCCGTGAAAAAGGTTTAACACTACAACCCCCTTCGTTACACGTCTGGTATTGATAAAGTACATCTTATCTTAAACAAACCTCCCTGATAGAGTACAAGCCATTAATAAGCTTCTTCTTTCTAGCCATGCAAATACATTACAAGCCCATAATAAGCTTCTTCATGCTAGGCCTGCTATTATATTACAAGCCCTTGGGAAACATCCCTTAATGTTAGTGATGCTTACACATTACAAGCCCATAAGAAGCTTCCTCATGCTAGGCCTGCTATAACTTCACAAGCGCTCGAGAGGCATCTCTGCATGAAGGCTTCCTGGTAGCAGGACGTACCGGTGATGCGGAAGGCCAGGCCAACGGTACCGGGTGCTTGCGGTCGGGCCGTCTGACTGGTGAAGCCACAGTCTCCCAGAGACTTGCTGTCCTCCAACAGCTGCTCGTCCTGGTGAAGGGAGAATATATAAACACGGAGTGTGTTGATGTACAACATTGAAGATACAACAAGACAGTCAGAGTGTTTACGACCCCATTGGGTCATTTTCACAGATTTCTCATTTAAGCCAACATGAAAGATGTCCCAAAATTAAATAATTTGTCTAGCACCCGTTGTATGTCATTAAGTTGTGGTTGATTGATTAATGACAGAACAGCAGCACACGACTGGCATTGACACAGGAAGAGACTAACTTTGTAGAGGCGCTGGTCCTCTGGGGCCCTCTTCAGAATGCCCTCCACGATGCGTTTCAACTCGTACACGGTGGTCGACTCCTTGGCGTCTGTGAAGATGGTCGTCTTCTGACGCCGGATCATTAGAAAGACGTCCTGGGGGGAAACGACGGTTTCACTCTGACGGCTCACATCCTCTATTAGCAAATAATTTTCTAGATCTGTATTGCATTAATTTCGTGTTGTGATGTTTTTTCTTAAATGTATTCCGTTTTTTATAATGTTGAACAAAGCAAAGAGTAAACTGAATCTGAAACATGAAATTACCTGTTCTTAGATAAACTATCATCATTACGTTACTGACAGTAAACGAAACGGAAAGTGTTGAGAGTAATGAGAAGATAACGTGTATGTAAATAACATTTCACTAGAAATTTGATATACTTGTATATTTATGTAGTCATATTTTACGTCCATCTTTGCGTATATATGCAGCTGTTTATATTTCACATTAGTTTATTCTTTACTGAAATTTCGTTTGCTTTTTATTTCTGCTATGCATTTAAAAAAAATGTTCTATCCTGAGCTGAGCTTACGCAACCCCCACGATTCATAAAGTAGCGTGATTCTGAAGTACTTCGAATCGGAATAATAGGAAATAGATCAGCAAGAGTTTATCATACGGTCTGCCGCAGTGGCTCCAAGTAAAGCTAACCTGGTAGCCTGTTAAACATTCAAACATCACATAGAATAAGATATAATCGTATGTTCTTGCAACATTGGCCTCTTCCCCAGAGATGGTAACTATAATATATGTACATCTGCTGTGCTAAATCTATCATAATCACGATAATAATGTGTTGTAAACTCACCATTTCGAGTGCTAAGCTAGCAAGCTCCGACCCTCTGGCTCCGACTAGAGCCCCGGACCTGTAACGCGCATGCGTAAAGTCATCCAAATAAACGTAAGCGCGTCACCCCAAAAAAACGTCACCTCACTGATGACGTGAGGGGCGGTGGCAGACGGCTCATGACAGCTTTCAGATTTGGCGCGAGCAGTTTGTTTGGGTGAAACTCAATTGATCGGTCGTCGCGAGCCTCTCGGATTATCGGTGAACGGGTAACGATGAACGCTGATAACACACCGGAAAACGTATCTTAGAAGGTAACGTTAGCCAGCCGCCCAACAGTTTAGTGTCTTGGCGATGCCGTCGCTCTGGTCTTCGCTGCTGTCGAGCTGAAGATAGTTAACTGACCTGGTGTTGTTGACTTGTACCTAGACCGCAGGGTTAACGGGAGATGTCGACGTGTGGACCAGAGGCTAGTCTGCTGTCGCACTCGTAACGTGGCCGGGCCTCTTTATTGTGTGTATTGGATGCCCGCGTGTGGCAACCGACCCGGGTAGGTACAGGCTGCTGTCAAGTTATTTGTTAGTTAATCTGATAACCTGACACTCGTTATTTTTAACCAGAGTAACGTTTCCCTAGTACGAGACCTAATCCCACCTCGTATGAAATAAATAATGCTAATTATTTGGACTGATCCGTCCTGTCAAACCTGTCGGTTGATATGATGGTAATCAATGCTGACTCAATTCGGCCAGTCCAGTTGTCCTCCGTTTCTAAAGGGCAGTATCGAACTCGGGGATTAACATATGTGAATGAAACAGTCGTTTACGCCAAGTACTTGGGCGTTCTTTCTGGAGCTAGATGAATGCAGAAAAGGAAAAAGTTAAACATTGGCATTTCCAGTTGGCTACGATTTAGTTTCTCCAAAAAAGTAACATTTTCTATTTAGTTTCCTTCTTCTGATGTCAGTTATGTCTCCTTCTGATGTCAGTTATGTCTCCTGTTATAAATTCCATTTTTTTCGGTCAATATTAACGTTTTTTTTTAAGTTGTATTCCCTAATCAAACTTGACCCAACCTGTCCTAATTACAGCTCACCGCCTACAGAGGAGCTGACGGCTGTCTGTCCGCCGCAGGCCCCTGCTGGGAGAATGGTGTCTGTCACCATGGAGACTAACCTGTCCGCCAACCCTCTGCCCCTCCCGGTCCACTTCGCCCACGCCGAGCAGTCCTTCTCCCTAAAGAAAAGACGTCTCCCCTTCTCCCCCGACTGCATCTCCTCCTCCCCTCATTCCTCCCCCGTCTGCCTCTCCCGCACCCTGCCCCCCCGGCCCTCAGCCAAGGGCTGTTGTGGGTCTGTGAGCAGGGTGTTCACCCCGCGACTGTCCGTCTGGTCCCCCCTGTCCCGCTCCCTCATTGAGACCCACTACCCCGCCTCGCTGTACGACCCCGGCAAGCAGCAGTCCTTTTTCTCCCAGTGCTTCACCCACCTAGGCCTGCTCGGCCGCGGCTCCTTCGGGGAGGTGTACAAGGTGAGAGAGCGGTCCTGGTCCCCTGGTGAGGTCGGTTGGTTGGTGGTTAACATAGCGGTTAGGTAGTTGGACTCCCAGAACTAAATGGCACAGGGTCTATGCTCCCTTATGTCCAGAGTTGACCTGTAGACACCCTACAATATGTCTGCACCTTAATAACATGTATCTAAATTCACTGTTTGTTGCTTTCGATGAAGCCATCTGCTCAATGACACATACTTATAGGTTATTCCGTTTAAATAGGACAATTCACTGTTAAGCTAATAATGTGTGTGTGTGTCTGTGTCTGTGTGTGTTCCCAGGTGCTGAGTCACCGAGACGGCCGGCAGTACGCGGTGAAGCGCTCCGTGCACCGCTTCCGGGGGGGTCGGGAACGCATGTGGAGCGTGGGGGAGGCGCGGAACCATGAGCGCCTGGGACCACACCCCCACATCCTGGCCTTCATCGCTGCCTGGGAGGAGGGGGACCGCCTCCACATCCAGACGGAGCTCTGTTGTACCAACCTGCAGCTGCATGCAGAGAACCAGCCGGCTAACATAGGTCAGTTTATATATAGCACTACAACATACGGAACTACAGCGTATAGAATCATAAAATATAGAACCAGCTGGCTGACATAGTGTCTTTACTTATATAGGACTTTAACATAAAGAACTACAACATATAGTGCCAACCGTGTTTGTGTGTGTGTGTGTTTGTGTTAATATAAAAAAAATATATAGCGCCAACCTGAATCAGAATAATAGTAATGATCAATAACACAGCAGTATCTGCAGGCCAATCTTCAGATTCAGGTGACCTCAATGAATCCGGGGATGGTGTTCACCCGCTCCATGTGTTTGTCTCTCCAGACGAGGTGACGGCCTGGGCCTACCTGTGTGACCTGCTGTTGGCCCTACAGCACCTGCACTCTCAGGGCTTTGTTCACCTGGATATCAAGCCTGCTAACGTGTTCCTCGCCAGGTCGGGACGCCTGAAGCTGGGGGACTTTGGCCTGATGATGGAGCTGCAGCCGGGAGGGGGTGGTCCAGTGAATGGGCGGGGCAGGGAGGACGCGCAGGAGGGGGATCCGAGGTACATGGCCCCAGAACTGCTCAGGGGAGAATACGGACCTGCTGCCGACGTCTTCAGGTAAGCACACCTGTCTAGAGGTGGTCTCCCCCATCTTAAGGGGAGCGCACCTGTCTAGAGGTGGTCTCACCCATCTTAAGGGGAGCACACCTGTCTAGAGGTGGTCTCACCCATCTTAAGGGGAGCACACCTGTCTAGAGGTGGTCTCACCCATCTTAAGGGGAGCACACCTGTCTAGAGGTGGTCTCACCCATCTTAAGGTGAGCACACCTGTCCATGTGACTGAGTATCAAGTGAAGGGTAAAGGTTTGTGTTACTTGCTGCCATTGGTTTTGGCTATTAAATGTAAACATATGTTCATATTTAAGTTGACATGTATTCTTCTTGGCGGTAAACTTTTGTCTATGTGTTGTCTGTTAGTTTGGGGGTGTCCATCTTGGAGCTGGTCTGTAACATGGAGGTTCCTAAGGGAGGAGAGGGCTGGCAGCAGCTCCGGAAGGGCTGCCTTCCCACAGAGTTCACTAACGGTATGTTCCTTACTCACTGCACGTCTAGCTTTCCTTTCCTCTACTCTCTTCATATGACTTGGGTCTTGTGTGAGATGAATTTATCTTTTAGAAGTGTATTTCTGGATAAGACCCGAAGTGTGTTGTTGTTGTTGTGTAGTCCTCTCCGATGAGCTGCAGGCGGTGCTGAAGATGATGCTCTCTTCGGAGCCCTTGGAGAGAGCGAGCGTCCCTCAGCTCCTGTCCCTCCCCTCTGTAAGGAGACGCCTGTGGAGGAGGCGTCTCTCCCTCTTCCTCCAGGAGACTGCCCTCCGGTTGGCTTCCCTCTATCAGGTCAGACCAGGGATCTTCCAGGGAATTGTTATACCAGGGCTACTTGGATTATTATTATTTTTTTAAAGGGATCTGGGACCTAAGTTAACTTGTAGAATTTCCAACAGCACATGTTACCTTCAGTTCACGCTGAAGTTAAATTCTAGAATGTCCCACAACACAAGTTCGCTTCTAGTATGGCCCACAGCACCAATTGAATTCTAGGATGTTCCATAACAACTGCACCATTTTAACGAGTTGAATGGAAATTTGTTTGCTGTGTAGTCGACAATGTTGTTCAGCTGGAAGCTTTGGTTGTTCCTGAGGCTGCCCTGGCTCCCCAGCTGGAAGACCCCCGCCCCCTGCACCCCTCCAAGGTACAGCTGGGAGAAGGAGTTCGCCTTGCCCCTCAACTTATGGACCAGCAACACTAAAGGAAGTCTCGAGGATGACACTGTGTTCATGCAGGAACCCCTAGAACATTCCATGAACCTCTCCCCCTCCTTTCCAGAGAGGTAACCCCACAACCCATAGCTCTTGGCATACTCTTGTAGTAATTAAGAACAAATGGCATATTATTCGTATCCCATAAAAATGTTTGCTTAGGTTTACTGAGTCATACAATTTGGAGGTGAACAAAAAGTTCAACTACCAGCAAAAAGGTTCTAGTTCCAAGCCCCAATGTCCACCAGTATGTCCCTTACTGCTCCTCCGTGTCGAATTCACTAACGAACCTCTACCTACTCTGCAATGACCTTTCTCTACATGGCTGTATGCGTCTGCAGGATCCGCTCCAGGCTGTCCATGGGCAGCACCTCCACCCCCCTCCAAAGGTCACCTCTTCGCACCCCCAGCCCCAGCTCCAGCCCAGGCCTTGCCCCCTCCGCCGTCCACTCCTCCCCCACCCAGCACTTACGCTTCGATCACAGCAGGAGCGACATGCCGGTCATGTACCCCGACTCCCCCGGCAGCCACTGGTCGCAACGCGGAGGCTCCAGACGGCGTCTACTGGAGGGCGAGGCGGAGGGGCCTCTGAGCTGGAACCTGAGCGTCGAACCAAAGAACCTCCTGAGGATGTTTGAGGACACGGCGCGAGAGGACCTGTGCTGAGGCCAGCACCTAACCCGTTTTCTCGACGACCACCAGCTGCCACGATAAACCTGCCACGACGACGACGACCCGCTGCCACGACGACGACGAGTTGTCATGACGACCAGCCATAGCAACAACCCCGCCGCCACAACGACGACTCGCTGCCATGACATTTTCGTATTAAGAGTAAATCTGTTTTAAGGGGATTATTAGGGGATCAAGTGTATATAAGCTAAGAGCTTTTAAAGAAGCCCCTGTTGTAGAACAATGCTGTTTACTTTGTTGTGCTGTTCATCTTTGAATTGTATCAGATGACGGATTTAATGTGATTTTTGATTATTTGACAAATTTAACTTCGAAGCATGTCACTTTTCTGTGTGTTGTTCCAGTCTGCTGATGCTACTGCAGGTTTGGGCTGAATGTGTTCTAGATGTTTACTGTGTCAACTCGCTGTTCACCGAGTATAAATAAACAATCTAATCAGCCACACAAACTATCACCTTTTTTTCCGCGCCTGCTGTGTGCATCATCCACAACGCTAGGTGGAGGTAAAGCAACCCTGTATTTGTTATTTTATCGAGGAAGCTGTCGTGGATTATCGTAACTATCGTACAGATCAGATCCAGGGCCAGTTGAAGCAAGCCTTGTTTAGAGGACACAGACGAGACGGAATACATATCAACTGATTTGTAATCACTGTTTGGCGGTCAGTTTACACTACAAGGCAACACCTGATCAAAGATCCGGTGTGGAGATGTTTCAACGTAATATGTGTTTTTGAAAAGCTTTATTATTGTAAATTCCGCCTTTCGTCCACCGGTACAGCTATTGTATTAATGCTTTATGGATTAACAATGTCCTAGACGACCGAGAAGTAAAGGATTGTCTGGGTAACGGCGCTGTGCAGAGAAGGGACTGCATTTCAAAGTAATTGTACTTTTCCTCCGATGGATTATGCTGTGTACAACTAGGTCTTCCTGCCAGTGCCACCACCCGTTTGTTTGCCGACGTGAGGTCCCGTACAGCGGTAAACTTGGAAGTCGAGCGTATTTCATGTAATGTATTCGATGACTTTCGGGGACTATTGAGAGCTGTGTGTAAATACATAAAGCCAGGTGAATCAGCCTTTCAATTCTACCGTGGTTGACTTTTTAATAGTCAAAATATGTTGAAAATGGAGCGTCTGAACTGCCGGGTGGCAAAGCTGCTGTCGGCCGCGGTGCAGGAGGTTCTGGAGGTGGTGAAGGAGACGGTGTCGGAGTATCAGGATAAAACCGCCCGAACCCAGAGGGAAAACGAGAGTCTGAAGAGGAGACTACAGGAACTGCAGGAAGAGAACCATGCAAAACACTCAGGTGGGCTAGCAGCATACTCTACAGTGGCGTGACCAGAATAGTTTAGTAGGTTTTTGCCCAGGATGAGAATAAACACGGCTACCACACAGCCCTTTTCAAAAGGTGCAAAGATTGTATACTTCCAAAAAAACCGCCCCAAAAGACCAATATTGCATCAGTCAATACAAATCATTGTGTAGTTACACATTATTTGATAGATATTGGGATTTGGAGCTGGGTTTTAACAATCAATCAAAACCTTAATCTATCACGAGATTTAGTTTGAAGTTGATAACGGCCAACCGTTTCCATTCACAATAAACATGTTATTGTTCTGATTGGTTGGTTTTGTGTTGCCTGTAGGACTCCGATTGCATCCCATCGCACCCGAACATGAAGTCCAGCAGAAGGAAGAGTCTGACCTGGAAGAAGCAGATAATCAGGAGGCACTGTCCTTTCCCTACTTGGGTTCTATTGGTACTCTTCCCTGTGAAACACCAATCAGATCAAAGTCTCACGTTGGTCCCCCCCTCCCGCAGCAGAGACGCCATAGACCCAGTCTTGACCCAGGCCAATCAAACAAACCTCATAAAACCGACCCAATGTCTAATCACAATAGTTCTACTGGCCTGTTGTCCAATCACAACAGTCCTACCGGCCAGCTGCGCAATCACAGCAGTGCTGCTGGTTTGCTGTCCAATCACAACAGTTCAACAGGCCAAATGCCCAATCACAGCAATTCTGCTGGTCTGGTGTCCAATCACAACAGTACAGCAGGCCCAATGCCCAATCACAGCAGTTCTGTTGACCTGTTGTCCAATCACAACAGTTCAACTGGCCCTCTTTTCCTCTTCTCTAGAAACAGTCCTGGTTCTCCAGTCTTGCTCTCTCCGAAGCAGATAAAAACTGAGCCTGACTGGGCTGATCACGACCCAGGGAATGAGGTCCTGCCAGCAGGTTACTTCCATGAACCCCCAGCCTGTTTCGGATCAGAACCCTTTGCTCTGAACCTCACCGGGGAAGAGGAACCCTTTGACTGGGCTGGTTCTGACCTCAACCCCATGTCCTTTGACCCCACGGACCCCAGTCAGTCAGGGAGCAGGACCCTACAGCAGAGAGGGGTGGGTCGACCCAAGCGGTACTGCTGCACACTGTGTGGCCGGGCCTTCAGGCACGCAGGAGACCTAAAGAAGCACCACCGGGTCCACACCGGGGAGAAACCTTACTGCTGCTCAGTCTGTGGCAAGCGCTTCAGCCAGTCGGGCTACCTGAAGATCCACCTCCGCCACCACACAGGAGAGAGACCGTATGGCTGCACACAGTGTGGGAAACGCTTCAGCCACTCGAGTAACTTTAAGAAACACCAGCTGACGCATCTATAGTTTATAGAGCTTACGTCACGCGGATCAAGTGTTTTAAAGACTATAAATGTTGAAAATGGTGTGTTATGATGTAAACTGTTCCAGGATTTGTGGGCATGTGAGAGCATTTGTTTTGGATATCTTTTGGCACAAAATGTGTAATACTCTATCACATAGTATTTGGAGTCAGAATTGATGCAATAGCTTTAGTGCAGTATTGACTATGCTGGGTTTGTTAATTTCTTAATTTATCATTAAAGGATTTTCGAGTCACGCCGTTCTTCCCATTCTTCTTAATTCACAATTCAAGTAAGGTTTCTTAATAGGTACTCCACATTGACTGCTGCGGCCCGTTGCTACAATCCAAAGACCAAAGCGTCCATGATTGCAGAATGTAGGCTATATACAGTAGGTAGATTGACAGGTAAGCCATTTGGCCATTTGGCCTGAATCATTTCATTCAGGCCAAATTAAATGATTGGAGGGGATTATTACATGTGATCGCCATTGATAGCGTTTTTTTTTAATTATTTGTTGACACTGCCAGGATGTTAAGAAAATTCAAGAAATATGCTTCTAAAATGAATTAGCTACCCCATATTTAGTTGCTAAAAGATGGCCAGAAAAGCATTGCTACCAACCCAATAGCTAGAATTGCTATACTCTTTTTCTTCCAAAATGGAGAAGGTTATAGCGATTTGAACGTTTTGGGTTAGTATATTATTGCAGGAGAGAAGTTTGGAGAATTAATTCCCTGCAGATACAAGACTCCATTACCCACAGAGCATTGCGCAAATAATACGGAAGAAGCTGTGGCTAGGAACAAAAAAATTGCCATGGAAGATGTCGGGTAGTAAATAGAGGTCTTCCTTTAAAAATAGCGGTATTTTCTTATTCGGGATGAGGTAGAGATTATGTAAAGTATACTAGACTATCCATTACACACTAGTTTGTGTTTCCGAACGTTGCAAGCGAGTCAAAAAACATTTAGGTGATATCAGTCGGGCTCCTTTTCTGATCATCGTAAGCCGTACATAATGGCCAAGCTGGAGCGACTGAACGCCCGTGTGGCAAAGCTGTTGACCGTGGCGGTGCAGGAGGTTCTGGAGGTGGTGAAGGAGACGGTGTCGGAGTACCAGGACAAAACCGCCCGAACCCAGAGGGAAAACGAGAGTCTGAAGAGGAGACTACAGGAACTCCAGGACAAGTTGCTTCAAGACGACGCGGGTAGGTAAAAACCCTACCGAATGTCTTCACAGACAAGGTAGAAGGTAGTCATTAACTTCGTTGTGTGTAATTACAGATCGCATCGCTGCCCTGTCTGTGTGTTTGAATAAAACAACCCAACATGAAAGAGCAAAGGATGAAATTCCTGGTGGGGGAGCAGAACCAAAACTATCTCCAGCCCAGCCGGAGGAGGAGGAGGAACGAAAGGAGGATTTGATATTCTCCAGGGACTCGGATGGGGCTTACTGGATCCCTGATGAGGATCAGGACGATTCCATGACCCAAATGATCTCCAACTCCACGTCCGTGAGTCCTCCATGTTCTTTGATGCCGCAACCAGTAAAGAGAGAGTCTGATGCGCTACAGGATCCAGGCTCACCTGGGCAGGTGAATCAGAGGGAAATGTTCCAGTGTGGAGTTGTGGTGAGAGGCAGATCACAGGACAGTGGGGGTCCAGTTGGCGAGCCGGAGGACCCCGGCATGGCTGACATGGGACGCTACTCCCTCGAGGCCAAAGAAGAGATGGATGATGATGATGTAGCAGCCAATCAGGAGTCATATCCTTTCTTGGGTTCTACTGGTGCTCTCCCCTACGAGGCCTCTGCCAGACTGAAGTCCATTGTCGGCTCCTTCCTCCAGCAGCAGAAACGCCATGGACCCAATCTGGACCCAGGCCCATCTAACAAACCAATTCCTCAGACCGACCCGATGTCCAATCAAAACAGCTCTGTCATCCCTATGCCATATCACAACAGTTCTACTGGCCCTCCTTTAAACCGTTTCTCTGGAGACAGTCGTCCTGGTTCTCCAACCCTTTTCACCCCGCAGCAGATCAAAACCGAGCCCGATTGGGCTCAGTCGGGTCCAGCCGGATACTTCCATGAACCCCCACCCTGTTTCGGATCAGAACCCTTTGCTCTGAACCACACCGGGGCAGAAGAACCCTTTGACTGGGCTGGTTCTGACCTAAACCCACTATCCTGTGAACCAGCCAAAGCAGCTGCTAGTCAGCCAGGGGGCAGCACATTACAGACAGCAGTGGGTCAACCCAAGCGGTATTGCTGTACGCTCTGTGGCCGGTCATTCAAACATGCTGGAGACTTCAAGAAGCACCACCGGGTCCACACTGGGGAAAAACCTTA
The DNA here is from genome assembly GCF_949987615.1 of Pollachius pollachius. Lineage (NCBI taxonomy): Eukaryota > Metazoa > Chordata > Actinopteri > Gadiformes > Gadidae > Pollachius > Pollachius pollachius. The sequence continues at coordinate 7,830,253 of NC_136952.1, forward strand.
TTGCTGCTCAGTGTGTGGCAAGCGATTCAGCCAGTCGGGCTACCTGAAGATCCACCTCCGCTACCACACTGGGGAAAAGCCTTACTGCTGCCCGGTGTGTGGAAAGTCCTTCAGCCATTCTGGCTACCTGAAGATCCACCTCCGCTACCACACTGGGGAGAAACCATACACCTGTGAACACTGTGGCAAGGGCTTCAGCCACTCCAGTAACCTCAAGAAACACAAGCTCACCCATCAGGCAGTGGTCTAGACTAGAGCACTAGGCTTCTAGTTTATATAAAGAAACATGATGATTAGTGCTGCGGATTATGTACACTACAGGGAGTTGGGTGTTTTAGAGGTTTTCGACATGTATAAACTGTGTAGGGCTGCAACTAACGATTATTTTAATAATCGATTAATCGGTCGATTATTTTTTCAATTAATCGATGAATCGGATAAAAGAAAGAAATATTTGTAATTGCCCCATCTTTATTCAAAAACTGAACATTACTTCAAATTCACAGTGCAGACTGAAGTGTAAAAACACCAGGTTTATTGCTTCAACGTCCAGGAACTATTAAAAGTAATATTAAATGATAAAAAAATAAAAAAACATAACTGGGATAACACAAAAAAAAACATACAATGTATGATATACATTTATATATATATATATATACAGTATATAAGGGAAATCCATGTTCAACCAGTAAATACTAACGGTTAAAAAAAAATGTAATCATCTTAATTTCTCTCAGATGGCAGATTGTTAATTTTTATTGATATTGATACCATTTTCGAGACTCCTTGAAATATTACTTGTATTATTGCTTTAATTGCTGATAAGATGATCATAGTTCAAGATAGGACGTTAACAGGTCATAATTCCATCTTTACTATCTATTTTATATTGCTGGGAAAACAGGTTTTTGCCAAAATCTCAAATTTATTTTATTTTGTGTTGCATTTGAACACATCAATCATTACTGAGCCGACCTGAACACATCACATTTGACACGGTTTGCTACTTTTTTTAAGATGACTAGCTCTATATCCTGTCGATTTTAAAATTGGTTTAAAAAACTGGATTACTATTTTTAACTGACGGGACTTTCCACGCCGTCCGGTTGTGTGATTACTACCGCTGCTTTGAATGACTGTTGACGCACGCGGTGCCGTCTCCGAGCCCGTCTGCAGCAGCAGCAGCTGACAGAGTTTTCGGTTGGACTAGACGTATACTGAGTTGAAGGAGTTTTTTTTTAACCTAAAGACAGTGAAGGTACAACACTTTTATATAGGCCTACAGTCTAGTGTTAAGATATGACCAAAATACAAGCTGTGGTTGCTCACACTAAAGCTCGCTGTGGGCGTGTATGTACAACGAACCAACCTGTCGGCGGCTGGCTGTAAACAGTGCCGCGCCTATGAGAGACGTATTAATCGCGCGACTCAACGAATCGATGACCAAATTCGTTGCCAACGCTTTTACTAATCGATTTATATCGATTCGTTGTTGCAGCCCTAAAACTGTGTTTTATCAGGAACCATTTCCTTTGCTGATCTGCTTCCTTTGCAGGTCTCCTGCTTTATAAGAAAACAGGCTTTGCTACCAGAGCCTTAAATAATACAGCTTAAACCTATAAGATGATATGTCACCTGCAACAGCTGTCAGGAGTAGAGCGTGTCATGTTTAACATGACCGAAACATGACTGTGTGGACCTTGATGATGCTGGCTTAGGAGGCACTTCTCAGGGATATTGCTCAAGGTGTGATCCCCCAACTGAATCCTTTGATGACATTGGTTTCAGTAAGCTCTATGATTCAGTCATTGTGGAACCCAATGAAGAAGGAAACTCATTGGACCATATGTTTTAATAGATGCTGAACTACTGATTCAGTTAGTGCCAACTAAATGTTTTCCAGGTTTGATTTGATCTGTATCGCAAATATCATAATTCATACTTTTGCAATGTTTTAGTTTTTTAGCCAGATTCTATATTAGTGTATAGATGTTGTAATAAATATTAATCTTTTGTGATGTATCCTTGTTCCTATCTGGCTATCAACTGGCTTTGTCACGGCTGTGGAATGTATTTAATTTTTTTTAGATAATTATTGCCCTTTAGTAATTACTTACCTTTATTGAATCACTTCCTTCTAAACCACTGTACGAACGTATTCTATAAATGAGGGAAAAAATGGAAAACAAATGAATATTATAGTTCTCTCATGCATAAGGATGTACACTCTTACTATAATGTCATGTAGTGCTACTGTAAATTAAACCGGCAGCTGCTTTAGTGAGCACTTTATCTTATATAATCATAATATGAAATATTCATAAGCAGTGTTGTGCCTGAACAGGTTCACTGAACGAAAGTTCATGAAGTCGTTCATATTTTGGGCGAACGTGAACTGAACGTACTGTATAACTGCCCGATGAACGTTACTGTGAACTCGTTCATTCTGGTGTCAGTGAACGGCACGCTCATTCGGTTTAACTTCGTTCAATGGGGGGGTTATTTCTCTATCAACACGGCGGATGCGCGCGCAGATCGCCGTGTTGTTTGACCGGTTGCCAGGGTAATCTCCGTGCGGTTCATTTGCAGTTGAGGTGTTGCCAGCTTACTGTTACATTAAACTGTAATCAGAAAAGGTGGTTATATGCTATAGACCCTATAGTATCTGTCATATAAAGGCTGGGACGAATTTCATATTATAAATATGTTCACTTTATTTTGAAAGTATAGACCAGCGCAATTCCCATTGAAACGAATGGCGCGGTGATTATTCTTCAAAACGAGAGCTGTTAAATTGTGGAAAATGAATTAAACTGTAATCAGACAAAGCGGTTATATGCTATAGACCCTAGAGTATTTGTGGTATAAAGGCTCAGACGAATTTCGAATTATAAATATGTACAATCCATAACGTTAGCTCTCTGGCTCATAGCTCAGCGGAGTAGAATACCTCCTAGAATCATTGCTTGTTGGCCGGAAACGAAAAGGGGGACTGTTCACGTTTGGTTGTAGTCTTTTCGCTCGGTTCTCCGTCTCATCAGTAGGGCTAGAACCGAGCGAAAAGACTACAATCAAACGTGAACACCCCCCCTTTCCGTTTCCGCCAACGAGCAATGAGTCTTCCAACAGAAATCAAAGGGATTTACAAAATGCTAAAATGTGCAATAAAACACGATATAAACTGTATTTCGCTACGATACTTGATTCAACCACTCTATATCATCCTAGACAAACCACAAAGGGGGCTCAATGTTCAAAATACCGGAAAAAATGAAAAGCTCACAGCAACATATTGAAAAAAAGAACTATGAACTAGTTCATTTCTTGGAACTGTGAACTTAGTTCAAAATTTTGAATTATGAACGTTTAACTGAACTAGTTCATTTTAAAATTTGTGAACTGAACTTTGAACTAGTTCACGAAGAAAGTGAACTTTCCAAACACTGTTCATAAGCCTACCAAGGCTTTCCAAGCGTGTCTGTCGGTCCTCCTGCAGTTAAAGGATCCCTGTTTATTTTTGTGTACTGTATCTTTTATGGCCAACTCGTTCGAGGCGGTTGAGGCTGAATAGGGTACAAGTTGTATGTTTAGAGTCGCCCAATAAAGATTTAATAAGAAACAAATTCGTCTTTAATCTCTATACTCAAAATAAAAAAAACTACCATAAAAAACCAGCCGGACCTGGCAGTCTATCTAACGGTAATAACCTAACTTTGTCTAGGGTAACCTCGCTAGCTAGCTCTCCGGGTGCGAGAATACTCCATTACCCACAAAGCCAAGCGCGAACAACACGGAAGAAGCTGAGGCTTGAACAGAAAACAATATTTGTGTGAAAGATTTCTGAAATGTGAACTAGTCGTCCATGTGGTCGTGTGTTGCGATATCTTATTCGTGGTTACGTAGATAATTTATTAATTTTACTACACTACGGGACGCAATTCGTGATACACTTCGTTGTGCTCCCATAACGTTGCTATTCAGGCGTTAGAAACCGCTTGCTGATATCTCAACACACACACACACACACAACCTGTACGTTAACATCATTGTTGTGTGGAGTCGCACATAATGGCAAAGCTTGAGCGACTGAACGCCCGTGTTGCCAAACTGTTGACCGTGGCGGTGCAGGAGGTTCTGGAGGTGGTGAAGGAGACGGTGTCGGAGTATCAGGAGAAAACCGCCCGAACCCAGAGGGAAAACGAGAGTCTGAAGAGGAGACTACAGGAACTCCAGGACAAGTTGCTCAAAGAGGACGCAGGTCAGTAAAAAAAATTAAAGAAGGCAGTCATTATCTGAACACTCACGTGTGCAGTCATGTATTTTACATCATGTAAAATTTCCTGATATAATTACCTGTTACAGATCGCAACTCTTCACTGTCGGAGTGTTTAAGTAAAACCAGCCAATATGAAATACCAAAGAATGAGATTCATGAGGTCGAACCAGAACCAAAGCTGTCTCCAACACACGAAGAGGAGGAGGAGGAGAGGAAGGAGGAGGTGTTGTACACAAGGGACTTGGACCAAGCCGCCTGCGTCAGTTCCCCTGGTCTTGTCATTGACCGCTTGTCTAACGGAACGAACGCCACCATGACGGGTAACGTATCTTACTGGCTATCTGGGGAGGAACCAAACAACCCAATGACCCACATGACCTCCACCTCCGTGCACCCAACCTGCTCTCTGATGCTCCCGCCCATCAAAACGGAGCCTGACACCCTGGACGACGCACGAGGCAGCGGGGGGAGTGGCGTTCCACCGCACGCCGCGCCACAGAACCCCGTCGCGGACGACCCGGCCAATTACGCCGAGTCCAGCGGCCTCAGCTCCTTCGTCAACTCCTTCCAGTTCGAGTGTCCCCAGGAGCTGGCCCCCGGGGGCCCAGCGGCCGGGGGGACTGCGGCGGGGGGCCCCGGCCGCTGGGGCGGGCGACCGGACGAGACCTACGACTGCTCGTTGTGCGGGAAGACCTTCAACCGCATGGGGAACCTGCGCAGCCACCTGCGCTGCCACACGGGAGAGAAGCCGTACGGCTGCCAGCACTGCGGCAAACTGTTCAGTCACATAGGGAACCTCCAGAAGCACACGCGCATCCACACCGGGGAGCGGCCCTACGCGTGCCTGCGCTGCGGGAAGCGCTTCAGCCAGTCCAGCCACCTGAAGAAGCACCAGCGCATCCACATGGACCGGCACTACAGCCTCAAGTGACCCCGTACACACCACACCTGGTGCGAACCTGAACCCGCTAGAACAGTACGATTCAATACATTTCCCTCATGCTCATGCTCAGGCTTGATGACTCGAGCTCGGAGCACCAGCAGTGTCACAATAAAGGAGGACTCGTCACAATCTTCGAGCTTGAGCCAACCCTGTTTGTTTTACATGGTGGCCCTACGGCGGCGTGGTGTGTAAATGTCTGAGACATTGAGGTTTTGTCCGCCTGCTGCATAACTCTATGTGACTGTACAGCGTTGGCTGGTGTTTCCGTAGCAACCAACCAAATGCAGCAGGTTGGCATGGGTTCAAGCTGACCACATCAAACATTAAACACCCAAGGAGATTTTATTTTTTCAACCATTGCGTCATATAATTAGTTTAATACCTTTTCTCATAAAACTTAACTTGTAAGCCATCTCACTTTAACAACAGCTGACATAATTCAGGTATCTCTCCTCAGATGTTGAGCCAATCTGTCCAGGGAGCCTATCAACAGCAATTCAACCATAATAAATAGGTGTGTTGTAGACGCTAGATTAAATTCCCAGCCAAAAGATACCGAGTTCTAAACCAAATGTCAGTGGCCTGTAAACAGAGCAACGCATCTAACCCCTACCGGCTCATAAATGACTTGTATCTATTCGCAGTGGCTAAAGAAGGATAGCAATGCAATTTGGTACCGCAGTTTGAGACTTGTGGTTTTCAAACAGATTAATGTTTAATTTTGTGTCCACGCAGAATTATTTCATGCCAGATAGAACGAATGATTGTGAATTAATAAATACAAATTGTAAAAGTCTATGATGTGGTTACAATTGGGACGGCGACTTTTATTTTGACAGGAGGTCATACTGGATGGACATGAAATGTTTCCGGCGTTAAAAAAAGTCACGTGTCGCGTCTTGGTTTGTTTTCCTCCTCGATAGTTATTCAACATCTAAAGGAAGATCTTCATCGTTAAGGTAAATGATGAATTGCTATTATAGTGATCATTTTATTTACATTCAGCCGTCCCACACGGATATTAGTCTGCTGCCAAAGGGATTCGAACCTATATTCTCATAAGCCGCACATCAGTTCGTTCATCGAGGAGTCCCTACCTCTTCGAAACGATAGGAGAAATGTGTTTTATGTACATTTATAATTGCATACTACGTTTTGTAACATATATATTCCTGCATGTAAAATCGTACACGTTTCAAAAGTAGCAAATAAGATACGAGTTGGGAAATTGGGGTTTAAAAATGGTCATTCTTCCAAGTTGCGTTGTTCTTAGTTACGTTAAAGATCTATATATATGGAGATATTATTGAAACAATGACCACCAAAGTACCAAATCAGGGTTTATTTGGGGAACGAGCTCCGTAACACCACTGTCTCGGCGCTAGGATGTCCAAGCTGGAGCGTCTGAACTGCCGGGTGGCCAAGCTGCTGTCGGCAGCGGTGCAGGAGGTTCTGGAGGTGGTGAAGGAGACGGTGTCGGAGTATCAGGACAAAACCGCCCGAACCCAGAGGGAAAACGAGAGTCTGAAGAGAAGACTGCAGGAACTCCAGGAAAGGTTACTCAAAGATGACGCAGGTGAGAAGTGGACCAAATAGTACCTACACTGAGGAGAGGAGCATAGTCATTCAATGTAAGCTTGTAGTCGAGACAAAACGAGTAGAAGCAAATTAAGTGAAATGTCATGTGAGTTGAAGTTATGTTCATATAACTTCCAGAATGACTACACAATGTCCATCCAATATCCATCCATCCAGGTGTAGATAGGCTCACTGTTTTTAAGTTCATGTCTAATACCGCACTGTCAAATCCCTGAAGCTAATTTTTTTTATTATTATCTGCTTCTCAGCTCCTCTACATCCAGATAAGCCTGCGTTTGGAGGTGGGTCATCCAGACCTGACGCTGTTGGTGGACTGCTGCTCCCAGACCCAAGCTCAACACAGAACCTGGAGCCTGGGTACGTCCACCAGCATGAGGACCCAGACATTTTAGAGGCTGGATACCTGGGCCAAGACAGCCCTGTGGACTGCAAGACCAGGTTCACCATTACCGAACACTGCAAAATGGAACTAGTGGAGTCATCCCGTGAGGCTGGAGGGGAATCAACTATTGGTTTCACGTCAGGTGACCTGGGCTGGGACGTCCATGCGGCCTCGACCAATCAAACAATCTCTTCTGGGTCAGGTGAACTGCTGGCTCTGAGCCTGGCGTTCATCAAGAGGGAGCCGGAAGAGGAGGAGAGGGGGTGCATTATGGTGAAGCCACCAGAACCCAACCCCAGCCCTAACCTTAGCCATAACCCTCCCTCTAACCACAGCCCTCCCCCAAACCATAACAGTACAGTACAACCACAACCTTCCCATAGCGGGGTGGACTTCAACTGGGAGGCCCCCTGTCTGGAGGCGGTGTCATTCAGACAGCCCCCTCACGGCGGCACCAGACCCAGCAGGTCTGAGGATCACCCCGGCACCGCAGCCGGCAGGAGGCTTGGGTTCTCCAGGTCTGGCCGGGGAGCCAGAGACAGCTGGAGGAGCAGGATGGAGCTGCTGGTGAGGAAGGAGAAACACGTGTGTTTCCTGTGCGGGAAGACGTTCAGCCGACTGGCCAACCTGAAGATCCACCAGCGCTCCCACACCGGGGAGAAGCCGTACCGCTGCAGCCAGTGCGAGCGCAGCTTCAGCCAGGGAGGGGACCTCAACAAACACATGAGGGTCCACACGGGGGAGAAGCCCTACTACTGCAGCCACTGTGGCAAGAACTTCAGCCGCCGGGAGAACCTCAAACGCCACCAGAAGATTCACCAACAGCGACACCCGGCCTTCAGGAAGCAGTGATGGTTCCCCTAGTGCTGGGCCACGTTCTGGGTAGGAATCCTGGTCGTCCAGAGCCTGGAACAAATGCCCCTCTCTCTATCAGCACGCCCACCCGTGTGCGCCGGTTTTCCATACAAACTTGTATCTGGGGTCGACACGAGTGCACAAAGGTTACAGGGCTGGACAGTGAACACTCTCCCGCCTCGTCCCCGTTTTACTGATGGCATGGTACTCCGCGATGGGCTTATACTGTCTTTGGCATGGTTAACAGCAACGTTTTCTACCACCACTGCCCAAGGCATTGGAGAAGCAAATTGTGACGTGATTCAAACCTTAGTTCTGAACACGGCTGAGAAAGACTCTGGTTCTAGCTGATGAAAAACAGTCGAAGGTGTCTTTATGTGGATTTGTGTTGTGGATCACGAGGACAGGAAGCAAGGCCTCAAAAGTTAAACATTTAACCTACTACAAGCCCTAACTTCTAAACCCTGACCCTGAACCTTAACCTCTGACTAGAATACAGAATCTAACCCTAACTCATGACTCATAGCCTAACACTATGACGTAACCCGTAACGCCTCGTCCTGACCCTAAGTTTTATTTTGAGCTAACAAAGCACATGCTTCGGTTCTAAACCCTTACTGTATTACATTACAACATGTACTGTACTGCTCCCTATACTGTACTGCGCTACCCCGACTGATTTTAAGATAGAGGTCTTGACTGGGCTCTATGGGCTGAGCTTGCGGTACAGACCTTTGAGTGGTAGGGTCCAAGGGCGTAGGAACCGGGGGGGACGGAGGGGACGTGTCCCCTCCAATATCGGAGACAGGCGCATTTGTCCCACCTAAAAATTATACCGGATCTGTCAGGTTTCCGATATATGTCCCCCCCCCAATGTTAAACTCATTCTTACGCCCCTGGTAGGGTCAGAGACAATTTTTCCAATTTGTGAGCTTTTTTTTAATCCATCTAATCTCAGATAATACACACAAGCTCACAAAATACAAATTCTACTCAAAGGATAACATGACAAACATCGTGAAGATAGGTTTAAAAAGCAGCATCTATGTTTACGTTAACGAACAAAGCCCGTCCCTCTAGTTGTGTGTGTGTGGTTACCATATGACTTGTTATCATTTTGACGAATGGAGGTAAGTATTTGATTTAATTAAACGACAAGGCTTAATCAAACGCAACAATGCTTTTGTCCTGCTTACTTTGCAATGGACTACTCCGCACGCCGGCTCTCTCTTCTGGCGGGTCAGCGTCACGACCAGGGAAATACTTGAACATGTACATAATTATATGATCTTTATGGCGGGGACATTAAACATGACAATAAACATGCTATTGATTTAGTTAACGCATCTAAAAAAAAAAAAATCAAAAACAATTATACGATCGAAGCCGAGGTTTGACGCTTAGGGGGATGTTTTTTTTACTATGGATCGCAGGCTAAAATCTTTTTTAAATTATTATAAACAATTTAAAAAAATAAAAACAAAAAAATATTTTATTGCATATGTATGTACGCAAGCACAGTAAAAAACAATGCGACAATATAATGTAGGCGTTTATACGATTCAGACACTACCACACAAAGCCCTGATCGCACAATGATGATGGTTACGATGACGATAGAGAAGCATATGCAATCTACAGTGACTGGCGTTTATGAAGTGCCCCGCCTTCCTCCGACCAGCAAGAATCTGTTGTTTTTCTTCAGTCGGTGGCGCAGACGACGAACCAAGTTAGGGCATTAGTTAATGTTTGTTGACCGCCTAAACGAGGAAGCGTCAAGTCGTGGGCGTTAACGGCGGAGCTGTGGTTGTCCGTGTGGGTTACGCGGGGCTTTTACCTTGGAGACCCCGGAAGCCGCCAGGTGAAGAACAGCAGAGAGACGCACCAGGTGAGTCCTACAGATGTTTACGTGGCTGGGAGTTTATTGACTTAAGTTCCAGATGAGAACGAGCTGTGCATGGACGAGGCACAACGAGTGCGTGGAAGGTACGGGTTTGTATTCGGAACAGAGGCTGCGTATCAAATTACAGATTAATAAAAGTAACCGCTCTGAATAGACCTGACAGTATGTCGAGTTGCATACCTTCAGCTCAGGAAAAACCCGGTAGGAAAGTCAAGTTGCATACTGTTCTTATGCGGGCCGAGTCCAGGACGTTTCATTTATTTGAAAGTAGTTTTGTTTTCCTTTTACGGTATTCTTTCCTTTCAGTTAAAAAATGTTTAAAAATATTATTGCCGATTCAAACGTGTTTTATTTTGACTGTTTAATAAGTTAAGACTGGCCTGCGATTTAAAAAACGGTCTTTCTCTCCAGCTCAACACCGCCACCATCAGTTGATATAAAAGACACTCATGCAATTCATTTTGGGGGGAACTAGTAAAACGTATCTCTTAAATGGAGATGGTCATGGTGGTGTAGAGATCGGACGCGTCATAACCTCACAACTTAAAAATAACCCCTTTTGTAAAAGATTGCATCTATACCCTGGTAGAATAGAAGACTGATGTATTCTGGAGAACAATAATACTTTCAAATAAATGATTTGTCACCGGACTTTGCCCGCAAAAGTACCACGTACTTGACATTTTCCTACCAGGACACTACCATTGTTTTACATTATAGAATAGTGATGTGTTTTTGTTGGCTCACAGTATAGACACAATCCTAACTGTCACTAGTTTCGGCGTCTCGTGTGAGTCCAGCAATGTGCGACCTTTGACATGAAGATTCATGAGAAGATCCTGCTGCACTACCAGTCCTGCGACTCCCCGGTCGACAAGGAGGGCTACCTCTACAAGAAGGTCAATCATACCTCACACCTTATTGATCATTACCTCCTCATTTCGATTCTCAACCTGTGCTCCTATGCTCTTCCCTGTCCTGTCCATTAAGGCACAATAAAGCTAAAAAAAAAAACAGTATCATAAAAAAGTTTTTGGGTTGTCAAGAATTAGAAAGCCTGGCTTTTGTATTGAAAGTGTTGTTTTGTCATCGCCAGGGGGTGCGCAACTCGTCCTATCAGAAGCGCTGGTTCGTCCTGAAGGGGAACCTGCTGTTCTACAAGGAGCGCCGGTCGGAGCGCGAGCTGCTGGGCGTGCTGGTGCTGGAGGGCTGCAGCGTGCAGCTCTGCGAGTCGGACGAGCGCTTCGCCTTCTCCGTGGTGTGGAGCGAGTCTCGCGTGGCCGGCGGCCGCACGTACAAGCTCGCTGCCGAGGACCAGCCCACCCAGGAGAGCTGGCTCAAAGCCCTGCTCTCGGCCAACCACGCCTACCTACAGCTCCTGCTGGTGGACCTGGAGGCTCGCTATCGCGGTGAGAGATTAAAGGGTTGCGTCTTCGAATCCCCGATGGCCTCGCTTTACCCCTGGGCTTCGTACAGCAAGATGCTCTGGCGTTAACCCCTACTTGCTCCTTAATGGCATGTCTCTGCATTCACTGAGACATGATAGAAGAAAAAGTAGACAAACTACAATCTTGTTGAGTTGTAGTTAGTATATTGAGTAAGCCACTATTCAGGACACATTGGAAATCTTATAAATTACTCTGGAATGTTATTAAAAGTGTATTACATGGGGGGCGCCCTGTTGGCGCCCAGCTGGCTCACCAGGAGAGGGATTACCCTTAAGGCACAGTCCTCATCGCAGCAAACGGGGTTCCACTCCTGCCAATTTTCTGCATGTCCTCCCCTCTATCTCCCATACCTTCCTGTCTTTCTCACTCTTATCATTAATCTTAATTAAAAAAAAAAAATGTGTATCACCTCAAATGCAGCCAGGCCACTAAGCGAACTCTCCTTCTGGTCACACAATGATGAATTTGGAATTAAAAACTCCTGAATATGCGTAAAACAGGCAAAAAAAGTAGGGGACATTTTTAATCCAATCTCACCTAGAACACATCAAGCTAAATTTTCTCTCTCTCTCTCTCTCTCAGAGCTAGGCGGGACGTCCCATCCCGTCCCTTCCTCTTGCATGGCCAAACAACTCCTCCCGGCCCCTCCCATCCCACACAATGCAGCCATCAGGAAGTCTCCGAAACTGTGGCCAAAAAGAAATGCAAATGTGGCGCCCATATCTGGGCCTGCCCCGCCTCAGAGGGAGTGGCTAGAGTTTGGGTTGGGACACCAGGAGGAATTTATTGAATTACACACCGAGTTTGGAAAGGAGGTCAAGGAGCTGATCGCTAAGCGGCTGAGACGTGGACTGGAAGGGGAGGAGGAGGAGGCCGAAGCAGATCTGATTGATTTTGGATGATATGCAAAGTCATCCATGGAAATATTGAGGTGTCAACTTGTAAATATTTGCGATAAACTCAGTTCGGAGGACGTTTTGATTCCGTCCTTGTCGTTCAAAGCTTTTAAATCATCACTGTTTGGAGTCTCAGGTCTATGTGGGTTCTGTTAATAAATTAACTTTTTATTCCACCTTTGCTCTTTTCTTCAATCAGCTGCTCTCTAATCAACTTTGTATCAGCATGTCTGGGGAGCCCCACCCTACACACACATATATGCACACAAATACACACACCAATCCCCAGCCTTACTGAGCAGTGTTTAAAATGGACAAAAGATTAAGATCATTGATATTAGTTATTGATAGATTATATTAGATCAATTAGATGTTAGCAGTAATAAAATGATTATTTTATTAATTAAAATATAAAATATGAAGTAATTAAAATTAATGATTTCAGTAATTTTGGGGATTGATAAGTTATAAAAGGCTGTTACTATCATTATTGATAACACAGTGACAGATTAATAAAATATTATGATGAGATCAGTGATTATTGTTATTGGTAACACTTATAAGGACCGGATCATAGTTATTGTTTAAAATAGGGTTAGAGCCTGATCATAGTTATTGATCTGTGTTTTCCGGGTTGTCAAATGCCTGTCGGAAGATGGCGTCTAGGAGGTAAAAAAAAAGCTCTGTGTGTGTGTGTGTGTGTGTGTGTGTGTGTGTGTGTGCATGGTCTATTTCAGTCTGTCCAGCTGCCTCTTTTTATGTTTTTCCAGTTCTCTCCTTTTCTCCTTCCCCCTCCATTCTCTGTCCGTCTCCCCCTACTTTGTTCTCTTTTTCTTACACACTTTATCCCTGGCGAGGTGAGGTAGTTAGGTAGGTAGTAGTAACATGGCTAAGATCACTTGGCGCTCTGAGATAAACTCTGCTTCATTATAACTGGGATGTGTTTAGCCACGGCGGTGTCAGTTGCCCCATGAGCACAGGAATATGATTGACGGTTCCTATAAGCTGTATATGGAGACGGAGGGTTGAGAGCGCGCCATATTCTACGCTATACTAGCCACCCCCTGGAAAGACGCAAATAGAGCCCCCACATACAGGCAGCAATAAGCGTGGGATCAGTCTGATCTGCCTTCTTGGCCAGGTCATTCTTGGAAACAAGATTTGAATCTCAATTCATTTTTACCTGGTTAAATAAATAAATATTAAATCTGATTGATTGATTGATGTTCAACTGATCTGATCAATAGTTAGATATGAAGGGAAATGTGACGTTTTAACTGTTGGTTTGGATTTAGAACATACTTTGTTGAGGGGATTTATGTGTCATGTAACTCCCAGAAAAACACACAAAAGGCCCTCTTCACTGTGTCCAAGTGTGCTGCAGGAACTCCAATTATAACTCTGTTTTGGTTCTAAGGCGCTTTGGAATGAAACATCTACTAAATGACTAAATGTATGAAGGAAAACACCTATGTCCGGATTTAAAATAAGCCAGTTAATCCACGGTAATGCATGGTTTTTACAACTACTACTGGTGCCATATACACATGTACTAATAAAGCACTCGTTAATACCCTACATGTCATCAATATCTTAATATCCGTGTGGTCTTCCAACATGATATTAATATCTTAATGTTTGTATACTAAATGCGGGTGTTAATATCGTACATGTAATTCATATCTTAATGTTTATGTTGACACTTTTAGTCACGACTCTTGATCTGCGCTGGTCGTGTGTCAGTGCTGGAATAAAACCAGCAAACCATTAGCCAACTATTTTCAGTTTTTTGTTTCTCTTCCCTGCTGGCGATTAGCACTACTACGGCTGTGATCTGACACGCTCATTTAGAGTGGCGATGATGTTGGACTATGTCTGATGGAAACACAAGTAGCTCCTTAATGAACGGACAGGGCGGCTGCTCCTCAGAACCTCCTCTCCGCCCCGGATCCAGGGACAGAAATAGACAAAACAAAGACCCCTAAACAAGACCCCCAACCCCGACACAAAGGGCTCGTACAACAGGCCGGGCCGGGGGTGGTAGCAGGCGATGGCAGGACATGCTGACGCGTCGGCCTGTCCATATTAGTCCTGGGGGACGGCGGACGCTCCTGGCGTTGAATTCGCCTCATTCCAAGGCTCCTGGGGCCTATTTTGGAGGCCTGGTAAGACGATACCCCATGCAACCTCCTCGCTCCTCCCTCTGTCTCCTACTTGGCCGGGATGCTTGCTTTCTGTGTGGAGAGTGGAGACTAAAGTTAGCAGCCCTGGCTAGTATATAAGATGCATAGGCCGCCCTCCTCCATCGTCAGTTCCATCAGCTTGGCTTAGGCTTCTCTTCTTCTTCCTCCAACACCCAACATACAAGAGAGATGGTGAGTGGTCCTCTACCCTCCGCATGGAGCATGTCTTCAGGGTCTGGGCGGTGGGCTGGCAGGGTGGACAGCGTCTAGGAAACATGAAGAGATGGGATGATAAGATAAGAGATTGATCCCAGATGGGAAGACCAGTATGCAAGACTCTGAATCTTTTTCAACTAGCTGAAAACCAGGCTTTTTTATATTTGAAAATATTTGTATTCAATGTTTTTTGGAGCCAACTAGACTTATAGTTAGTCTATGTGGATATAAGCTGTGTTAAATTGTAAAGTTTATTTTTAAGTTTAAGTTAATCTTGCTAAAACGGTCACCCACATCTGATTTTTTTAACTTTTTGATGTTCTCATCAACCTTGAGAACAAAGTATCTCAGTTCATCTGAAAAAGCTTTAGTGTGCATCTCAGAACTTGAGGCCATGGTTATCAATAGTGATGTTCTGGCTGGGTTATGGGTCTGTTCTAGACGGGGTCTGGGTGGGTTACTTGTAGAATCCACAATATGTTTCAAGTTCTTCCGTGTTCCTCTGTCTTTCAGGCACCCAAGAAGGCTAAGAGGAGGCAGCAGCAGGGGGAGGGTGGCGGTTCCTCCAATGTGTTCTCCATGTTTGAGCAGAGCCAGATCCAGGAGTACAAGGAGGTGAGTTCCCACTGCTCTCTAGCCCCCGGGGGCCACGGGTCCCAGGGGCCTCGGGTCAAAAGGTTTAGGGTTGGAAGTCACAGAGTCGTGTCTGAAAAGTTGTCCGTATTTGAAGTTAGCGGAGCACACAACATCAAAGTCAAAGTATTTAAAAATGTATCTCAGTATTTGAATGTTTGATAAGAGTTTAATCAGAAATACTTCGAAACATTCAACACAAACAACAACTAAACACGTAGAATAGCTGGATGGATTAAGTGTAACCACGCAGAGAAGGCTCCTCAGCCCTCCACTCCCTGCGTCTGACCTTTCCAATAAGGATACCTGAGATCTCTCACCTATAGAGAACATCTTCTAGTCAGCAGAAGGGCCAGAACCATAAATCGCCATTCCGTCGTTGACAGCGCACAGAAACACACACAGAAACACACACACACAAACAGACACACACAAAAACACAAAAACTAACAGCCCACACACAGACTAGAGAAGGAAAGGGGCTGTCTACGTTAAGATGCTGTACTAGGATGTGTAACATCAGGCGTGTGGAGTGCTTCTGTATCTCCTCTGACGGTTGTGAAATCTCCTCATGAGGCCAGCTGACATGATGTGACACAGGGTGAAACATGGCATCCATTTTAAGACTTGAAAGGACCTTGAGGGTTGTCACGGGTGCCGGGGACAGGTGTGGGGGGCGGGTGGAAGGGTGTGTAGGCAGGAGGCGAGGTTGCTGTAATCCCAAACCAACGCCTTAAATGTCGCAAGAGGCTTGTCTCACATGCCGAGACCATTTTAACACCTCAGGGAGACAACTGCTCCCCCAGCTGCCAAGAGTCAGCAGGCGACCAGTGCGGGCTCTGGTTTCACTGGCTGAATGTTCACACACAGCCTTAACCTTCACGCTCTTATTCTGGCACAGCAACGCTAATGTTGTGATTAGATTTTCAACTAGAGTACGAGATTAGATCATTAACTTCTGTTCTGGGACTGTTGATTGATTTTACACCTCAAAGCTCACAGAAGGAGTCTGAGGTCTGAGTTAAGGCTTAATAATGTTAATCCTGATTTAGCTCATATTTGCTCATTAAGCTCATTGAATTTTATTAACAGGGATTATCATACGGGCCTCTCCTGGCCCGTATGATAATCGTATAATAAAGATGCTATAACTCAGACATTGGCCACATGACTTCCTATGACCAGTCACTACGCTATTTTTCAGGCATTCACAATCATCGACCAGAACAGAGATGGTATCATCTCCAAGGATGATCTGCGCGACGTCTTGGCCACCATGGGCCAGCTGAACGTGAAGAATGAGGAGCTTGAGGCCATGGTGAAGGAGGCCAGCGGCCCCATCAACTTCACCGTCTTCCTCACCATGTTCGGAGAGAAGCTGAAGGGTGAATACACACACAGACACACACTCACACATTTATAAGATTGATTTATGCTCACACAAATACACACATATATACATACACACACACAAACACACACACACATATATATATATATATATATATATATATATATATATATATATATATATATATATATATATATATACATATATATATATACATATATATATATACATATATATATTTATGCTTACACATACACACAAACACGCATTAACAGACACAATTATACATTAGTAATACAATATCCAGTTGGTTATATGATGGTTATAATCATGTAGAGTTATGGTCAAATCAAAGCAATGTTGTTATGATGTGGTCGCCTGGTGCTTATATGTTGGTTATTGTGATGAATAACAGTGATGTCATATCTGATCACTGTTATTGTTACTGTTATCTCCAGGTGCGGATCCCGAGGACGTCATCGTGAGCGCCTTCAAGGTCCTCGACCCAGAGGTCACCGGAAGCATCAAGAAGGAGATGTAAGTTCTGCTCCTCCGCACTAGCTCACTATCGCAACCACCGGGAAAAAAATATCATGTCCCTACGAGCTACATAATGCTGACCAGACGCTCTTTCTCTCTCTCTCTCTCTCTCTCTCTGTCTCTCTCGCTCTCTCTCTCTCAGGATCGAGGAGCTGCTGACCACCCAGTGTGACAGGTTTACCGCTGAGGAGGTGAGCACGTGCACACACACACACACGCACACACAACCCAATGCCTTGTCTACAAACGTGTTCCAAGTGAGTGTGATCTTGGATCTGACCGTGTTTCTCTCTCTTCAGATGACCAACCTTTGGGCCGCCTTCCCCCCAGATGTGGCCGGCAACGTCGACTACAAGAACATCTGCTACGTCATCACCCACGGAGAGGACAAGGAAGAGGAGGAATAGAGACCCTATCTTCTCTCTCTGACGTCCCCCCACCTTCTCCCCATGCTCCCTCAACATCCTCTCTCTCTCTCTCTCTCGCTCTCTCTGCGGACCCTCGCTCGCCCAAGACCACCCACAAACCGCTCTCAACCCCTCCCCCCCCCCCCCTCCCCCGGCACACTCTCTTCCCGCCCGCTCGCTTTTAAAGACTTGTCTCGTGCGGAGAGCTGCTGCCAGGGGGGTGTGGGCTGGAGTGGTGGTGTGCGGGCTCCACAGGGAAACACAGGATTATTTTCAATTCAATAATCATGTGATAAAGAAACAAACTCCTCTCTCTCGCTCTCTATCTCTCTTCTACCGCCGGGGGGAAAGTCAGCGGCTAGCGCACGCTTCCTACCCTATCTCACACGCCCCCAGTGGGCGCACGTGAGCGGTCTCTTGGGTGCCCTGGCGCAGACACACGCCCGCTTGAAACAAGTCGGTGACATGAGCACCTAGCTCGCCCAAGCGACGCGCGGCGGTTCCTCCCTGTGTCCGACCGGAGAACGGGTTGGCAGAAAGGAGTACCATACTAAAATAGATGGCCCGCTCCTCTCTCCCAAACTCCACTCTCTTCCACGCCAGGATAAGAAGCAGGGGGGATGAAGGACAACACATGCTCATTATTGTTATGATCATTGTTGGAGTGAAGAGGAAGAGATGGAGAGTGACAGAGAAGAAGAGACAGAAGAAAACAGCACCCCTCCTCCCTCTTCCCTCCTGTCGTACTGTGTCTGTTTCTTAATGTAACCAAGAAGGAACTAATAAAAATCACTATCTTTCCTAATCCGCTTTGTCTGTCAGTCTATATCAACAAACTAAAATGTTTAGCTTCATATGTTTCAATGACCACTTATTTACATCATTTGAAATTTAACAATTCATTTTGATCAGTATTGATTCTTTAGGCCTTTAATTTCCCTTGAAATACCTTAATGGTATAGAATTATGTATTGTATTGTAGTATAAAACTATATCACTTATAATACTATAATATATTAAATATACAATATAATATATATTATTGGTCCGTCTATATTTAACAGAGAGTAAAACAGAGATTGATGGTGACATTTTTAAACAGAGACCCAAACATGAGATTCAAGAAAATCCAAACTCACAGGCGTGCGACATTATAGTGTAGAAAATAGGTTTCACTATAGCATACAATAGCATCAACCATAGTATGTAAAACATGATGTGACTAACTGAATATAATAATAAAATAAAAATGGGTTTAAATCAGACTGTACATGATAGATTTAAACAATAGATGATATAAAATAGGTTTATACCAATTTGTAAAACAAAACAGGTTTGGTTTCACCCAACTTGGGGGTTTCTCATCAACCGAGAGTTTTCAATGCCAGCGACTTCAGTCACACATGCGCAGTACGACATAGCACTTTACTTCCTGACGTCTCTGAGTGGGACTTCGGGTCGACAGTACCACTGTGTTGATGATTTCTCCCGTGTAGGGATCAAAAAAAGACCCCTCTCCTGCCACACACCACGGACTATGTTCTCCTGCTAACCCGGGCCTTCCGTTGTGGAAGACCCTATGTCGCTGTCGCTCCGCGGTGCCTTCTGAATCGCTGACGGCCCGACGACCACCGTGGCCCGGCGTGTAGCCGTCATGTTCCCCGTCCGGATCAGCCTCTTTCTCCTCCCGCTGCTGCTGCTCCTGTTGTCCGCGGCCAACGTGCACTCTTCCCAGGGCGACAAGGAGCCGGTGTACCGGGACTGTGTCAAGCAATGCGTCCGTACCAACTGCACCGGAGCTCGGCTGCGGGGCTTCGAGTCAAGGCAGCCGCCGTACATGGCGCTGACAGGTGGGCACCTGGGCTGTTGCTAGGAACATGTGGGGATAGTTTAACTGTGGTGGAGTCACTATGTGTGTATCTGATTGTCCCACTGTATCTCCTTGCCAAGCTCATGTTTACATAGATTAGTTTAATACAATAGAAAGCTGATATAGTTGTGTTTTTTGGAGGTTTGATTGAGGTTTTTTTTTTATGTGAAACGTGTACTGGCCTACTTTTTATCTATATTAGTAGCCTGTTAGTCCGGCTGACCGGACCGGCAGGGGTTGGAAAGATCCTTTTTGTTGTTTGTTGCGGTCTCATTGTTACTCAATTGTTGTCTCATCCAGTTTCATTCAGTTTCACTAACAGAGAGCTAGTATAGAGGTTTAAAGAGGAAGGGAGAGGTTGAAATTCATATATTCTGTAATAATAGTTTTATTGAAAACATGTACTAGAAATCTATTGGATTAACCTGCTGACAATTGTTTATTTAAATGTTTTTTCCAAAAATGTTTTTGAATAAACGAGAGAGATAGAGAACAATGGCAGGTGAATACCAAGAGTATGATTTGAACTGTCTTTCTCTGTGTCAGGATGGAGGTGTGGTGATGACTGTCGGTACCAGTGCATGTGGACGACCGTGGGTCTGTACCAGGCCGAGGGGTACCGGATCCCCCAGTTCCACGGAAAGGTGAATCACACACGCACACACACACACACTCAAGTGTTAAACCTGTAACGCTATTGTATTGTAGTAGTAGCAGTAGGAGTGTGTTTCGGAGTTAGTATTGAAGCAGTAGTATTTAGTAGTGCACTGTAACACTAGTGGTACTGTAGTATTTCCGAGCGTGCCCTACACTAGTAGTTCTAGTAGTGTGTGAGTATCTAGTGTGTCCCTTGTCTTCCAGTGGCCCTTTGCCCGCTTCCTGTGTTTCGAGGAGCCCGTCTCTGCACTAGCGTCTCTGCTGAACGGCGTGGCCTGTCTCCTTATGATGCTACGCTACCGCGGCACTGTGCCTCGCCAGAGCCCCATGTACCCCACCATCACAGCCTTCTCTCTGGTCCGACCCCCGGTGTCTGTCTGACCGTCTCTGTCTAAATGGGAGAATGTCGAATGTCTGTCAGATCATCAGTCTGTTCTTATTGTGTGTGTGTGTGTGTGTGTGTGTGTGTGTGTGTGTGTGTGTGTGTGTGTGTGTGTGTGTGTGATAAATACATAACATATAGTTAGAAAATAAATAGAGATATGAGATTTCTGTAAAACACCAACTCAACATGAAATGCAAGAGTATATCATCATTTCCATCTAAATATTCTCTCCAACTGAATGTCCGTGTTGGCAGCTAGCTTTCTGGCTAGCCTTTGATGATGGTCCTCTGGTAACGGTCGTCGTGACAACTGATCTTCCTCTTGTATCCGTCATTGTGATGGCCGATGTCTTCTGTCCCTCTGCAGGTGTCTCTGAACGCCTGGTTTTGGTCGACTGTCTTCCACACCAGAGACACCTACCTCACTGAGGTAATGCTACCCCACCCTACACATCTCCTCCTCCTCGCCCTGTAGTCCACCTTCTGATCTTCCACTCTCCTGCCACTCCTCCCGAACCAGCCTCACCTCCTCCACCCTCACCTCCTCCACCCTCCCTCCCTACCTTCACCCTCACCTCCTCCACCCTCACCTCCTCCACCCTCCCTCCCTACCTTCACCCTCACCTCCTCCACCCTCCCTCCCTACCTTCACCCTCACCTCCTCCACCCTCCCTCCCTCCCTCCCTCCCTTCACCCTCCCTCCCTAACTCCACCCTCCCTCCCTCCCCTCCCCCCTCACCTCCTCCACCCTCCCTCCCTACCTTCCCACTCACCTCCTCCACCCTCCCTCCCTACCTTCACCCTCACCTCCTCCACCCTCCCTACTTTCACCCTCACCTCCTCCACCCTCCCTCCCCACCTTCACCCTCCCTCCCTACCTTCACCCTCACCTCCTCCACCCTCCCTCCCTACCTTCCCACTCACCTCCTCCACCCTCCCTCCCTCCCTACCTTCACCCTCACCTCCTCCCCCCTCCCTCCCTACCTTCACCCTCCCTCCCTACCTTCCCCCTCACCTCCTCCACCCTCCCTACCTTCCCCCTCACCTCCTCCACCCTCCCTCTCCTCCACCCTCTCCTCATCTCCACCTTTTTCTCCTTCTCCAATCGGGCATCCATTGACGGCCTCAGGTTTCCATTTGCTAATGGTACTAACTAATTGAATGTTAAGTTATTAACGTCAAATCCTCCAATTATTTGATAAGTAATCCTTCATGCTCCACCTCTTACTCTACTAATCTGTTATCTCCCCTCTTTCAGAAAATGGATTATTTCTGTGCATCTGCCGTCATTCTGTACTCCATATACCTGTGCTGCGTCAGGTGAGGTATTCTCTAGTCTACCTGTGTCAGGATAGCTGGTCATTCTAGGTGGAAGTTTGACAGATCAAGATGTCTTTGAGCAAGGCACCTTAACAGTGACTGATATGCTGGTGCTTTGCAGCATCCCCCAAATGCCCCCTTTTTTGCTCTCCATGAGTGTTTGTGCACAATTTATTAGCTAGTTATGCTGAGCTAGTGTTGGGGAATTTAGTTTTGGACAGTCACCTTCATGAATATGTGATAATTCTCTAGCTAATGTTGGATAACCAATGCTGATTCAGTTTTTTGTTTAATAATGTGAAAAAAAGTGTTAGCTCTTTGAGGGTGTTTGCTTGGCTGATTTGCGAGCTTTGCTGGCTAATGTTATTCCGCTGTGTGTCTGGTAGCTCCCTTCACGGCGAGTAGTACTATCTTATGAATGTGAGCCACCTGCATGTCATTCAGGTCTCTGGTATTTATTTGTGGCTAGTTGTACTGGCTAATTTTGGCTAACTGTGTGCTCTTATGGACTGTAGTAGCTCTTTTTGGCTATTCGTACCAGCTAATGTGAAGTAACTTGTGTGATGTTCAGGACTCTGGGTTTGAAGCGTCCGGTCGTCTCCAGCCTGGTGGGCGCGCTGCTCATTCTCGTCTTCACCGCCCACGTCTCCTACCTGACCTTCGTCAGCTTCGACTACGGATACAACATGGCCGCCAACGCAACCATCGGTACGTCATGACATCATGGCTCATGACTTCAGATTGCATTGCAGGGTTCTTGAGTGGGTCCGTGGTTGGCCCATCTCAAAGATCTCCATGTAATTAACTTATGTTAAGTCACTATCTATCGCCAAAGGAGGTAACCCAAATGGTCACTGAGACAGATGAAAGTCCTTGTTTTTGCAGTATTTTGAATGTTACAAACTGGGTTTTGGTGGCGACACTGTCTTTGTCTATGGGAGAAATTGAAGATACCCACTTTAAAGGCTTAGGGTCATGACTAGTGTTGGTGTCAGGAATAGTGTTAGGACTAGGGTTAGGTGTATTATACTGTGTATTATATTGAATATCCCTCTCTAGGCATGGTGAACCGGCTGTGGTTAGGACTACGGTTAAGGTCACTGCATTGGTTTTTGTGTGTAATGTAATGACTATAACTCCATGTTCTAGGCATAGTGAACCTGCTGTGGTGGCTGTGCTGGTGCTGGCAGAACCGGCGGACCCTACCCTACTGGTGGAAGTGTGGAGTGGTGGTCCTGTTGCTCCATGGCCTGGCACTCCTGGAGCTGTTGGACTTCCCCCCGCTGCTCTGGGCTCTGGATGCTCACGCCGTCTGGCACCTCAGCACCGTGCCCGTGCACTTCCTGTTCTACAGGTACTTGTTCCGGATATATTGGCCCCACTTCCTGTTCTAGGAGCAGTGTTTGTAATAACGCCGTTTAAAAGAACGGCGTTAGGTAACGCAGTTATTTTTTCAGTGACTGGGTAATCTAACTAATTACTGTTTCCGTCGTTACAACGCCGTTACCGTTACTGTAGTTAAATGCGGTGCGATACTATGAATTGATTGAATAAACTGCGTAATCCGAACGCACCCCTGGCTCCAAACACAAAATGCTAGTGAGGAGGCAGGGTGGGTTAACAACGAGATAAGCGATTATGATTGGCTAAGGCAGAGTCATGTTTCATGTTAGCCAATTGGAGCCAGTGTTTTTACACACAAGCCAGGTCACGCGCACCGCACACACGCACACGCACACACCAAACAGATTCGATGAAGCAGCAGAAATGGTGAGTCCGGAGCAATCCGATGAAAAGTTGGCATTTTCTGTATTATTCGGCAGATGTTCCACAGCCTTTGCAACCAAGCAAATTAAAATTCAGTTGGAAGTATATCAGGGCCTTGAATGGGCAGTTCAACCATTTAACACATTAAGGCCAAGTGAAAACTGCTCAGAAAAATCCAAATTCTTTGACATACAGCAACATTCTTCTTTTACAGTAACGCAAATAGTTACTTTCCCTGGTAACTTGTTACTTTTCTTATAGAGTAATTCAGTTACTAACACAGTTACTTTTTGGAACAAGTAGTGAGTAACTATAACTAATTACTTTTTTTAAGTAATGTCCCAACACTGTCTAGGAGTACCATTTCCTGTTGAGTCGGACAAGGTTAAGGTTAATTGTTATATTTGAGATGGTTAAGTGCGTGTATTATGTAAGAGATAGGTAAGTTGAGGTATTAGGTTAGACAGGGATATATTAAGGTATTTGGTTAGAGATTGTTAAGCGTGTGTATTAGGTTAGAGATTAGTTCTGAGTTAAAAAAAAAAAGAGGTGTGTGTGTGTGTGTGTGTCAATGTTATATACCTGGTTGCCTTGGTAACACCAGACAAGTTTGTTATTAGAAGTCTCTTTCCTGCTCAACAGTTTCCTGATAGACGACAGCCTGCACCTCCTCAACACAGAGAAGATCGGAGTCAAGCTGGAGTAGGAGGGGCCTCTCACCTCTTGACCATGCCCTCTCCCCTCAACCCCTCCAATCAGGGCATCCGGACGCCAGAACCAGGAAGGAGTGCCTCTCCATGACAACCCCGATCCCTCCCCCCTTGAGGAAGGCTCTGTTTACACTTTTCTTGTGTGTGTGTGTGTGTGTGTGTTTTTAATTTTTCTATATATTCAGTTTGGTTTTGGAGGCCTTGAATCTGAACTGAAGGGGAAGCTATCAACCGGCTGTCTCAGATCCCTCGTAAATTGACAAAAGAGACGTTAAGCTCACATATCACATTTCAGCCTCACCTGCCACCTTATAAAGCTTTAAAATAGACTCCCACTGTTAGCTCCTTGTTCAACATAATCACAGGCCATGGCTTTATCTTCCAACCTTAGCACTGTTGCAAGCGCAATTGCTAGCGTTATCTGGCCAGCAGTTCAGTTAGGTTGAGGACAGGGCGGCCAAAGACTAAGGAGGGATATAGGGGAGTGGGTGAGAGCGGGGAGGAGGAGGAGAAGGAGGAGGGCTGGTTGGAGAAAGTTGGAGGCTTTTCTTACACCTTATTATCCCAATATTTTCATATCACAATTTATTTTGATATGTTTTGCCTTCATTTAGTTCTGGTGCTTTTTTTTCTGCTTTGAACATGAATCTTTATGCCTTTTTTTTATCATACACGTTTATCATTTATGTTGATTCAGTTCTGATGTTCTTTTGAATTCACCTGGGCTGCCTTCAGTGAAAGAAGAAAAAGGGATGTAGCTTAGCCTGGCGTGGGTTGATTGGCTGAACCGTGATTGTCCCGCCCACCCCACAGGAAGTGTATGGATGTACTTCCTGTTGTCTAGTTAGCTGTAATCAGGAGTCATATATGACCACAGCCCTGAAGATGGCTCACCTTGTCGTGTGTGTGTGTGTGTGCGTGTGTGTGTGTGTGTGTGTGTTGTGCGCTCTTCAGTCTAAACCGCTACATCTGTGTTGTTCATTATATCATGCACTTTACACACACCTGTACCAGTACGCAACCATACCAGTGCGCACCAGGTGTGCCAGAGTAGAACGCATGTTTGTGCTGCCCGTGCCTTTCCTTTTTGAAAGAAGTCGTTTTTGTGTGTGTGTGACAGAGAGAGATTTATTGGCTGAGATCATTTTCGCCTAGCTGAGAGTTGAAAGGGGAGGGAAGGCAGTATTTACGGAAGTGTTGAGGGGGTTCTCATGGTGACAGACGACCATAGCATCAGATGGTATTCACTATGTCCTGTGATGGTTTGCTGATCAGGTAACAGTCCTGACATTGACCTCCAAGACTGTTGGAGGAAGATACTGGTGGTGGTGGTGATGATGACGATGATGATTATGGAAGGAATGAAGGATGGAGTGAACATATGGCCAACGACTCCTGTAACTCTATCATAAACATAACCACCTTCTGAGGTGTGATGAAGACCTCACTTCCTTTCTCCTTTTTCTACATCGCTATGTTGTCACTGCCTGCGGCCCCCACCTCCTCACTCTTCCCTCCCTCCTCCTTCCCCTCGCACATGAAAACTTTGAAAAAAATGTTTGAAGAAATGGGACAAATAAAGGGTTCTTGTTTACCAAATTGTCTGTCACTGCGTTTATTTATTTATTCATCAAACCCTGTTGTATTATTTATTGTGATAGTCACTGCAATATGGATGGATACACTACCACAACTATAGAGATGGTTAAATCAGTGTATCTCTATTATAGAGATGGTTAAATCAGTATCAATATTATAGATGGTTAAATCAGTGTATCACTATTATAGAGGTTACACAATCACTGCAATAGACGATTAAAGACACAGTGTCATGAAAGATTCTGGATTTGTAACCCAATGTCCGCCGTCTTGCTGTAGTTATCATTCAGCAAGTTTCCTGAACAATTTACCAGTCCCAAATGACTCACTGTCGTTTTGGATTAAAGCGTCTGCTAAATGAATAAATAGTAAGAAGTAAAAATGCTCTTTAATTGTCTCTGCTTCCTTCTAGCGGACTGTTCGTGTACCTGCAGGCCATATTTTCTGGTAAATCTGGTTGTTTTGACCCGGGGTTGTGCTGTTAGTTATGGAATTGATGTGAAAATGTCAACTATCAACTGTCAACTATCATTCATTTTACAGGAAACACTACGAACATTATCTATGTGTTGTAATGATGCATTTTATGGGTCCTGCTGAGGCTGTGCGTGTGTGTGTGTATGAGTGTGTGTGTGTGTGTGTGTGTGTGTGTCTGTGTCTGTGTCTGTGTGCATGTGTACGTGTACGTGTATGTGTGTTGTTCTCTAGTAGCCGGGCAGCAGCGTGGACTCTGACCCGGCTGCAGTGGGTGGGGAGCGGGAGAGAGAGCATGAATAGAGCTTATTATTCCTTTTCTGACGACATGAGAACCAGGCTGGCCCGCTGTAACGCCAACCGTCCTGACAATGGAGCCAGTTCAGTCTGCAAGCATTCAGAGCCCCCCAGAAATACTACATATGCCACTACAAGACTATAACATACAGAGTTAATGAGAGCCCCTACTACTACTACTACTACTACTACCAACTTCGGCTTCGCTGTATGTAGAGGCATCGCTATTAAAAGACGACACACTCATATAAACACTCATAACAAACAGAAACACGCGCGGTATTTCAGTTCGTGCTGGGAAGACATGACAGTTCAGTCCGGGCGGGCGGAGTCACGGACACTCCCCGTTCCGGCCTCCCCCCGCTGTCACGCTCGCACTACCGACTCGCGGAACACCGACACACGGAGACCCGAGGAAGTGGCTGTGATTTGAAAAACAGTAGACGTGCCAGGAGGAGAACTCTTCAGAGGAACTACAGTACGACGTGCCGGTAGGGGGGGTCGCGCCAGGAGGGGATTCCGGGTTATTTCTGGAACATGGACTAGAGCCGGGAGCCGCAGATGGAAGCGCGGAGAAGTTTTCTGTGGGTCCGACTTCTGCTGCTCGGGGTGGCGGGCGCGCTGGCCAGAGAAGGTGGGTCGCCACTCTCGCTAAGGGACGCTGTTGTGAACTAAACTTCTGATTGGTTTTGAAACACTCTTGCCGTGTTTTGAGAAGACCGTAATGGACGGGGCAGGTTACTGGAAGTGTGTGTGTGTGTGTGTGTGTGTGTGTGTGTGTGTGTGTGTGTGTGTGTGTCTGTGTCTGTGTCTGTGTCTGTGTGTGTGTGTGTGTGTGTGTGTGTGTGTGTGTGTGTGTGTGTGTCTGTGTCTGTGTCTGTGTCTGTCTGAGTGTAAAGTGTGTGTAAATGTGTGTTAATGTGTGTGTGAGAGAGAGGGTATGGGGGTATGAGTGTTGGAACTCGACCCAAAGAACGAGCGTGATATTCTTGGCTCGACAATGACACACGCCACATTCCTGCGCGACTCCGCATTCGCCTCGGTATCTCTCCTGGGGCTAACCCCCCTATCCCACCCCACCTCCCTATCCCACCCTACCTCCCAAACCACTACTTGAACCTCTTCCTCCCTTACCCCTCTACCCACTGAGCCTACCCTTACCCTACCTTACTAACACCAACCCTCTCCCTCTAACCCTAACCCCAATCTGTCCCTACAGGTAAAATACCTGTCCTAGAAACATTTGCTGTTATTGTTGTTGTTGCTGTTGTGTGACCGTTGGCTCCGCGCCGTACCCAAACGGGTCAGTTGGTCAGATACCGAGGAACCTGATTGGTGACTCGTAGATTGTGACAATGGCACCTGTGCGCGCAGGCAGCGAACAGTTCGTCTCGCGTCAACAACCACAACAAACCGACAGTTGGTTCTTTGTGCGTCAAGGTCTCGTGGCGAGACAGGGAACATTGTGTGATAAGGGACAGTTTATTGTCAAGTCCTCCTCTCTCTGTGTCTAGAGTTATGCACACCCAGTCAGACACAAACAGACACACACGCACACAATTTGGACCATTGCATTTATTTCCACCTTACTACAGAATATCAAATATAACAGCACATACATTTTTGTAGATTCAAACAAATGGCACAACTTGTCAGAAGTCTGTACACGTATTAATGCAGTGCAAAAAAGCAACACACAAACAAAGCCAAATTACAGGTTAATGATTGCCGACAACACACACACACACACACACATACACACATACACACACATAGGCCTGTGGTTCTCCACGAGTGTTTGTGTCTGAGTGTGTCCCAGGGCTGTTCATATTTAAAAGCTATTGATGGACTGACAAATACATGTTACTCAGAGCAGATATTGCTGTTAAAACTGATGCTGCACTTTGTAATCCACACACTACACACTACACACACACACACACACACACACACACATACACACACACACACACACACACACACACACACACACACACACACACACACACACACACACACACACACACACACACACACACACACACAGTAGTGAGGCTGGTTGTCTGGAGGCTGTGGCTGGCCTTTGATTATTGAATTAATGATTAACTTATTGTCCCTCAACATTCTAGAAGCACTGAGTTCTGAAGCTCAGCTGTATTCTCTGTTCATGGTTCCAATGGCCGGTTCTATCTACTGGTTCTGAATGATGGATTGAAAGCCTGGTTATAAAAGCTGGCTCTAAAACCTGGTTCTAAAGGATGGATTGTTCTATATTATGGTTGCATAGGATGGATCTAAAGGCTGGTTCTATAGAATGGTTCTAAATAATGCTTATAAAGCCTGGTTCTAAAGCCTGGTACTAGTAGGAACCAACATGAGAAGTGATTGACATCATCAAATACCCAAAACCCAGATGGAGGACCTGTACTTAGTATTCACCACACAGAGAAGTTAAGGACCCTAGCGTCTAATTGCTGGAAAGTGTTCACTAGATTGGGCATGGAGATCAACATTCACGGGTTGTTGCTGCTTCCAAGAAGCATTTAGCCAGAACTTGACCTCAAAGTGGAGCTCAGACACAAGGAAGACGTTGAGATTCAGAACACCTAATCAAAAGTGAAAGTGGCCGCACAACAGAGCTGGGGAGTAAACAATAATAAAGTTCAACCGTTAAAACATGGAGGGGTGGAGTTTAAGCATGTAATAGAGTTTAAGCATGGAGTACATTTGTACCATGGATTAGTTTAAAGATAGAGTTGAGTTTAGACTTTGAGTTGAAACTTGGAGTAGAGTTGAAATATGTTGGCGATTTGAAACTTGCAGTAGATTTGAAACTTTGAGTAGATTTGAAACTTGTAGTAGAGCTTAAAGATAGAGTTGAGTTAAGACGTTGAGTTGAAACTTGGAGTAGGGTTGAAATATGGAGTAGATTTGATATATGGAGTAGATTGGAAACTTGGAGTAGAGTTAAGACTTGGAATCGATTTTCAACTTGGGAGAAGAGTCGAAACTTGGAGTGGATTTGAAACATTGAGTAGAGTTGAAACTTGGAGTAGAGTTGAAACATGGCAGTGTGTTGTCGGTTGAAGACAATGGAGAGTAGTTCTGCAGGCTTGCATCTTTTAAGCAAAGATGTGTGTGTGTGTGTGTGTGTGTGTGTGTGTGTGCGCAGGTGCATGCAGCCTACACGGCTTTGTGAGTTTGAATGGTACAGTACAGACCTGTTTCTCTGGTCGCTTGCGCAATCACTACCTGTTTGTTCTTTTAGAGATGGAATGTAATCGTGTGTGTGTGTGTGTGTGTGTGTGTGTGTGTGTGCGCGCGTGTGTGTGGCTGGGGGAAGGGGGGTGTGAAAGGTGAATCTCGGGTCTGGTTCCTGCTCTGTGAAGACCAGGAGGAGGTGCTGTTGTTGACTCCCTCCGCGACCCCGCTTGTTTACTTTCTACGACTGGGTAAACAACGTCCTGTTTGCACATGAAGCAATGGAGCTGTCGCACTCCGGAGCTCTTTCTCTCTGGCTCACTGTTGCCACGGAAACCCCTGGCCAATGTACTGTGTGTAACTTGTCGTTGAGGTAGTCAGGAGGATATTGTCTCCTAGCACAGTGCTGAAGGTCTCCATAGTGATGGTCTCTCCATATTGATGGTCCCCCCCCCAAAGCGATGGCCTCCTGGCAATGGTCTTCATCGCAGTACTCTCCATAGCATCTTTCTCCTAGCAATGGTATCCATAGCAATGGTCTCCATAACCATATCCTCAATAGTCACGGTCTCCAAAGTAATGGGGTTAACTTAACTTCCAGTCGTATGGTTTAAGAATAACATTTATTATACCTTTGTTTGGAATAATGTATAATTGATTGATTATACAGTGTTTAATAGTATTTCCTGTTATCATGTTTAATAGCATGATTTGCAGAATTATTATGACATGTAATCACATGCTGAATTAAGATGGCTAATATAGCATGTTTATGAGCAAGACTCACATGTTTAATAGCCTCCTTAATACACATCTAATAATTCATTTAGTTGTACCTATTTAAATAGCACAAAACATTTCAAAACAAACAACACTGTTACGCTCCACCCCTTCGCCCCACCCCACACCTGAAAACAAACACTGCTGAGAGA
This sequence comes from Pollachius pollachius, assembly GCF_949987615.1. Taxonomy (NCBI): domain Eukaryota; kingdom Metazoa; phylum Chordata; class Actinopteri; order Gadiformes; family Gadidae; genus Pollachius; species Pollachius pollachius. Next base: position 7,861,099 of record NC_136952.1, read on the forward strand.
CCAGCTTCTCAGCAGAGAGTAGCTTAGCATTGGCATTGTGCCAGGGCACAAATTGGTACAGCCCACTCTTGACTTCTAATGTTTACTATTTATTAGTGTAGCACAGCTAAATCCGAGGTGAAATACATGCAATATCGTTAGACACCCTCCTCATGGAGTTGGATGGGATGCATTTGGGTCAAGGTTAACACAGAGGAGGTGTGTTTGTGTTTGTGTGTGTGTGTGTGTGTGTGTGTGTGTGTGTGTGTGTGTGTGTGTGTGTGTGTGGGGGGGGGGGGGTGTTACAGTTATGCTCTGCTGTGGAGATTGGAAAGTGGCTTATCAGCATTTATATTGATAGGTAGAACAGTCTATGTGTAGCAGTTAGCACTGTCAATGATTCAAACTTCAGTGTAAATGTTTGTGCTTTTGGTTTCAGGGTGAATGGTTACAATTTCAGTGTAGTTCTTGTTTTAGCGTAAATGGTTCAGGTTCTAGTTGTGTGTGAAGTGGTCTCGTTCTGCTATCATTTTTAACAGTCTGGGTATCCATTTAAATGGTTCTGATTCTGGTCATTGTGAACCTGGTTCTGGTAGCAGTTTAAATCATCCTTTTTCTGGTTTCAGGGATCTGGTCTCAGTTCAACTGGTTCTCGTTTCAATGTAAATTCTTCTGGTTTCAGTATAAATGGGTTCGGTTCTGGTGTCAGTGTAAATGGCTCTGGTTTCAATATAAATGGTTCTGTTTTCAGTGTAACTGGTTCTGGTCTCAGTGTAACTGGTTCTGGTTCTGTTTTCAGTGTGCCTGGGTACGGACATGAAGTTGGACCTGCTCTCCAGCCTGGAGAACCACTATGAGACTCTGCGGCTGCTGTACACCGGCTGTCAGGTCGTCCACGGCAACCTGGAGATCACCCACCTCCACGGGGAGCCGGACCTCTCCTTCCTCAAGGTATCACACTTCCTCCTCCTCCTCCAAATGTCCTCCACAATTAGGGCATTTAGCAGACGCTTTTATCCAAAGCAACTTACATCGGTTAATACACACATTGACACACCGACGGCAGAGTCAACCATGCAAGGCGTCAGGAGCAGTTAGGGTAAAGTGTCTTGCTCAGGGACACATCAACACTCAGCCTGGGGATCGAACTAGCAACCTTTCGGTTACAAGACAACTGCTCTACCTCCTGAGCTAAGCCGACCCACCTTCTCCTCCTCCACACCTCCTACTGCTCCATACTTCTTCCTCCTCAACCTCCCTACCTCTTTCGCCCCCTGTTCCTCCTCGACGTCTTCCTTCTCCTCCTCCGTCCACACTTCCTCCTCTTCCTCCGTCCACTCTTCCTCCTTTTCCTCCTGCTCCTCATCAATCTAATCCTCCAAATTTCCTCTGCATACGGTTCTCTGGGGGTCATGTGATGTTGTGAAGGCCATGTGGTGGTCTGAAGGTCATACGATGTTCTGAAGGGCATGTGACAGTCATATATGAAGGTCATGTGATGTTCTGAATGTCACCTGAAAGTCATGTGACCGTCATATGAAGGTCAGGTGATGTTCTGGGGGTCATGTGAAGATCATGGGTAGGTCATGTGAAGGTCATGTGACGTCATGGGAAGGTCATGTGACGTTCTGAAGGTCACAAGCTGTCCTCCGTGTGATTGTGCAGGGCATCGTGGAGGTCCAGGGTTACGTTCTGGTGGCCGACGTGACGGTGGACCTGATTCCTCTGGACAACCTGCGTGTGATCAGGGGGAGCCAGCGCTATGGCGCCAACTACTCCCTGGCGGTTCTGAACAACACCAAGGGCCCCCAAGGCCCCGGGCTCCGGACCCTCCGTATGCGCAGCCTCACAGGTGAGGACTCGTCAAGACCGGATCAGACCGGATCTAATTGAATCAAATGGTTCTGATAGTCCTTACTTGAATCCAGTAGTGTGGGTCTCTGATCTCTAAAGATATAATTAAGTATGTGTGGATATATAACAGTATTGGGGGTAATAGTATATGATATTACGTATTGTATATAATACACTGTACTCTATGTTGAGTCGAAAGTGGCTCACGAGTCAGGCGGACAACAATCAAAGCTTACAAGCTGAATTGGAGGAGCTCCAAAAAATGTTGCTGTGTGACCACGTTTTTCTGGAATAACCACTCTAGAAAACTAGCAATGGTAGTCATATGTAATTATCATTTTTTTAATTTTAAAGTAGTGCCAAAACGTGACAATAGATTTCTATTATGCAAACACTAAATTTCACAACATGAGTACAGATCAAGTTCTGAGTCCTAGATGACAAGACTAACTAAAGCAACACAAATGGGCAAAGTAGCTCGTATATCACATATTCCTTGTTATTCATTGAAGGATGATGTTATTTAAGAAGTACTTTCGGGAAGCAGTTATTTATCTCAGAAAGGTTTTACTCTCTCACTCTCAAATGGCCTAGGGAGACGAGGATCATCCTGACATTTACATTTACATTTAGGGCATTTAGCAGAGGCTTTTATCCAAAGTGACTTACAATAAGTACATTTGTCATAAAAAGTGAAACAATATATCGCTGTCGGTACAGTAAAGATGTTCACAGAACAAAGTGCAAGTACTAACAATCGCCAGGCTAACTCATTCCCTGTATACAGCAGTGTTGGCAGCTACACAATTAAGTACTATGAATAAGAACAACATACATTAAGTGCGTACAATAAGTTGGTACATTACATGAAATATGGAGACCTCTCCTCTCCTAGCCTCTCCTCCTCTTGAGACCTCCCCTCTTCTTGAGACCTCCCCTCTTCTCCCTCTCCTCTCCTAGCCTCTCCTCCTCTTGAGACCTCCCCTCTTCTCCCTCTCCTCTCCTAGCCTCTCCTCCTCTTGAGACCTCCCCTCTTCTCCCTCTCCTCTCCTAGCCTCTCCTCCTCTTGAGACCTCCCCTCTTCTCCCTCTCCTCTCCTAGCCTCTCCTCCTCTTGAGACCTCCCCTCTTCTCCCTCTCCTCTCCTAGCCTCTCCTCCTCTTGAGACCTCCCCTCTTCTCCCTCTCCTCTCCTAGCCTCTCCTCCTCTTGAGACCTCCCCTCTTCTCCCTCTCCTCTCCTAGCCTCTCCTCCTCTTGAGACCTCCCCTCTTCTCTCTCTCCTCTCCTAGCCTCTCATCCTCTTGAGACCTCCCCTCTTCTCCCTCTCCTCTCCAAGCCTCTCCTCCTCTTGAGACCTCCCCTCTTCTCCCTCTCCTCTCCTAGCCTCTCCTCCTCTTGAGACCTCTGACACTTTTAACCAACATGATTAAAGGCCAATTCTCTTCTCCCCTTTTCCTCCTCCACTCCAACCCTCTCATGCTCCTCTATCCTCATCTCCTCTTTCTCTCCGCCTCTTCCTTTCCGCCTCCTTTCTCCTCTCCTATCCAACCCTCTGCTCTTCTCTCCTTTCCACCTCCCTTCTCCTCCTCTAATTATGGTAATGACCAGTGAGGGTAGTGTTTTCTCTCTTGTGATTGGCCGGTTTTGATGATGGAATGTATACCGTATATGTATTCATCAACCAACAACCTAAGATCCTTACAACATGGCTGATGACACGATGTAATGTGTGTGTGTGTGTGTGTGTATCAGAGATCCTGCTGGGCGGGGTGTACATGTGGGGGAACCTCCAGCTGTGTTTCCCGAACCCCCAGAAAATCCTGTGGAGGGACACGCTGGATCAGCAGAACACCCACAAACACCAGTTAACCCTGCAGGCCAGCGCCGCAAACTGTAAGTACACCTGGTTACTGTGTGTGTGTGTGTGTGTGTGTAATGTGTGTGTGTGTAATGTGTGTGTGTATGTGTGTGTGTTTCAGGTCCAATGTGTAATTCTGTGTGCCTCGAGAAATGCTGGGGCGAAACCTTTCAGGACTGTCAGATTGGTGAGTTTTGATTGGTCCACAGCCACTTCCTTATTAATAAAGCACTTCTTATCTTATCTTATAGGTGTATGATTCACTTTGCTATTATTCTCTCTCTCTCTCTCTCTCTCTCTTCCTCCCTCTCCCCTTCAGAAACCCATGTCGATTGTACAGCAGGGTGTCTGCGCTGTAAGGGTAAGCATGCCAGTGACTGCTGCCACAAGCAGTGTGCTGCTGGATGCACCGGACCCAAGGACTCTGACTGCCTGGTACATACACACGCATGCACGCGCACACAACACACACACACAGTAAATAACTCAACATGCTTCTGCGTGGTTTGTCTGAATCCTTTGCACACCCACACAGTTTTTAAATCTATACATCAACGCAGCCTACCCAACCAATGTGCGCAACCTCTGTGGATGAGCAGATCACAAACAAATGTCAAAGGTAGAGCAATGACAAAAATTCAGTGTTTATTAGAATCAAAGCCAAACTATGTTGGCTGTAGCCTGCAACTGATAGGTTGCGCACGCAGCCCAGCTCGTCAATTCACCAATCAGGTGTCTGGGACGTCTAGGTGCACGGCGTGTTGCCGCGATGCCTTGGATTTGATCCACGTATGTTTTGATCCATGTGTGTGGCACGACTCCGCAGCCATGGTCGCCCAGGTCGTGTTGATGCTGAAGCCACCTGCTTGTGTTGCTAACGTGCTGTAGTCACTCGAGCATGCATAGACCTTTACCCCTCTAATGCATGCACAAGGCAAACAAACATGCAGGGTCTGAAACACACGCAAACCACCGCAAAGACCACCTACACTTTACACACATAAACACGCACACAAAGAAAACCGGGCACCTAGCAACACACACACACGCACTTACACACAGCACATATTCCACTATCGGTGGTGCGTGACAATATTCAGAGGGAGTTTCTTCCGATAAGCGATAACATCAGTCTATTTACTGATCAAATCACATCCATGCAATACCTCTGTATTTACTCAACTGCTGTATTTCATCAATTCAACATTAAAGAGGTCAGACTGGACTTGAACTTCTCAGACTGTAGAACCGGGGTTCACCACCATTTTGGAAGAAAAAAAATCGAAACACACTTAACACGCATACTTATACGTGGTTCCCTAGACCATGACCATGTGTCTCTCCGCAGGCGTGTCGTTACTTTAACAACAACGGCGTGTGTAAGGAGCACTGCCCGGCACCGACCACCTACGTGCCGGCCACCTACCAGTCCATACCCAACAAGGACAAGAAGTTCAGCTTCGGTGCCACCTGCATCAAGACCTGCCCTCGTAAGCACCGCCCGACGCTGAATCAACACTTCTGCGTGTCCCTCGCTATGCAAAGGTCCATGTCGGGACCTCGAAGACAGGACACAGACCTTGACTAGAGTTTAGAGCTAACTGTTGGGGCACTGGCGAACGATGGCAGTGTATTGCAAACAACTGAAGATGACGTGTTTAGATTTAGCGAAATTGTATATTTTCAAAACTGCTATTAAAACTACTGGTTAAACTGGGAGCTGAGCAGTACAACAAAAGAGACCTAACCCTGTGTGTGTGCGTGTGTGTGTGTGTGTGTGTGTGTGTGTGTGTGTGTGTGTGTGTGTGTGTGTGTGTGTAGATAACTACCTGACCATGGAGGCGGCGTGCACCATGGTGTGTCCCAAGGCCAACTACGAGATGATCATCCTCAACGCCGACGGCTCGGAGAGTCAGAAGTGCGAGAAGTGCGAGGGAGAATGTCCCAAAGGTGGGTCTATGTTAACGCAGTCAGCGTTCTGATTCTAACCGCACCTGTTTGTAAGGTGGGTAACGTGTTTAAAAACCTGCAGGTCATCAGGGGAAGGATGCTTTTCAAGTAAGACTGCCTGTCTGCCTGTCTTTCTGATTAGCTGACATTTTAGTTTCCTCTGTCTGTTTTTGTGTCATGTCTTTCATTTTGAGTAGCTAATCATTAGCTGTCTATTCTCGCTCTCGCTCTCTCTCTCTCTGTCCATGTTAGTGTCAGTAGCATGCTAATGACTCTTAGCTCTGTGACAATGCTCATCTATTCACCTTTCACCTGTCCTAAGTGTGGTTCAGCCTGTTGTTGAAACCAGACCAACCAGTTCTACAGCTCACGTTTTGAAAAGTTCATTTTTTCCAACTCTTCTGACCTGGGTTGTTTAGAATGTTTTGAGTAGTAGTAGTAGTCACAGTGTGTGATGTTGTAGTAGTAGTAGTAGTAGTAGTTGTAGTAGTAGTAGTAGTAGTAGTAAAAGTCCTAGTCACAGTAGTAGTAGTAGTCAAAGTGTGTGATGTAGTAGTAGTAATAGTAGTAGTTTAATGTTTAGTAGTAGTAATAGTACTAGTAGTAGTTTAATGTGTAGTAGTAGTTTTATGTGTAGTAATAGTACTAGTAGTAGTAGTTTAATGTGTAGTAGTAGTATAATGTTTAGTAGTAGTAATAGTAGTAGTAGTTGAATGTGTAGTAGTAGTTTTATGTGTAGTAATAGTAGTAATAGTACTAGTAGTAGTAGTTTAATGTTTAGTAGTAGTAGTATTAGTAGTTTAATGTGTGTGTGGTTTTGCAGTGTGCTATGGCCTGGGGATGGGCAGCCTCCAGGGCGTTACCATGGTAACATCCTCAAATGTGGAGCAATTCAACAGCTGCAAGAAGATCTTCGGAAGCCTTGCCTTCCTCTCCCAGAGCTTTACAGGGTGAGACATCTGCCTGTGACATCACCTCTACATCACCACCATATCACAATGATGTTACACTGAAGAAAAAATCACAACCCGCTTATTAACCTGCCATTATAAAATTGTGTGTAACCCCGAAAACTGCAATTGCTTGGATATTAATAATTACATTTCATATGAACAAGATTTCAAGATTTGCAGGCCATCATCATTTTAAGCTGTCCTTTAGTATTTGCCTTACTTGTTGCCAGCTTATTCATCATGCCTGTCTATTATTGGCAATGCATTTGGATTTATGAACCAAACAACAAAATGCATAGTCAATTCTGGACAGTATAGCATGATAGGCTTTTATTATTAAGGCAAAACACTGGCGAAAAACAGAAAACTAGAAAAGTTTTTTAAGTTGATTTTAACTTCAAATCTTCAAATAACACGCATATTTTAAGTACAGCAAAAAGGCAGATCCGTAACCGCCTACACCAGCAGTTTTAGTCTGGTCATTTGGGCCAACTACTCAATCCACTTACCTCCAGTTGAGACATCAGCCTCTGAGATCACAGTGCCTCCCCCATCTAATGAGATATTAGCATATATCTATGACATCACTCTGGTCCAGGGTTTAGGACACGTACTGAACAAAGTGTTTTAATAATATGTTAAAAATATTTAGTAATATGTAATTTATTGTATAAATTATAACATTCCTCACCCAAAAGAGTCATGTCATGAAGCCACTCCTGCAATGCCATGTGTGTGCACTAAAAGGACAGGCAGACAGGCAGACAGACAGACAGACAGACAGACAGATTCCAGCTTCTGTTTGTGCGGAACTTTCCAGATTCCTTAGAATCACCAGAGAGAGAGACATTCTGAAAACCTGAACAACAGGAATATCTGATAATCTAGTCAAATGGAGGGGGGGGTGGGAGAGAGAGAGAGGGAGGAGAGTATGCGGGAGGGAGGAGAGAGAGAGACAACATCATCAGTCTGCAACATCAACTCTATTTCTGCTAAATAAAATACGAAAACATTAGACCATCTGCGTCTTTGGTCCATCCCTATTGGTCAAATTTGGAAAAATTGCGAACAGATTCTGGAGCAATCCTCTTTTATATTCGTAAAATATCCAAGCATGACGGCACCCCTTACACTTTTCCTTTCAGAGACCCGAGCAGCAACACGTCAGGTCTGACCCTGGACCAGCTCACACCGTTCCACAACCTAGAGGAGATCACTGGTATGACCCGTTCCACAGCCAGCTGTTATTTATATTATTTATTTATTAGTTACCTATATTTATATTATCTATATTTTCATTTATCATTTGAGATTATTCATACGTTAGTGCTAATATTATTTATTGTTTTATATTATTTATATCATTCATCTATCTATCTATCTATATTATCTATATGGTATAAAGGATCTATTACTATATTTTTGATATTCTGAATGTATACAGGCTACCTGTACATTGAGGCGTGGCCGGAGGAATGGAGCGACATCGGCGTGTTTAAAAACCTGCAGGTCATCAGGGGAAGGATGCTCTTCAAGTAAGACTGCCTGCCTGTCTGTCTCTCTTTCTAGCTGAAAATGTTGTTTCCTCTTTCCTCTGTCTGTTTTTGTCTCATGTCTATCAGTTTGAGTAGCTAATCATTATCTGTCTTTTCTCTCTCTCTCTCTCTCTCTCTCTCTCTCTCTCTCTCTCTCTCTCTCTCTCTCTCTCTCTCTCTCTCTCTCTCTCTCTCTCTCTCTCTCTCTCTCTCAACCCCCCCTCCCTCCTCTAGGGGGGTGTTCTCCCTGGTTCTCCAGGACCTCAACATCACCTCGGTGGGCTCGCGGTCCCTCCGCAGTGTGAGCGGGGGTCTGGTTCTCATCCACAACAACAGCCAGCTTTGCTACACGTCCTCGCTGCCCTGGGATACGCTGCTGCACCCCAGCCAGGGGCCCACCCGCATCCTCAGCCTGAACAAGGACCCCCAGCTCTGTGGTGCGGGCCCCTGACTCCGCCCCTCTTTATTAGTGTGTGTGTGTGTGTCTGTTGGGGTCGGAATCTTTATGTGTAAACATAATTATTATATTTATAATGATATATTTGCGTCATATAGTGTGTGTGTATAATGTGCATGTATACTGTTTGTGTGTGTGTGTGTGTGTGTGTGGAATGTGCTTATATATACTGTATTTGTGTGTTTGGAGGAGATGGGCTGGCTGTGTGTGTGTATGTTGAGGTCTGAATCTTTATGTCTAAACATATTTATTATATTAAGAAGTATATATGTGTGTGTGTGTGTGTGTGTATATGTGTAATGTTTTTATATACTGTATTTGGGTGTCCAGAGAGGCAGGGACGCGTGTGCCACCCTCTGTGTAAGGGGGGCTGCTGGGGCCCGGGCCCCCTGCAGTGTGTCTCCTGCAGCGCCTTCGAGAGGGGCCTCGAGTGTGTGGAGCGGTGTAACCTCTACCAGGGGTGAGCCTTCCCCTTTTGACCCCTGACCCCCGACCCTGACACAACCCTAAAGCCTACCTCATCTCGGACACAGCAGTCGTACTATGTTAGAGCAAAACCCTTGGGGGGGGGGGGGGAGACCCAAACGCTCCAACATAAGCTTGTCATGATGTGTGAACTTTTGCCACCTGCATTGACTCTGTTTGAACAATCTGCCGTCAATAATCAGTCATAGCACGGATATGTATGGTCACAGTCAGACGTCTAAGTGGTGGGGGGGTGGTGTGTTGCAGGCCTATGCGGGAGTACGAAAAGGACAAGGTGTGCGGTGCCTGTCACTCAGAATGTCGACCAATCAACGGCTCCGAGTCATGCTATGGCCCGGTAAGATGAATGTTTATTTGTTGATGTTCAGCAAGGACACGTTTAAATAACCCTGACGCTGAGCAAACACTGTTCGTATGATAATTATAGTCTAAATCACAATAATCCAATTACCGGTATACACAATTAAATAAAAAATCCAGTTATGATTAAACTTTCTGAATACATCCTGATAAACCGTTATCGAGATATTCATTTTATCTCAGGAACGTCAATTTAAGTGTCTCCTCTGTCTGCTTGTGTGCGTGTGTGTGTGTGTGTGTGTGTGGCGCAGGGTGCGGACCAGTGCAGGGAGTGTTTGAACTTCCAGGACGGGGAGGTGTGTGTGGAGCGCTGCCCCAGCGGGGTGAAGGAGGAGCAACACACCGTCTGGAAGTACAGCAACGCCTCGGGGCACTGCCTGCCCTGTCTGACCAACTGCAGCCTCTCGTAAGCACGCACGCACGCACGCACGCACGCACACACACACACACACAGCCACGCACTAGACACTGTCGAACCAACTGCAGCCTCTCGTAAGCACGCACGCACGCACGCACGCACGCACGCACGCACACACACACACACACACACACACACACACACACACACACACACACACTAGACACTGTCGGACCAACTGCAGCCTCTCGTAAGCACGCACGCACGCACGCACGCACACACACGCACACAAGCCACTAGACACTGTCGGACCAACTGCAGCCTCTTGTAGAAACACACACAGACAGACAGACAGACACACACACTGTCTGACAAACTGTAGCCTCTCCTAAGAACACACACAAACACACTGCCTGCCCCGTCTGACCACCTGTATTCTATGATAGAACACCGTCCCACTCCCTGTCTGTGTTCCAGGTGTACTCTGATGGACGAGCGCGGGTGTCCTGTTCCCACCAATACCGGGTGAGTCTGACCATCTGTGATGTAATAACTATGCTCAACCAATCATAGTTCAATATGTTAACAGAGTTAGAGATGCTTCTAAAAAAGTGTCTCAAAATGGTATGGGTGTACATGTTTATGTTTGTGTGTATAGATCTATATATATATATGTGTGTGTGTGTGTGTAGTCCAGGGACTACCATCGCGGCGGCCCTGGGCGGGGTGGTCCTCTTCCTCATCCTGCTGGCGCTGCTGGTCTTCTACCTTCGTCGCCAGCAGAAGCTCCGCAAGAAGGCCACAATGCGGCGCCTCCTGCAGGAGCACGAGGTGAGAGGCAGCGTGGGACATGCAGTCCGTCGGCTGCATGTCACATGCTGGTGACTCCAAAAGGTCTCTCCCTGTTCTCCTTCTGATTTCTGCCCATGATATCAATGTCCGAGTTTGTATTATTTGTCTTTGTAAAAGTGTCTTTGCGTCCCTAGTGAATACTATAAAATGTATTAATATTAAGACAATTATTCTTATTATTTATTTTTGATTATTATAGTGATTATGATAACATGAGGTGTACTGTACACGTAGGTTGGGAACCACAGCTCTAGACACTTGCTAGTGAGTGTAGACACGGGTGTCAGCTGTAGTTTTTCTGAGGCAGCCCTCTGACCCGCTCCCTGTGTGTGAGCAGCTTGTGGAGCCTCTGACTCCCAGCGGCGCGCTGCCCAACCAGGCCCAGATGCGCATCCTTAAAGAGACGGAGCTCAAGAAGGTCCGAGTGCTCGGGTCTGGGGCGTTCGGCACTGTGTACAAGGTGAGAGAGGGAGTGGTGTGTGTGTGTGTGTGTGTGTGTTCAGGGTTTGTCTGTGTGTTTGTGAATGTGTGTGTGTGTTCAGGGTTTGTGTGTTTGTGAGTGAGTGAGTGATGCAGGCCAGCCGGTTTGTTTCTCTCCTCACCATGTGTTGTGCATGTGTGTGTGTTACAGGGTGTGTGGGCTCCAGACGGAGAGAGTGTGAAGATCCCCGTGGCCATCAAGGTGTTGAGGGAGAACACATCTACCAAGGCCAACAAGGAGATCTTGGACGTAAGATCTCCCTTCCCTCCTCACTCACTTATAATTCAAAACAGCCTTGTAGTGACTGCAGACCTATGATGCTACTTAAAGTGGATCAAGAGACATTTCATTAAGGAGCCAGTAGGGGTTAAGGGTCATCTTGCACTAGGATGCCTACACATTGGGGATCGAACCCAAAACCTTTCAGCTGGCGGTCCGACATCCTAACTGTTAGTTCACACCAAAAGCGGTGCGAGTATTCGCACTCTACTGACCTTTGTACTGATTCCTTGTTTTTCAGAGTACTCCTGACTCTGAAAAACAGACAGATATTTTATTTTTCTTAAACCTAGGTTGTGCAGCACCTTGCACTTTTTTTCAGTTACTCCATTTTTACTTGTCTGTTCTGTGTAAAGCCCAAAGCGTGAGTTGGGGAAATTTTGTTTGTAGAACTAGAGTCATACTCTTTCAACAAAACAAAGCACACGGAGCTTGAATGTAGTGGCAACGTTTGCTCGCTTCAAATAAGAAACGGGTATATTTTGGATAGGAACATGTAAAGACATTATTTTCTGCGTTCGTCCCGGCTCTTACGTGATGTGCCTTAAATCACTCTGGATTAAAGGTGCATCTGCTAAACGACGAGATGAAGGTATAAAGTCAGTCCAACAGTTAACCCGGCCCCTTCCTCGTTCCAGGAGGCGTATGTGATGGCGGGCGTGGCCAGTCCCTACGTGTGCCGTCTGCTGGGGATCTGCCTGACCTCCACGGTGCAGCTGGTCACCCAGCTCATGCCCTACGGCTGCCTGCTGGACTACGTCCGCGAGAACAAGGACCGCATCGGCTCACAGTTCCTCCTTAACTGGTGTGTCCAGATCGCCAAGGTAACCGTGACGACCGGCGCATGATCCACCTCGTCGGCATCGTTATGAGAATCATACCAATGAGAATAACAGAAGCTATCCTCTATGGCCAATAGACTACTACCCTATACCACTAGGAATTATGATCTATTATCATATCTGAGCAATGCAAACAATGCATCTGAGATGCATTGTTTTAATAATAACTTGATGTAATGTGTGTATTGATATGGATGTACTGTTTAATAATGTATTAATGGAATGTGTACCTGTGTATTGACATCTGTATATAATGTTTCTGACAGGGTATGAGCTACCTTGAGGAGGTGCGCCTGGTTCACAGGGACCTGGCAGCCAGGAATGTTCTGGTGAAGAACCCCAACCATGTGAAGATCACAGACTTTGGCCTCGCCAGACTGCTGGACATCGATGAGACAGAGTACCAGGCAGACGGAGGGAAGGTCTGTCTGAAAGCTATATATATTATAAATGTATACATCTTTCTATAGGCTCTGTACCCACTGTGTGTGTGTCTGTGACTGTGTGTGTGTGTGTGCGCTGTTTCCTGACATATGATTGGTTCTTTCAGGTGCCAATCAAATGGATGGCCCTGGAGTCTATCCTTCACAGGAAGTTCACCCACCAGAGTGACGTGTGGAGCTATGGTACAACCCCATCAATAGTATTATTATTATAATGTACTTTTTCACTTCGTCATAGACCAAAAATCTTTCTTTGTTTAAGCACCATGGTCTTGTCGCTATGGTATCAGTGCTGGTTACCACGGTGACCGGCTACTGTCACCGTGGTAACAGGCGGCAAACGCCATGGAAACAGGCTGCGGTCACCATGGTAAAAGCCTGTGTTTGTGTGTTTGCCGGTACCTTTTCCAGGTGTCACAGTGTGGGAGCTGATGACGTTCGGGGCCAAGCCCTACGACCTCATCCCGGCGCGGGACATCCCGGACCTGCTGGAGGGGGGCGAGAGGCTCCCCCAGCCCCTCATCTGCACCATCGAGGTCTACATGATCATGGTCAAATGTACGTCGTCTAACCCTGTTCCACAGGCTCCTACTGCCCCGTACCTGGGGGGGTCGGGACCCTGTTCCACATGCTCCTACCGTCCCCGTACCTGGGGGGTCAGGACCCTCTACTGTCCCCGTACCTGGGGGGTCAGGACCCTCTACTGTCCCCGTACCTTGGGGGTCAGGACCCTCTACCGTCCCCGTACCTGGGGGGTCAGGACCCTCTACCGTCCCCGTACCTGGGGGGTCAGGACCCTCTACCGTCCCCGTACCTTGGGGGTCAGGACCCTCTACTGTCCCCGTACCTGGGGGGTCAGGACCCTCTACCGTCCCCGTACCTGGGGGGTCAGGACCCTCTACCGTCCCCGTACCTGGGGGGTCAGGACCCTGCCTTTGGTGGCCTGCTGCGCCGATCCTAAAGATGAGGTCACAGGCTGAACATTACTAGTGGAGGCGTGTCTACAGCAGGCCCAGCTGATTGGTGTGATGTGTGCGACTGACAGGTTGGATGATCGACCCAGACAGCAGGCCGCGGTTCCGAGAGCTGGTCAACGAGTTCAGCCTCATGGCTCGCGACCCGCCCCGCTATGTGGTCATACAGGTAGGAGGGCGGGGCTCGTGGGGGTCACCACCCTGTGGGAGAAGCATTATTTAAAATGAATAAAGTTCTCTTCACATCATTGTACATTGTAACGACCCCAACCATGCCCACCTCCCTCCTCCCTCCTCCCTCCTCTCCTCCTGCTCCTCCTTCCTCACAACCACTACCTCCCTTCTCTCCCTACACTTTCATCCCTATCTCCTCCCTATCTCCTCGGAGCCGTCCCTGTCTCCCCCTCCTGCCACTTCTCCTCCACCTCCGACTCCCTTCTCTCCACCACCTCCTCCCTCCTCTCCTCCCCCTCCGACTCCCTACCTCCCTCCTCTCCACCACCTCCTCCCCCTCCCACTCGCTACCTCCCTCCTCTCCTCCACCTCCTCCCTCCTCTCCTCCCCCTCCCACTCCCTACCTCCCTCCTCTCCACCACCTCCTCCCCCTCCCACTCGCTACCTCCCTCCTCGCCTCCACCTCCTCCCTCCTCTCCTCCCCCTCCCACTCCCTACCGCCCTCCTCTCCTCTCCTCCACCTCCTCCCTCCTCTCCTCCCCCTCCCACTCCCTACCTCCCTCCTCTCCTCCCCCTCCCACTCCCTACCTCCCTCCCACTCCTCCCGCTCCCACCAGAACGAGGACCAGAGGAGCCTCACCTTCCCGGTGGACAGCCAGTTCTTCCGGAGGCTCCTGGAGGAGGAGGGCCCGGACATGAAGGACCTCCTGGACGCGGAGGAGTACCTGATCCCCCAGCCCAACATGTTCGCCCGCACCCAGGGGGACGGGGTGTCCACCGCCGGACACTCCAGGCACCACTCCTACCGGGTCAGTGGGTCCGTGACGTCACCATCACCTCCAATGGGATAGTAGGTCCGTTAGATTACTAGTTTGATTACTAGTCCCCCCGAGCCAAGTCCACAAAGTGGACTTGGCTCGGGGGGGGACTAGTAATCGAACTAGTAATCTATCCCAGTGAGAGTCTCAAAGGGCTTCACCGGCCACATTACAGGATGCCCCCCCCCCCTCCAAAACCTAAGTGATCTAAAGGACAAACTTCCTAAACCTAGAGGGAAGTCTCCAGCCTAGAGGACCCATAGTTGAGCAAGACGCCCTAACCCCTACCTCTATCTGAATCAACACTACTCCTACAGTGTTTATAGATGGATAACCCCAGCTTCCCCCCCCCCCCCCCCCCCCCCCCCCCAACAGAGTACAGACCAGGGCCTGGATGGGGAGCCCCCTATTGGCAGCGCCTGCACCATGTACTCCTCCATGAGTACCCTGGGTCGAGGCCAGTACCCCACCCTGCCACTAGGGGCCAGCCCCTCCAACGGCGGCTGGAGCTCCCAGTACCCCACCCTGGCGCGCAGCCCCTCCTCCGGAGACCCCTGTGACTCCGTCTTCCTGGACGACGCCACGGGGACGCCGGCCAGTCCCGGGCGCTACCGTCAATGCGACGGCGGCTGCCACGACGACCTGATGGAGACGGACGGCCCGCCCGGCGCCCATCTCCCACCTCAGCATCACCAACCTCCTCATCTCCATCACTCGCTGCCCCGGCGGCATCAGGGGCACCACCAGAACCACGCCAGCCCAGGTGAGAGGACCCGTTCTGTTCTGGTACTAGAGGAAAACATTCTAGATACTAAAACGATACGATTACATGACCGTGAATGTGTACTGGTTATACAATTTATATATAATAATATAATATTAAACCCCTCTCTCACTTCCCTGCTCCCCTCTGTTCCCTTCTCCTTCCCTCCTCGCTCCTCTTGCTCTCTATTTTCCCTTACTCCCCCCCCCCACCTTCTCCTCCTCTCTCATCCTCCTCTCTCGTCCTCCTTCGTCACCTCTCTACCCCCCCCTCTCCTCCTACCTTCTCCCCTTCACGTCCTCCTCTCTCGTCCTCCTCTCTTGTTCTCCTTCGTCACCTCTCTACCCCCCCCCTCTCCTCCTACCTTCTCCTCCCCTCCACGTCCTCCTCTCTCGTCCTCCTCTCTCGTCATCCTTCGTCACCTCTCTACCCCCCCCTCCTCCTACCTTCTTCTCCCCTTCACGTCCTCCTCTCGTCCTCCTCTCTCGTCATCCTTCGTCACCTCTCTACCCCCCCCTCCTCCTACCTTCTCCTCCCCTTCACGTCCTCCTCTCGTCCTCCTCTCTCGTCATCCTTCGTCACCTCTCTCTCCCCCCCCCCCCCCTCCTCCTACCTTCTCCTCCCCTCCACGTCCTCCTCTCTCGTCCTCCTTCGTCACCTCTCTCCTCCCCCCTCCTCCTCTCCTCCTCCTCTCCAGAGTACGTCAACCAGGAGGCCCGTCAGGTGCGGCCGGCGGTCCCTGACCGGCCCAGCACGCTGCCCCGTAAGACCCACCGCTCGGAGCCCCGGCACCTCCCCAACGGCCTGGGCGCCAACGGCCTGGGCTCCGGGCACAGCGTGGAGAACCCCGAGTACCTGGTCCCCCTGGGGGCCCCCAGCTCCCCCGCCTTCGACAACCCCTACTACCTGGACCTTCTGGCCGGAGCAGAGGGGCCTGGGGTCAGGCCAGGGGAGGGGAGGCAGCTGAACGGCTACGCCACGCCCACAGCGGAGAACCCTGAGTACCTGGGCCTGGCTGACACCTGGACCGGACACACCTGAGGAGGGGGTGGGGGGGTGAACCAGAGGTGAAAATGTGAAATTTGGTACCGAGTGTGTGTGTGTGTGTGTGTGTGTGTGTGTGTGTGTGTGTGTGTGTGTGTGTGTGTGTGTGTGTGTGTGTGTGTGTGTGTGTGTGTGTGTGTGTGTGTGGAGTTATTGTCAGCCAATAGAAAAGCATTCACAGAGGACAAGTAACACTAAAAAGATCAAATTCCTGCTACCAATCAAAAACTTTCGGAATCTGAAATCTGAGTTTTTTGAGGGGTGATTTGACCTCTGGACTCAAAGATCTATCGACGTTTACAGCCTCTAGCAGCTCAAGGGTTCTCATGAATAACTGGTGGAGTACTGTGTCACTGGAGGTGTTTTCATTGTCTTTCTAACAATCCTTATGATTATGTTTTTGTAACCGTGCGATGTGATTGGGTTGAGCCCTTCTGCCTCCTCAGCCAATCAGAGTGATTTGAGGGGTCCGCAAGCCGTGAGCAGAATAACGATAATGTCGCCCTCTTGGCTCAAAGGAACTTTGTCTCGGCAGAAAAAAAGGACCCTGGGGCCCATCTGTGCCATGGGAGAGCACACAGACTTGTGTGTTCTGTGTGCGTGTGTGCACTTGTGCGTGTTTGTAATTTGAACAAGGGCTTTACATGGTAAAATACTTGATGGAGATGTCTCACTTACATATGAGCACCCTGATGCAGAACTCTTGCTAGCCTGATAACACCCTAGCTAGCATTTTGGCACCCTGATGGGGAGATAGCAGGATGGCAAGCTAGCATTATGGATCCTAGCAAGCATGATGGAATCCGAGGTAGCATGATGGCAGCCTAGCTATTATGATGGAATGCAGGCAGAATATATGTGGATAGACTCAGAAATACAGGGCCTACTTTGAGGCTAGTCAGTAGTTTACTAGAGAGTTTACGCATGGTACAAACACACCGGAAATGGGGGTTTCTATGTGGATGTAGACCCAGCCCCTCGCACTCACACTACACCCATCATACACCAGCCACGCCCCCTCATACACAATCCACGTCCCACCGCTAGGACTCACGTGACTCTGAAGCCCTGACTGGTGTCTGATCTCCATTTATACAAAACCCTATTTTGTACGTTTTCTGTGACTTATCGTGTTTGAAGGTTTATCTCTGTGTGTGAATATTTTTTTATGTTTTAAGGTTTGATTGTACGAAATAAAGTGTAAAAAGGTTAGCAAGTAATTTGATTAAACATTGACTCTTGTGGAAAAAGCAAATACATAAGAAACAATTTTATGAAGAAAGCATGTATAAATTGTGATGTTTCTATTCTTTGTATGCATTACATTTACTTTTTAAATACAAGGGAAAGTTTGCGATGGTTGTTATTCCTGGGTTTTCTTGTGCGACTACTATGGAAATGTTCTGAAATCAGAAGGGCCTTTTCTGCCATCTTGTGGTAGTTATAGGAAATACAAATAAGTAACGTTTAGGTATTATGTTCGAGACTGTTGGTGGGTATAAGGTGAAGGTGTCAGGAACAGCCAACTTTATCTCTTTAGCCTAGGCCTACATAATATTTTGTAAATGGAAGGAAATTGTTTTATTTATTTTAATATCTAAATTTCTTTAGCCCTATCCATTTTGTAACCATTTTCTACATTTGAAAAACATTAAATGTCAGAGGGCAGCATAGCTCTGGATT
Source organism: Pollachius pollachius (assembly GCF_949987615.1). Lineage (NCBI taxonomy): Eukaryota > Metazoa > Chordata > Actinopteri > Gadiformes > Gadidae > Pollachius > Pollachius pollachius. The sequence continues at coordinate 7,879,242 of NC_136952.1, forward strand.
TACTTTCATAGGATTCATAGGAAACAATCTTCGCTATAGATCTTATAGTTTAATATTGAATATAATAAATGTTATTAACCTGGCCTCTTATACTCTATACCAGCATTCCGTGTATATGTGTACTGTTCCTACATTTCTGGTTTTCAATCAAAAGCTTTATTCAAGAGCAAAAACACTGAGAAGTGACAGTTTATTTCAACTGTCCACTTATAACAGGGTGTGCTAAAACAGAAGTGTTTCAGCTTCAAACGATGCAAGCACAATATTTTTGCACATACGTTTTCGGGATATCCTATTTGAGAATAAGATGATCCTGAACACAATCACTGACCGGCCACCACCAAAGCCCCCAGATATGCCTTCATATAAATGACTACTTTCTCCTATTTATTGCTTTAGGCCTATATAAAAAAAAAGGGCTTCTCAACCTTGCCCCCATAAGAGGTCTTAGCCTTGACCCCATAATAACCCCTAACCCAAGTACTTAACCCTAGAACCAAAAACTAAACGTTAAAACCTGCCTCAAATAGGTAACCCTAATCCTAGTATTAAATCCTGGAACCAAAACCCTTATTATTAACCATAGAACTGAAAACAAAACAACCCTAACAATAGAAAACTCAATCCCAATCCTTATACCGAACCACAAACCAAACCTTAAAACCTGACACTAATAGGAAACCCTTCTGCGAACCGAACCAAAAACGTAACCCTAATACCTGAAACTAATAGGAAGCCCTAACCCTAGTACGAAAACCTAGAACCAAACCTTACATGGGGTCTGCTCTGTCTTCGAACAGCTGCATCGTCTCCTCCTATTTCACAGCTCTTAAGAAAGAAACTAAATGAATGAGGGGAAAATAATGAAAGAAATCCCGATAATGCTAAAAGTAAAAGGATTGGAGAAAGTGTAGTGCAACTAGATTAACTTGATCACAAGAAGGGAACTACAACACAAAAACCTAACACCTAACCCTAACACTCTGCTTTGGCAAATGCTACATTTATAACACTACAAACCACTATCGACCACTATAGACCACTCGATACCAGGCCCCAATGATGACTGAAAGGCCAACCATAACCATTCGGTTAAATGTAAACATTGGGTTAAAGTAGCAATCTCTACGATTTCCGTTTCGTTCTCTTGGGCAGCACCTATGGCGATAGGCGGTAAGTGCAGGTGGGTTTTTGGACATCACTTAGCAGAGATCCAAACAGTGTCGCCTTTGTGACGTCTGTCAGATGACAGATGGTTTACTGGCAACGCTGGCAGAGACAGCATCACACACAAGTGAGTCGAGGAACACGTCTGTGATGGGAAAATGCAACAATAACTGTGCGACAACGAAGCACATTTTTAATCAGCGTTGTTTTCTGTACTTGCGTTCTTGTGGACTTGTGAGACATCCTCAGTCACATCCCAAGTACTGTTCAATTCATATGTCTGCGTCTAGCAAAGTAAATACATTTGCCATGTTGATGTCTTCTTGCTCCGCCCATTTTATCGAGGAAGCATGGGTGGGGGGGGGAGGGGGAGGGGTAAATTATTTTTTTAAATTTAAATTCAAACCTTGGTATTGAAGTTATATTTTCCCCGGGTGGTCCACTCCAGGCAAGGTATAACATTTGCCCATTGTAGTCCATGTTCGGAATATTGTAGTTTCATCACAGCAGACCCACATCCATCCACCGTCGCATAATGACGTACACTAGAGTAGGTGCAGACGGATTCTCTCAGCACCGCGGTTGTCTTTGCATAGTCCATTGCGCATAACCCCAGCCATTGTGTTACCTCAGTCAGTGATAAGTGAAACAGACATTTATTTACATGAAAATGTTCTTCTGAGATTATTTGTTTAAAGGCGTTTTAATTTGATTGTCCTGTGGGTTCATGTGGGGGGAACTCGTAATACTAATAATGTGTTAATTGCATCCCGGTTAATTTTTTTTTTTTTTGTAATTGCTTATAAGCCTTATCATTTGAATGGAACTGAATTTAGCCTATCCAAAAATAAAACAAATGTATGGTTTACGCACAATTATTTTTTTATTGAAATTCAGGAGCTATTTGGTCAAATCTATTTATCTTATGTCCATTAATCTATGTCTGTAACGTGCAGTATTCATCGACAAATTATCAGAACCAGTGTTTCGACTCAGAACGCCACCCGGCCAGTCGAGCAGTTTGATACAGAGTTGTTGATTGGCCAGCACTGGATGACAATATAAGCTATGCACTGTGATTGGTGGAAGAGATATTCTGCTCATTTTTTCTCGCGATTGTTTCCCCGTGTGGGTTAATGGCTCCTCCTGCTAGATATTGAGACGGAGCTGGTACAGAGGAGCAATAAGGGGTAGCAGCAATAGTACGTAGAATAGCAATTACACCCTAAATATTAGCTGTTTTCCGTCGTAATTGTTTGGGTGGGTTTGGCTCAGAGACGGTGGGAGTATTAGTTTGGGTCGAGTGTTAAAATTAGACACAGGCGGTCGAGGAAAGCGTTGTATTTTTGAACGACCAACTCCCCAAATGAACTCCGTCAGAGCCACCAACAGAAGACCCAGGCGAGTGTCGAGGCCGCGCCCGGTGCAGCCCGAACGGAACAACGGCGAGCGAGGTAAGCCAGGTCCTGGTCAGTCAATGCCCGAGGTGGAAAACGTGTCAGGCAGCGCTAGTATTTCCATGCGGGGGGATTTGTGCACGCCGGCCTCTTCCCTACAGTCAGACACGGCGGGGGAGGCAGGAAAAGTCGAGGCTTCTTGCTCTATGGCTCAGGCCAGGCCGCGCTTTGTTTGGCTTGAGTGATCGTGGCTAACGCCGAGAGCTAGCTCCCTGTGAGGTGAGATGGAGGTTGGGGGTTGTCTTCACATACTGCTGCGTACCTAACTAGGTTGCCAGAATTAGGAGCCTGGGTTCAGGTGGACCTGAACCAGAGCCGAAGGACTGGACTAGACGTCCATTCGTAACCGGGCTCTTCATGTCTGTTCGGCCGGTGCATTCTCAGCTGTCACTAATGGTTTGGAGGGTGTAAATCCAATGCGATGCATTTGGACTGCCATTTTTGGGGTGTAACGTTAACAAAACACTGGCAGGGTAGTAGATCATGTTGGCTGGCAGTCTGGCTGGATGTGGTCAGACGTATCAGCTATGATATACTGTGCATTTGTAGTTGACGCCATCGGGCCGTTTACACAAAATCGCCGTGTCCATCTTGTGTGTTTAAGACACACACCATGTAGGAAACAGCCGTATGTGCCCAAAGCCCCTTCCCATGTTCCCAGTGCTTCCTATGTCTCCTATTTGTTTACACCGCAGATTTGCAAGATACGCAGTTGGGTTTTGAGCCATTAGCTACATGTCTCATCGACCGTGCTTGCGGCCCTTTTGGCTGCCTCCTTTATTTTGATTTCATTGTAAGCGAGATAGTTTTTAATTTGATCATATGCATACAAGCGATAGCCATTGACAAAAACAAAGTGGCCTTTATATCCTCCATGTAATTGCAGCTATCAAGCTGGTCGTCTGCGGGGCTACATCTGCCATTATCAATCAGAAACCTTTGTCTGTCTTGCCAAGTATTACCTTGCTGGGTTGCCTATGCCACATACATGCACTGTATGCGTCTTACTACAGCGCTATTCATCAATAAAGACAACATGTAAATTTCACCCACAGTGTGGGCTTTACAAAGTCTACTTAGCAAATATGAAATTGCTTTAAAGACATTAGTCATTTAATAATGCTAATGAGGTAATTATTAGTGAAGACAGCTTTCATGTATTGTGTTCTGCCATTATGTTTTATTTTTAATAGCACGTGAGGTGCAGATATGTCTTTCTTGATGAAAGTGTATATAGTTATTCATATAAGGTATGCTACCTTCTCCCCCATAGAGCTAAAAGATCTAGCATGCAAATATATATACTTGGATGAATCAGGTTCAGATTTCCCTGTCCTTCTGTTTCTCTATCCTGTTGGCATGAAATCATATGAATAGCTGATATCCATGCCTTGTAGGCGTAAGTGTATATGGCTTGCATTGAGCATGTGTGATTGTTCCGCTTGCCCTGCTGTCCAGATGAAGAGGTCCCCGCTGCCGCCGCTGCGGCCGAGATGGCTGTCGAGGAGTCGGGTCCAGGAGCCCAGAACAGTCCCTACCAGCTCCGTCGCAAGTCCCTGGTGCCCAAGAGAACCGCTGCTGCCTCTGCCACTGCCTCCGCCTGCCCCAGCAAGAGCCCCATGGAGGTGAGCCTGACCTGAAGGGCTTGTGTTTGAAACATATTCCCTGGCCCTATGTTATCATCACTCATGCAAATAGCTCCCTTGTGAGCGAGAAGTATTGGCCACGAAAGTAAAAACCTACATTGGGAATTTCGGAATGTGCATAGGGACATACTCCATTCAAAGATGGAGGATGCTTCAGAGTATACTCCATTGTGTTCTTAGTAGAATATGACGGAGTACAAAAACTGGGTTTAGGCCATTGTCGAGAGTCTTCCTGGGTCCAAGAGGATGTGCCGTGTGGTGATGTAATGGGCCTCTAACCTTCTTTTCCAGGGTGCTTCTACCTCGTCCACAGAGGCCTTCGGTCACCGAGCCAAGCGGGCAAGAGTGTCCGGTAAGAGCCACGACCTGCCAGGTGTGTGTCACAGCTTTTCGAAAATTACTGCCAGGCAACTGAGAGGAATGTATTGGCATGTTGTCAAAAAACATTATCGTGTGTGTGTTTATTATTTCGTATTTGTTTGTTCGCTGTCTCTTGTCAATTTTAAGCAAAATGGCAAGCTTTTTTTATACCCATTGTTGAATAACAATGTAAAATGTTCTTTCCTGACCACCCATACAATAATTTGTGTATATCTTTGTGTGTCTGTGTGTGTGTGTGTGTGTGTAGCTGCCCCAGCAGAGCAGTATCTGCAGCAGAAGCTTCCAGATGAGGTGGTGTTGAAGATATTCTCCTATCTGCTGGAGCAGGACCTGTGCCAGGCAGCCTGCGTGTGCAAGAGATTCAGCCAGCTAGCCAACGACCCCATCCTCTGGTGAGCCGTCAGCTGGTCACATGTTGGCGTTACATTGCCTTAATTCGGAGCAGACTCCCCCCCTGATTCCACTTAAAGAGGTGACTGCGTTATGATTTATTTTTAGAAATGTATACATCATATCTTTTATTAGGAAGCGGCTGTACATGGAGGTGTTTGAGTACACCAGGCCCATGATGCACCCAGAACCGGGCCGGTTTTACCAGGTCAGCCCTGAAGAACATGAGCACCCAAACCCCTGGAAGGAGAGCTTCCAGCAGCTGGTCAGTAGCCATGCAGGCGTTATTCACTTATTATTTATTTGCTGTATTGTGTTACCGCATGCTGTTTTTATTGTCCTATCAAGGTTCCCCTTGCACTGATGCATTGTCTAATATTCAATGTGTATTGTAGTCATTTACTCTTTAATTATACTGTCACATATTAGCTTGGTGCATTAGCACCGTCTGCAGACCACCAGATGGTCAGACGGGTGTAATAAATGCTGATTGTTTTGGTTTGCAGTGAACAGTAGGGCATGTTCCTGACACCAATTAAAATCAAAATACTAGAAAATGTCATCATTAGCTGATGAGACAGCCACTCGCACTTGGCACAGGTTTAAGGGAAAATAAACGATGCTTGCTGCCAAGTAACGTACTGTCTATATCAAAAATACTGAATCACACCACTAAAATTGTCCAGCCGATGGGTTATTTATACATGCTGGTTCGATGAAGTTTAATGTTCGTTCAGAACATCCTGTGATCACGAATCTGGACTTTTGATTGTTGTGTTACAGTACAAAGGGGCTCACGTGAAGCCCGGTTTTGCCGAGCATTTCTACAGCAACCCAGGCAGATATAAAGGCCGGGAGAACATGCTGGTAAGTCTCCATGCGATAAGAAGGGGAATACACAGCAGGAACCACTCCTCCAGACTCCATTGGTTCAAGATTTTTTGGAGGAAACGGTGGAAAAAAAAAATTAAATTGTTAAAATGGCGTCTATTCCCTGTCCTATTACAGTACTACGACACCATCGAGGACGCGCTGGGCGGCGTGCAGGAAGCTCACTTTGACGGGCTGATCTTTGTCCACTCCGGTATCTACACGGACGAGTGGATATACATCGAGTCCCCCATCACCATGATTGGCGCAGGTGGGAACCAACAGCCTCACGGCTGCGACCCCAACACCTCCTGGTCCTTGTGTCACACAGTGGCATGTGGGCATGATAGTGCTACTGCTGCTGCTGCTGCTTTTGTGGTTGAAACTGGCGTTTGTGAGGCTCATCTCTTTCTTCCTGTCTGGTCACAGCTCCCGGTAAGGTAGCAGACAAGGTGGTGATCGAGAACACCAGGGACTCTACGTTTGTCTTCATGGAGGGCTCGGAGGATGCCTATGTAGGCTACATGACCATCCGGGTAAGCAGTGACCACACCTCCCCCAGCTTGTCCCCTCCTATTTCTCTGTTCTACATTTAGCATCTTTTTTTTTTCTTTTTCGGTTAAAGGCCAATTTCTCTAGCTTGCTTCCTCTTCGTTGTACTTATAGGGGGATCAACATCATTTCACGGGAAGGTCATTTCAAATACCTGTGTCTGCTTCTGATTAATATTAATATGGATATTGATCCATGGACTGACTTACATACTGAATTACAAGAAGATATCTCATTGTTGTGGCATTGATGAATTTACTGTCCTTGAATGTAGCTTTCTTAAACTAGGGGCAATTTTATTAATTTAAGTAGCATCTTATATCTTATTGTTTATGATAAACTATTCTGCGATGTGAATAATTTAGTAGTAACACAGTAAGTCTACCATGTTATTACACAGTAAGTCTACCATGTTACAATTCCAGCTATTATATGAGCTGGAATGAGTTAATTAAAATCGGCCAAATCTTTTAATTTTCCTACATTCTTTTAAGATTCCTGACTTCTTTCCTGGTAGTATTAAAGGATGGCCTTGTGGAGGTGTGCTGTGTAGTAACTAGTTGTTGTTAGACCATGGCTTTTGAACTTCTTTCATGACCTGAGCGTTTCCGATCAGGGACTAAATGGCTCGAGAAGCCCTGGCCCATCTTTTACCCGCTCTCCTCATCGTTCCCTCACCTCCGCAGTTTAACCCCGACGACAAGTCGGCCCAGCACCACAACGCCCACCACTGCCTGGAGATCACCGTCAACTGCAGTCCCAACATAGACCACTGCATCATCCGCTCCACCTGCACAGGTCAGTCTCTCTCGCTCGCATTATTGCTACGTACACATTTCTCATAGGGTTTTGGTATGTCATTTGTTAGCCGTAAATATAAAACCTTTTAGTGGGCACTAAATATGTCAAAAGTAAAGTCATTTTTTTGCTGAAAAATATGTTCATTGTTGGCCAAATAATACCAATGCAATCCAAGTGGTGCAGAACCAGTGCCAACTGTAGAAAATGTTACAGTTATGAATGGGACTATGTTAACATATATGGGTGAATTTGTGATTTCCCCCCCCCCAGTGGGTTCAGCGGTGTGTGTGAGTGGCCAGGGGGCCTGTCCGACCATCAAACACTGCAACATCAGTGACTGTGAGAACGTGGGCCTGTACATCACGGATCATGCACAGGTAAGAGGCAGTACAGTACAGCATTTAGAGGTCATGCAGTCAGGGGATTTGAAAGATGCTATTGTGCAGTTGGACAAACAAACTGTCTGTACCTTTACGTCAATTGACTGAATGGTATGGTAAAACTTCAGTTTTCTTCGGATGCTTTTTTAAATTTATTTTTAGGTGCAGTGTTGAAATCCATTTTTTTGCCGTACAGTAAAACATTATGTAGGGGTCACACCATCAATTGCACTACCTCCATATAAACATGCTGTCTGAGCAAAGGATGACCCCCTCTCCGGAGTTCACCTTTGACCCCCCCCCCCCCCCCACTCGTGTGTGTTTCTAGGGCATCTACGAGGACAATGAGATCAGCAACAACGCGCTGGCGGGCATCTGGGTGAAAAACCACGGCAACCCCATCATACGACGCAACCACATCCACCACGGTCGAGATGTCGGCGTGTTCACCTTCGACCACGGCATGGTAAACATCCACCCTCTCCCCCCCCCCCCCCCCCCTGAATCTAGGCCATAAAAACCGCTGGCCAGCTGACTGTCTAGCTTAGCGGTTTCCTCTGGGTCCCTCTCCTCCTCAGGGCTACTTTGAAGGGGTGTTAGATCCTCAGGACCTTGTAGGCCATGCATTTTCCCTGGCTCGCTTCTTCTTAGTTGCGCTCTTTTTTAAAGTAACTAACCTTATTAAGGGTCATTTAAAAATACCTGTGTCTGCTTCTGATGAAGCTATATATTGATTGGCGGGCTGAATTGGAATTACAGAAGGATTTGTGTAGCATTGAAGTTCTGTCCTTGACTTTTAACTTTCTAAAACAAAGAATATTTTATGCAGCCCATCTTTTAGCCCACACTCAAGATTCTAATTCTGTTTTACAGATGATCCATAAATACTTGAGATGTTAATCACATAGTAGTAATAAGGTCAGTCATTACCATGTTAGGGTGAACCCCTGTGATCTTCCATCAAGCTGCGTCTGGTCTCCCTCCTCCCCAGGGCTACTTTGAGAGCTGCAACATCCACAGGAACCGCATCGCGGGCTTCGAGGTGAAGGCGTACGCCAACCCCACCGTGGTGCGCTGCGAGATCCACCACGGCCAGACGGGGGGCATCTACGTGCACGAGAAGGGCCGCGGGCAGTTCATCGAGAACAAGATCTACGCCAACAACTTTGCCGGAGTCTGGATCACCTCCAACAGTGACCCCACGATACGGTGAGAACGCCATGCCCCCTCCGCCCTATGAGCAGTGCCGTCCTGCTGTCTGGTGACAAGCCTGCCGCTAGAGACCCTCTGCTGCTGACCGGTGAAGCACAACTGGAAACGCGCTGATCTTCTCACCCGCCCGTCAACGTCAAAGCGTTGAGTAGCACGCAACGCCACAAATCGAACTTGATACTTCCACCAAGGTGTTAGTCGGATGTTATGTTGCTTGGCAGATGCCTGCTTAAATGCAGTGGCATGTTTAAGCTGGTTGTCAGCGCTAACTGCCTGTTATTGCTGTGATGAGTGTATTTGTTTTTGTGTATGTATCAATTTATGTGTTTTATCGGCCTGCAGGGGAAATGCTATATTCAACGGTAACCAGGGGGGCGTGTACATATTTGGAGACGGGCGGGGATTGATCGAGGGCAACGACATCTACGGGAACGCCCTCGCCGGGATCCAGATCCGGACCAACAGCTGTCCGATCGTACGGCAGAACAAGATCCACGACGGACAGCACGGCGGCATCTACGTGGTAGGAGGAATTCCCGGCTGTTCTCCACACGCTGTAGCCAGCGTCTCTGCCCTTGGAACTAATGGTCTTTATCTAATTGGAGGTCAAAGATTGGAAATATACATTTTTGTTTGATATGTCTTGAATACAGGGTCCAATATGCACCCTTTTTTTTCTTTTTTTACCAGCAAATGTTGTTCTTTTTAGCTGCCAATTCTATCAGCCCTTGGCTAATGGTGTTAATTTAGCTATAATATTGCTGTAGATTACCAGACCTGCTATGAAGATCTAATTGGCTTCTCTCCAATTGCATGAATATTAGATTTTTTTTTTATTGTTATGTGTCAATAAAGACCCACGGAACAAGATGAATGTCAACCGAGGGATCCCGAGAGGAATCATGTTGTCGTGGTGCTCACAGAAAGCTTTGTTCACACCCAAAACCTGGTGCACTTACTTTGGCACCCTGGGCCCGATCTCTCCCTGGGGAAACGCGCAGCGGGAAACATTAAACGGCCGCGTGTCGCGTTGTCTCCGCAGCACGAGAAGGGCCAGGGGGTGATCGAGGAGAACGAGGTGTACAGCAACACGCTGGCGGGGGTGTGGGTGACCACCGGCAGCACACCAGTCCTGCGACGCAACCGCATCCACAGCGGCAAACAGGTACACACGCACACACGCACACGCGCACACGCACGTGTTGTGGTTCAATGAACGGGACCCTATACCACAGATGTGTTTTTTCCTTCCTCATCCATGTCGTGATCGTCTCTCTGCTGTCCACCTCCTGTTTCAGGTGGGCGTGTATTTCTATGACAACGGCCATGGGGTGTTGGAGGACAATGACATCTACAACCACATGTACTCCGGAGTGCAGATAAGGTGTCCACTTCAATACTACCGCCGCACTTGATCCTCTGCTCATCCATTTAACAGCCTGTTTCTATCTTTCCGTGTATATTCATTGATCTACTTTGTCCTACTGAAAATACTCCCACCCTCCGCCCTGCCAAATGGATGATCAAGCCTTTGATTTGAATGTGGCGCCAGGCGATGATACAATGGTATCGTTTATTGTCTTTGGGGGACATTAAATTAAACCTATCGTCGTTAAATGAAGATACATATTGTGATACCCAGGTTTATAGTCTAACTGAATTAAGATAAGACGATACGCCCTTAAAATGATAACATATCAGAGGTTTGAAATGTCCATGTCCTTAATTGTGGTGAACCTTGTGCTATTGGTTTAAGAAGGCTATTTCTAATTACTACGCATATTATGGTATTCATTGACCTCATGTGAAATGCCCCATGATTATCAGGATAATATTTTGTTTAATATAGTCTATTATCTAGATGCAATGCAATGTAGGGCGCTCATGTGAAATGTGCTTCTGGAAATATCCGTGAACCACTCAAAACCAACTGCCACCGTGCTTCTACAGAACGGGGAGCAACCCCAAGATCCGGCGCAACAAGATATGGGGCGGGCAGAACGGAGGCATTCTGGTCTACAACTCTGGTGCGTCCCCCTGCACCTCTCCCGTTGGCTCCTCCCCTCTCCTTTCTCCCTGCCCCTCTCCTCTCTCCCTGCTCCTTTCCTCTCTCCCTGCTCCTCTCTCCCTGCCCCTCTCCTGCTCCTCTCCTCTCTCCCTGCTCCTCTCTCCCTGCCCCTCTCCTGCTCATCTCCTCTCCTCTCTCCCTGCTCCTCTCCTCTCTCCCTGCTCCTCTCTCCATGCTCCTCTCCTCTCTCCCTGCTCCTCTCTCCCTGCTCCTCTCCTCTCTCCCTGCTCCTCTCTCCCTGCTCCTCTCCTCTCTCCCTGCTCCTCTCCTCTCTCCCTGCTCCTCTCCTCTCTCCCTGCTCCTCTCTCCCTGCTCCTCTCCTCTCTCCCTGCTCCTCTCTCCCTGCCCCTCTCCTGCTCATCTCCTCTCCTCTCTCCCTGCTCCTCTCTCCCTGCTCCTCTCCTCTCTCCCTGCTCCTCTCCTCTCTCCCTGCTCCTCTCTCCCTGCTCCTCTCCTCTCTCCCTGCTCCTCTCCCCCCTGCTCCTCTCCTCTCTCCCTGCTCTTCTCCCCCCTGCTCCTTTCCTCTCCTCTCCCCCCTGCTCCTCTCCTCTCTCCCTGCTCCTTATCTTTCCTATCCCCCTGCTCCTCTCCTGCTCCTCACCCATCCCTGCTCCTCCAGCCATAGTGCTACACTCTGCTCCACGCCTCGGGCCTAACCCTCGGTTCTCCGCCACAGGTCTGGGCTTCATCGAGGACAACGAGATCTTCGACAATGCCATGGCGGGCGTGTGGATCAAGACGGACAGCAACCCCACGCTGCGGCGCAACAAGATCCACGACGGCCGGGACGGGGGCATCTGCATCTTCAACGGCGGCCGAGGTACGTCCACACTCCCGACATCAGCTAGCGTCTGAGCAACACAACCGGAGGCTCATTATGGGCACGGCTTTTCATAACAGAATCGCTTTGTCACGGGTTAACATGGAAGAATCCAAACCAAGCTTCGATACAGCTAGGTGTGTGTGTGTGTGTGTGTGTGTGTGTGTGTGTGTGTGTGTGTGTGTGTGTGTGTGTGTGTGTGTGTGTGTGTGTGTGTGTGTGTGTGTGTGTGTGTGTGTGTGTGTGTGTGTGTGTGTTACAAGTGGTGACACCGGGATGTGTTTGTGTTTCCAGGTCTCCTGGAGGAGAACGACATCTTCAGGAACGCCCAGGCCGGGGTGCTGATCAGCACCAACAGCCATCCCATACTGCGCAAGAACCGCATCTTCGACGGCTTTGCAGCAGGTCGGTTTCATTCTGTAGTCGAGGGCAATATCCACAAGGGCCATTCCTGGGGGGATCCAATATGGAAAATATCATAATCACGATTTCTTTGGTCAATATTGGAATCACGATTATTCAAACGATTATTTTTGAGTTTGAAAACATGATGCATTTATTCAGTATTTCTCTCCGGAAAAACACTTTTTTGAAGGGGAACTTTCCCCTTAAAGAAATACACAAAATTTTCAAATAGAAAATGTTCAAATCCAAAATAATGTACAAATATGTATCCAGCTAAAAAAAGATTAAAAAATAAATTAATAAAATCGTTTCAATTCTATTAGTTTGGAGATCGTTTGACCCAAAAAGCGAAATCACGAAGCCCTACCTTCAACGTACAAACCTCTTATTATTATTTTTTCCAGGTATTGAAATCACGAACCACGCGACGGCCACGCTGGAGGCAAACCAGATCTTCAACAACCGCTTCGGGGGTCTGTTCCTGGCCTCGGGGGTCAACGTCACCATGAAAGGTCTGTTTGGCCCTCAGCATCGGGCACGGGGCCACAGGGCACGCTGGGGACCGCCCTCCCTAACCTGCCCCCCTCTCTCTTCCTCCACCATCAGATAACAAGATAATGAACAACCAGGACGCCATCGAGAAGGCGGTGAGCCGAGGGCAGTGTCTGTACAAGATCTCCAGCTACACCAGCTACCCCATGCACGACTTCTACAGGTACCCGGCCCCACACACACCATGCTGCCCTGATCCATGCAGCTATTGTTATCTGTTTAATATTCTTTTGTATCTAATCTGCTGCATCTTAAATTCATTGCACTTTCATTTTTTTTACTTTGCCTTTATTTTCTCTAACATGTATTTTATTATTTCATTTCATTGTGGACTTTCTACAATGCATTTTTTTTACTTTGCCCTTGCTTTCTTTTTCTCATCCATTTGAAGTTTCTTTGTGAAGCACTCTCAGTCCGTCTCGTTTATTTAAAGTGCTATACAAATAAAGTTGCATTTGCTAAACTTCTTTAAATGTGTTTGTACTCTCTGTCCCAGGTGTCACACTTGCAACACGACAGACCGGAATGCGATCTGTGTCAACTGCATCAAGAAGTGCCACCAAGGCCACGATGTGGAGTTTATTAGGCATGATAGGTGAGTTCTGCTCTCCCTCCCTCCGCAGCCCTGCAGGCTGACTCCCGCTCCCCGTACTGATGCTGCTAGCAGCGCCCCTTCACATAGCAAGTGTGTGGCAGTGTGACGCAGAACCTCGCTTACTACCCCACCTTTGTTAGGTTCTCTCCTTGAAACCTACAGATGGTGCTATTTGTGATCTTTCTAAGCAAAATCAACGTTCTTTGTTCCTTTTATTAGACTCAGGGATCCCTGCTAGGTTGATAAGGACAGCTGTAATTATATGATTGGTCTTTTAGAGATTAAGAATCTACTGTATTTAATCAACTTTTATTTCACAACAGACCTAAAGCAAAGCTCCACTTTAAACACATTAGGGACGGGCATTGAAAATTTGCTAAAGCTACAAATACTATGCTGCTTTCTGCTGAATTGGACACAATCCACATGACTCTGTCCCTATCAAATAAACCCTAACAAAGTAACAATGTCTCCAGAAGGCCAGCCATGCTTTACTGGTCATTTACTCCAATTCCCTTTCTTGTTGTATTTCAGTATTTCTTGGCTTCTATTTAAATATGCAACTGTACCATGTGTGCACGACGGTTAGAAAAGCCCTATAATAAATAACGTCCATTCCCCTCTACTAACTCCTCCTCCTCTCCCCGGGCGCTCCAGGTTTTTCTGTGACTGCGGCGCGGGGACGTTGTCAAACCCCTGCACGCTGGCGGGGGAGCCCACACACGACACGGACACTCTGTACGACTCGGCACCGCCCATCGAGTCCAACACGCTGCAACACAACTGAGCCGAGGCCCGCAGTACAACGCACGCACACACACACACATAGACACGCACACACACACACACACACACGCACACACAACTCTTTGCACCATCCACACGTCACAGAGCCATAGCATCCATCCATCCATCCATCTCCACAGGACCCACACAGAGACCGGGAGACACGCACACATGAACATGGTTTGCATACAACACACGTGGACGGCGGCCCGCGGCCGCGTGGACCCACAGAGAGACTCTGCGCTGGCAGCGCTCTCAGACTGGGCCCCGGCCGGCCGTGGCTGCGGATTGGCCAGTGGGTGGTGATGGGGGGTTGTAGTAGTGGTGGCGGTGCTGCAGTGGCAGTATCCTACCCCTAGAGGGAGCCAGAGGAGCGCAAGAGGATTACACTTGATTTGGATGCTCGCTGAATGGCCACATGAGATTTCTCCCCTCGCGCCAAGACATTTTCCGAATGCAGTCGCCGGTGCCCAGAGACGCAGTGGAGAGGCGATGCAGTATGGACTGCTTCGATGGGGGGGGGGGACAGGGGACTAAGAAAGGATCCACACGCAACCCACCTGCTCCGCATCTCCCGACTCCCATCCCCCCCCCTTGTTCCTCCGCCCCCCGCCCCCCCCCAGCTGAAGCCCGCTTTCCGGAGGCGCACTGTTTGCTTCTCAAGAACTGCCATGAAGAGGTATCCTGCCTCCTCTCAGCTGCTGTCCTCATTGGTTGCCCTGGCAGTTGGTGTGTGTGTGTGTGTGTGTGTGTGTGTGTGTGTGTGTGTGTGTGTGTGTGTGTGTGTGTGTGTGTGTGTGTGTGTGTGTGTGTGTGTGTGTGTGTGTGTGTGTGTGTGTGTGTGTGTGTGTGTGTGACGGAGCACTTGGGCTTTTTTTTTTTCATTGTTATTCCGATCAATGGATTTGATTTTAAATGCTTTCTCATGTAGTTTTGTATTTTCAGGCAAAAAAATGAACTGTATTTGAATGTCTTTTATTTTATTATATATTATTATAATTATTGATATTATAATTTTTTTTCTTTTGGTTAGCGTCCCCTTTTCCCCCACCCTCCTCCAGCTCCCCTCACTCCTCACCATGCTTCCAGCAGTGGCTCAGACGTCCCAGTGAACTCAGTTCTTTCTGTGAAAGAGAATCTCGTTAAAACACTAAACAAAAAAAAAAAGTTAAACTTAAAAAAATAAAAATCCTCTCCAGTAATATTATCTTAAATGGCAGGTGGAGGAGCTCCGCACTTGTATAAAGGTTTGTGTGTATGTGCGCGCGCGTGTGTGTGAGAAGAAGTTGTGTGTGTGTGTGTGTGTGTGTGTTTTAAGTTCATGCAGTCATTTTCTCTGGAGAGGCTTTTCAATAGGAGGCATCGGAGCTCCTAGCGACTGGAATGGATGTGCTGGTCTGCTGTCTTCCTCCCCCTCTACACCCCCCCTCCCCCTCCCCCTCCCGTGTATCGTGGTGACTGTGGCTCCTCATGCAGCCTGGATCGTATGCATGTACCATAACATCTAGACTTAATATATTGTGAAGTATTCAATAACCAATATGTAGATGCTAGTCAGAATAAAAAAAAGGGGGTTTAATTTCCTAGAAAGGCAAAAAAAGATAAAAGGAAACTGGTCATTTCTAAGAAAATAAAACTTTATTAGATCAAAAATGTGTTTGTCTTGAGTTCCCCCCCGCCCCCCGCCCGTTCTGTCACAATCAGGAGGTTGCTGAGACACTACGTCACCCAGGCCTGTGACTGACTGGTTGTATTAGTAATGCAATTAAACGTTTTCAGGGCCTTTTTTTCCCCCCATGCTATGATTTATTGAAAGCCAAAAACAGCTAAGTTACACTTGTGGGTGAGATGTTGCCTCAAACTGCTGCAGTGAGATGTTTTTAGGCCATGCAATGCCCTGTAATCTGATAGGACAGACGTGTGTGGTCCAGTATGATTTCAGCCTTTTCCCCCCCCCCCCACCATTCTTGAAACAATTCCTTATTTTTGGGTAGCTGCAAGGAGAAGGAGCATCAATAGAAATAAAAAGGTGAGGGATCAAAATGAAGGGAGGAGCATCATGGTTCTTTAACTTCTTTATTACATAAACGACAGGAAAAAGCTCATACGTTTCTCTACGTTAATGCTATATACAGGCGATGGACTGAAACAGAAAAAAATTGTCCTGGTCATCTAACTTTTGATGGCTGGCCCACAATTGGCCAGAATATCGCAGATGTAACTGTTGTTTTTTGTCATCAGCTCCTCTTTCATGCTCCTGAGCTTTGCCTTCAGCTCATCGTCGCTCATGGTGGCGGCAGGAAGTGACTTCACCTGCTCCAGGAAGTCCTGGATCATGTTCTCTCCGGCCTGAGGGGGAACAGAAGAAAACGGCTTCAAAAAAGGGGTTTGTTTCTTCGAGTGCGCCAGCAGGTAACATGGTATTATCGATAGCGCGTTGTATTTTGGTAGCAATCAGACACTGCGTTAGATACTGACAATTGGACACTGCAGTAATCCAAGCAACTTGATTAATTAGTTCTTCTGCAGGTCTTGGGGAAAATGTTACATTTACCTTTCGATTTGAGAGATGCATTTGCCCAAATTGACGATACATTTTCGGGGGATGGGGAATTAACAACCTAAACGTTTTCAGAATATCGAAGGATCCTTGCAGACGGTAGTGGTTGTATCCCGGTCAGCCATTATTAAACCACCAGGTGTGAGTGTTATCTAGGTGGACACGCCAACTTGTGATGTCAGAAGAGGCGGATTTCAAAACGGCTTGTAATGGCTAATCACACTCACACCTGGTGGTATAATATGTCACCTTAAACGCACTAGTGTCAGTGTGAAATCCCGTCAGCCTACCAGCTTGTCTGTGCAGCGTTTCTTGGCATCAGGCCCCGCCTCCTCATCTGCAGGCTCCTGAAACTCCTCCAGCTCTGCCGCCTTCTCTTTCGCCATGGCAACCACAGATGGCGGGAAGCAGGCCAACTCGGCCACGTGGATCCCGAAACTCTGGTCGCACACACCTGCACTCGGAGTGGGTTACAAAGCAGGGAGGGAGCAGTGCATGTTGAGGACATTGTCAAAATAAAATGGGGTTGGCAAAAATGTATACAGATGAGGTTGCACCTAGGTCCTGAGGTATCATGCCCATAATGGGGTTTAGAATACAAATTCCCAAAATGCATCAACTATTAAACGATTCTGTAACCAAGATTAAAGAGCTGTAATTAGAGGAGCAAGTTAGAAATGGCATGCCCGTCAGCCAGCTATTAGTGAGCGTAATGCACTGTGAGAATATCTGATTTTCGACAACTCCCGGCTAACTTCAGACCAATCAGCACATCTCTTCCCTAAATAGTTTGGGGAATTCATCTCGTCGTTCACTCACAGATGCTTGAAATGCAACACATTTGCACAAGCAACCTCTTTGGCGGATTTACTTCCTTCTCTTTACAACTCTTGAATCGTACCTACCGCCGCACCTTTAACAGGTTGGACAATAACCCATCGATGCTATAGCTCCCGAAATGCATTATCAATTAACTTCCAAAGAAGCCAAGCCTAAGCTGGGACAGACCCTCCCAGCCTCACTTAGACCCACCCCCTCCCTGCTCAGTGCCCCCCCCCCAACCCCTCGGGTCACCCACCTGGCTTCACGCGGTACAGCATGGTGAGCGTGCCCTGGGCGGTGAGCGCCGTGACGTGCAGGTTGCGCACGGCGGGGTACTGCGCGGCCAGCGCCGTCAGCTCGTGGAAGTGCGTGGCGAACAGGCAGAAGCAGCCGATGCGCGAGGCCACGTGCTCGCTGATGGCCCACGCCAGGCCAAAGCCATCGTAGGTGGAGGTGCCTCGGCCCAGCTCGTCGATGATGATGAGGGAGTCCTCCGTGGCCGACCTGACGGAGGGAGGGGGGCGCATGGAGTCACAATGGGGGTCCCAAAACTTGACTTGGTGGGGAGGATCTTAGACATTGAGAGGATATGGTCGCTGGATAAAAGGGTCTGTGCCCTAAATGTAAGTATGGGTCCTTAGCCATCCTACGGGGGATTAATAAAGTTGTATCTAGTCTAATCTATCCGGTCCCCTCTCCTTAGGAGGTCCAATATTTTGTTTTTAGGACCGTCCTGATACCATCAACATCCCTTTATTTGAAATACTTTATTTGTCCCTCATGGGGCAATTTATGCAGGCGGTTTGCAGACAATAATTGGTATCCTAATAATCTAGTGGGCCGTTTAATCATTTGGACAATAATACAGGGATCAGTAAATGATGTCCGGTAAAAATCGGAAAGACTACATCGATGGGCACAAAATGTAAATATATTTATCATTGCAACCTTCACAGGGGGGAACTACTGTACATCTAGTCTGTATTCCTGCTAGAGTGTGTAGACCGCCCCCTCACCTCAGAATGGCGGCGGTCTCCAGCATCTCCGACATGAAGGTGGAAACCCCCTTGACCTGGCTGTCCCCGGCGCCCACCCGGGCCAGGACGCTGTCCACCACGTGCAGCTCGGCGCTCTCGCACGGCACGAAGCTGCCGATCTGAGCCATGAGCGCGATCACGCCCACTTGCCGGATGAAGGTGGACTTGCCCCCCATGTTGGGCCCTGTGGGAGGGGGGGAGAGGGGGGAGAGGGCAGAGGACAGGGTGCAGGGTTAATAAGGCCCTGCTCTTTATTTACTATGATCCCATTTTGAAGTCAGAAGCAGGACTTTGGGGCAGTGTGACTGCAGTTAAAGGGAAACTGGAAATCACCAAACTGATAGAAAAAGCACTCCATTAATTAAAAAAAAGAAAAAGACTAATCCATGCATTATTTCCCAAAAAGTGTTAAAATATGATTTGGAAAATGTTGGATTTTTTTTAATACATTAAAGGAAAGTATCCTCCGTGATAAATAAATAATGAAGACTGGGAAATAAAAAACTAGAAGGAAAAAATAAATCAACTGAAATCCCACTAGCGAGTAGCAGCGTATTCCCCACCGGGGCAGGGAATAGAAACAAGACCGGTGGATTCAACAAATAGAAAAAGCCAACAGAGCTCGTCCATCAGAACACGTCATGGGACTTGTTCTTACTTACTTTAAAATCAGAAATATAATAAATATAAAGGGGTGTCCTGCAGAAAGACTTTGGATAGTTTAGCTATAAGTTAGTCCATACCAACACAATGACCAAGCTTCCATGCTCCCAAAATGGCAGCAGTTGTTGAGGTGTGAGGTCACGATGCAAAAAAAAAAAAGAAACTTCCTATCAAACCACGGATCGGCCCTCCTCACCCGTGATGATGTAGAAGCTCTTCTCGCCGCGGGTGAAGCTGATGTCGTTGGGGATGAAGGCGGCGTCGGCGTCCGTCTCCATGCAGGGGTGGCGCGCCTGCCGCAGCTCCAGCCGCCGCGGTGCCTCCGGCGCCAGGAGGCGGGGCCTCACGTAGGGCACGGGCGCCGAGACCGCCGCCGCCGCCAGGCTCACCGCCGCGTCCAGCTGGGCCGTGGCGTCGCTCAGCGCCTGCAGGGGGTCCACGTAGCCTGGACACACAGACACACAGGGACACACACACACACACAGGGACACACACACACACGATACGATTCATATGGAGAAACCATACCATGATGAAGAAATGCCTTCAATGTAGGGCAGTGTAATTAATCTATTTCTATTTCTTGGTCAAACGATCTCCAAACTAATATGATCTAGATGAAACGATATATTTTATTTTTTTCCGAGTATATTCGTTTTATACATTAAATATTTTATAGAAATTTCTGCAAAGCTGGATACATATTGGTACATTATTTTCTATTTGAACATTGTGTATATTTTTTTAAGGGGAAATTTCACAATTCTCAGTTAAAGTGTTTTTTTGGAGAGAAATGTTGAATAAATGCTTTAAATAATCGTGATTTCAATATTGACCAAAAAAAACATGATTAGGATTATTTTGATAATGGAGCAGCCCTACTTCAATGCTATTGAAAATAAAAAAAAAATGACAGACAGGCTAGGGAGTGAGGGAGTGACATGTAGCATTAGGATTGCAGGTCCTGGGTCTTATCGCCAAAGGAAAGTGTCCCAATATTATATATTGAGAATACCAAAAAGCATGGGTAATGTTTGATTGGATTTCTTGTATATCAATAGGCATTTTCATGATACGTCAAAAGGCATGTCCAGTCAATCCATGTCCTTAAAAATGTCAAATGGTCCCTTCCCCTTCCATTTGTGTTCCAATGACAAATGAAAACCGAAACCATACCCCACCGATGCCATGACTAAGAGAGAGCAGGTGAACTCTCCTCACCTGAGGCGATGGTGATTATTTCCTTGACGATGGCATTCTGGGCCTCCTCGTACTCCTCACGGTTTTTCTTGTAGTCCTCGTTTAGCGAGCTCAGCTTGCTACACACACACACAAACACAAAGCACATTCAATTACTGAGTCATTGTTATCGGTGGAAGGATTGTATGCGTGCATGCGTGAGTCAGAACCATGACATAAGCACAATTTAAAGCAGCGCATTGCGTCACGCCTGTCCATTTCACAGACACGTTAAATAACAGGCGTGCATTAAACTATCAATGTATATTGTAATTATTATGATCAGTACAGTTTAAACATCATTAAAAAACAAATGTTGCCCATTTTTTATTGATTTGCGATTCAATTGTCACATGAATGTTCAGGGTTAAACTGCCAGGCTGGGAGTACTCTATGACTAGCGTTCGTTAAACCCAGGGATCCACACTAGGACGCTCTGGGGGGGGGGGGGGGGGGGTCTCACCCGTTGGTGAAGCGCACGCCGTTCTTCTGGACGTCCAGGGTGGTGTACTTCTTGTTGTTCCTCAGGCTCTTCTCCTCCTTGCAGGTGACCCGCAGGTAGAAGCCAAGGATGGCGTTGGACTCCAGCTTCACCGTTTTGCCGGCGTCCAGGCCTGGAGACGGGGGGGGGGGGGGGGAGAGAGAGAGAGAGAACGAGAGATTTAATAGGAGTACATCATCAGGGTGAAAGATAGGTCAAAGTAGTGTGGTAAGTGAAGAACAAGCACCGCGAGAAACAGTGCAGGGCCATGACTAACCAGAGTCACCAGTCATTATAGTAAATCTACGTCACACAGCAGGGCTGCTGGTAGCGTGCTGAACGACAACCACAGGCAGTGTCATCATGACAGCTCATTGACCACGCCGTTCTGCTCTGTGTCGTGGGTCCTACGTCGGTTCCCCTGACGATCTAATCAATGCACCCCCCATAACTGCATTAGCCGCTATATTTAGCACGTTCTGGGAGTCAAAAAACAATAAAACAAGGAAATAAAAAGACGCTCTTTAAAGTGATGGAAAACAGAAATCTGTCATTTACGATGAATTATTTTAAAAAGAGTTATCAAGGTGTGCATTAAGCCTCATAAAATTATGTTCGATCAAATCCATTGCAAGGTCTTCCATTCCACAAAAACTGCCCCGCCATGTTAAAGCCACATGCTACCTGGTCCTAATTATCCAATCACATGCATAACTGGATAAACCTCGTCATCCCTCATAGTTTGTTCTGTGGAAGGAACAACACTTCACTAGAAAGGGGAGAAGAAGACTAAAGAAACAATGAAATAATAAAGAGTCAGGGTGTTTGCACACCGGCCCGAAAAACGGCAACAGACGTTCCCATCGGGCCCTAGGGCCACAGGTCTACCTGTTTGAGGTGGTTGGCTGTTGGCCAGATGCTCCGGCCAACGTTGACAGTTAGGCGTGGGTTGAATTAGATTATGTTAAAAGGGAACATTATGTATCCCGGAGGGACAAAGGAGGTGGCTGACATCAAAAACATGGTCAGTGATAATTGAGTCAGGGACAATACAATAACAACATTTCTATAAAAATCTACTTTTGAGTTGAAGTCAACTTCTGAGTTGACTGACTTGTTTACTTGGCGTTTGGTGGTTATGGCAGTGAGAGAGCACCTCTGCAGTGAGATTACCCCTGCAGGTCTACCCCTCCCCTCCCCCAGGTCCCTGGCCCCTCCCCCAGGTCCCTGGCCCCGCCCCTTACCCAGGCCCCGCCCCCTTACCCAGGTCCCTGGCCCCACCCCCTTACCCAGGTCCCTGGCCCCTCCCCCTTACCCAGGTCCCTGGCCCCGCCCCCTTACCCAGGTCCCTGGCCCCGCCCCCTTACCCAGGTCCCTGGCCCCTCCCCCAGGTCCCTGGCCCCTCCCCCAGGTCCCTGGCCCCTTACCCAGGTCCCTGGCCCCGCCCCCTTACCCAGGTCCCTGGCCCCGCCCCTTACCCAGGTCCCTGGCCCCGCCCCTTACCCAGGTCCCTGGCCCCGCCCCTTACCCCGCCCCTTACCCAGGTCCCTGGACCTGCCCCCTTACCCAGGCCCCGCCCCCTTACCCAGGTCCCTTGCTGCCGCCCCCCTTACCCAGGCCCCGCCCCTTACCCAGGCCCCGCCCCTTACCCAGGCCCCGCCCCCTTACCCAGGTCCCTTGCTGCCGCCCCCAGCACCGCCTGCATGCTCTTCTCCAGCGCATCCATGGTCTCCCGCAGCTCACTGAGCACCGGGTCGAAGGAGGCCTTCACCAGGAACTCATGGTGGTCCACCTGCAGACGCACAATACGTCAAGTGAGGTGGTCCTCATGCGCATGCGTTGACTACACAGGAAGGCGGTGTTCCAAGATGTTCACACACACCTGGTTCATGTCGAGCGTGGTCTCAATCATTTCCTGGTACTTGCTGAAGTCCGCCTCCATGTCTCGGAACGGGGTGATAAACGACGCCTCCAGCAGAACCTGGTAACTGCCTGCAACGCAATAGACCCAATTTTATATTAGTCCAACACAACCAAACCAATACTTCTTTACCAACACAACCCCAACACAACATTACCTCAACACAACATTACCCCAAACCAACAGACCTAATATGACATTACCCCAAACCAACAGACCCAATATTACATTACCCCAACACAATATTAGCTACACAACATTACCCCAATACAACCAAACAAATATCATATTACCCCAACACAACAGACATGCATACATAACACTGCAACAGCCCAACGCAGACACAACAGCCATACGAATCATACACCTCTGGTCAGATCATTTAAATAAACGTTTAACCAATGTAATCCTCTTAACTCAGGACTATTAAATGTGCGTTTGCTGCGTGCCCGAGTGGTCCGCCTGTGTGTCAGCCCCGTACCCGAGTATCGGTCCAGTGCCTGCACCAGGGCGGGGATGTGTCCCACGGCCTGGTACACGCGGTGACAGTCCTGCAGCGTGGCCGAGCGCCGGTGGAACTTCTTGGCCAGCCGGTGGAGGTCGGGGAAGCGGCGCAGCAGGTCCTCCTGGCACGTCTGCCGCAGCTCAGAGTCGCACACGAAGCTCTCCACAAGGTCCAGCCTGACACACACACACACGCGCACACACACACAGACACACAGGTATAAAATCACTGAAATAATGACGGTTGCTTCTGAATTGTTTCTTCTCTCCTCTGATGTATAAAATTGTAGTTCCACATTATTGGTGGGTTGTTTTTAACTCAATACAGCCACCAGTGAGGAAATGCCATGACAGATTTTGAATTCAAGACCCAACCACTGACACGCTCAGGGCTGTGCGTTTACACATCACATTATGACCAGCTAAAGGCCATGGAGACACCACGGGCCTAGTGGCACCAGTGCAAAACACGTAGCTCGCTGTCTAAGCACAGACCACGTATGATGGGAATTAATTTTGCAACCACGGCAGCGGACTGGGAGGAGCATCTACCCATTTTAAGTATAAAGGGAGGAGCATAAGAACGTATACACTTGGCGTGCTTGAATCAATCTGTCTTTTTTTCACCGGCGCAATCCATAATATTGTCTCTATTGCCATCGTAAATTAGGTTAATAGTTGACACGTTTTTTGTTTGTCTGATTCTTTCGGTTTCTGGCACACGTCTGATCTAAAAAGGACCTTCACACAGCCCTCTGAGGTACAAGATGTGCTGCTCTGAAAGGGAACAGCTTAGAAAGGTTGAAAGGTATGGAAAACGTTTCCTCTGCGTTACCTCTCCTCTATCCTGGTCCTGTCCATCAGTGGCTGCTTGATCCACTGGTTGACCAATCGCTGGCCTTGAGGGGTGCGGCACTTGTTCAGAAGACCGGCCAATGAATGAGCTCCACTGGTGTCGTCGGGCGAACCCTACAAGAGCAGAGACCAGACAAGCCAATACATCTCATGCCCTCAAGATCACCATCACCATTATGGGGGTTCCTGTATTTTCACTCAACATTACTATCGGGCCCCTAGCTACTTTGTATTCAGCAGGAAAAAATTTGGCTTTGGCCAAAGACTTTGGCTTCATTAAATTGATTACATTTTTTGACATTGTATATTTGAAACATAATAATACATTGTGTTCCAAGATAATAATGTGAACACATGAAGTCTGGGACTAAACGCTAAACTCTAAACAGAACGCTCACAAATCACTGAGCACCCCACAATGGGAGATCATTGCTGTGCACAGTCAGGCCACGCGAGCCGTCACCATTGTGGATCTTGGCCCATTTTGGGACCCGACCAATAGTTTAAGAAAAGCTGGCCTTATGGTATCCGTCAAAGATGGCCCCATCAACACTCAGAGTGGAACTAGGAGCGGCGGCGTGGCTGCGACCTCTGACCTGGAAGAGGTTGAGGGCCTGCACGGCGGCGTTGTCCAGCCTCATGTACTGGCCGAGCTCCAGGGGCGTTAGGCTGAAGGAGTTGAAGTGGGACTCATCAGACAGGAGCTCTAGGTAGCGTACTACCGCAGCCAGGCACGACATGGCCACCTGAACACACACACACACACACACACACACACACACACACACACACACACACACACGCACACGCACACACACGCACGCACCATGTGGAGACAGCAATCAGGCTCTTGTATCCAAATTTAATGTACAGCGTTTTGTGACGAATTAAAGAGACGCAGATTTGAAATAATTACGGATGAAATAAAGCATTGAACAAGAAGCATTGACTCTGGGGTCTATCAGACTTGAAAGCTGCACCTTGATTCAATCCAAACTTCTTGAAATTTGAACTTGTTTCCCCAGTTCCTCGCTGCAGGTTTCGGTCTTGCTTCATCACAGATACTACACCCACTCTTGATTGAAACAATGCATTGATCCCACAAGGTCATGGTCTCCGTCCTGTGTCTACCTGCTTGTCCAGCTCGGGCAGGGTGCTGCTGGCGGCCGTCTCCCCCTTCTTGGTCCTCAGGAGCCGGTTGAGGTCCTGCACCATGTCCTTACTGCTGAACTCCGCCTTCTTCCTGTCAGACACCAGGACACCCCCGCGCTGCACCACCTGAACACACACACAATTAGGATTTCAAACATGTTATTCCAGTTCGCAAGGGTGTCATTTATTTATCGAATTATGCTTTCTATTTTTGTGTAGGATCATTATTTTCTGTATGGCAATTTCAGTTTTCCTTTAACATGGTCGAATCTGCATGGAATGGCAACTGCAGCGTGTTTTCGTGATATGCTAAAATAAGAAAATTAGGCCTTTTGGCGGACGCCAAAACCCATCGAGTCTGTTAAAGAGTTACTGTTCGGTGGGTTTTGGTGTTTAGATGCAGACTTTAAAAGTGTTCATGGGTCAACCTGTTATAGAAATTAGCACCAAGTCAACCGGCTGCAAGGCAGTGTTGCATAGTGCTACGTTTCGTTGTTAAATCTTGCGGAAGAGGTCGATTATCATACAAAACAAAAGCTTGGGTACTTATTTTGCCATGGAAACGTCACGGACACTTGTGCAAAACACAAACACCTCGAATGGGAGCCACCCACCTCCTTGAGCTTGGCGCCGTCGCTGTTCCCGTCCCCCTGCGCGAGGAGACACTCTTTGGGGGCGATCTGGACCAGCAGGGACTCCAGGTTGGAGAAGGTCTCGCCGTCCGGGAACTCGCACACCCCCATGGTCCTCTGGGCGGCGTCCACGTAGCCGACGCCCACCACGCGCTGTCCGTCGGCGCCCGTGCCCAGCTTCACCGCCACGACCCCGGCGCAGCCCTCTGCACCGGCCCCGCCCCCAAACAGGATCTCTTCAAACTGGGTCAGGTTGCCTGGAGAAGCCTGGGTCGTTTTTAGGGGTAACAGTGACAGAGAGAAAGCATGTCAAGGTTATGGTGTAAGTGAATCACGAATTGTGCTCCAATTCGAATGTTGTGAGATTAGTTTTTGGACCGCGAGTTTGAGGAAGGAAGGAAGAGGCGACCATTTTTGGGGCCAAAGGCACTTTGACACTACTAAAAGGAAGGGGCCCGGAGTTACACGCAGGCAGGTTGGCAGAGACTGGCAAAATCAAAAGGAGTGCATACCAGTTGTTGTTTTTATTCGTTTAATTGAAGGAACAGTGACAAAATACTTTGTTCAAGATCATAAACACACATAAAACACATTTGAAACCCAAAAAATGAATATATTTTGTTTGTAGAAGTCGTACCTTAAAAACACCAGTTTCTACAAAGGGCACACGTGAACACGTTTTCATATCTGGAACGGTTAATGGATCTCACCTTGAAGGCAATTCTCCAATCGTGCTCCTTGCTGTTCTTGCTCTGGTTCTTGTACACTTCCACTCGGTACTGCCTCACCAGCAGTAGGTCCCGCACGAAGGCTTCAAAGTTGAGCTTGCTGAGGATAACGCTCTCCAACTTGCGAGTCCCTGTGACACACACGTTAACGTTTACAGATGAAAACAAATCTGAAAACCTAACGGTGCATTTCGGATACAATTAGCATCATCAATGCTTGACGTGTGGCCGCATTAATTGTGAATATCTCGGAAAAATTGCATGGTATTCCTGCACCAATAAACATTTGAAGTAGTAATCTAAGCTAACGTTACCAACCTGAGCCCAGATTCTTGATGACCCCGTTCGTCTTGAAAACCTCCTTCGCAGCGAATAGAGCATCTTTACCATGCACGGTATAGTAATCACTGCGATCGAACACTCGGAAAGTGGTGTCTGGTTTCTCCGCCATGGAGAAGTAAGAGTTAAGAAAGCCATGTTCAGCTGCGCTGTCCATAGACAGATTCTGCTTCGGCTGCACCGCCATGCTGGAAACTCCCGCCAGTACGCTATGGCAGACCGGAAGTTACGTTTCAAGTCTGTCTCCATGGAAACGGATGTAAAGGCGCTACAACCTTTTCAACAAAAACAGCAAAATATAAAATATGCTTATAATACAGAGACAAATTTGCTTGACGAATGTTGCCACCCCCCTCAGACCAATAATACTTAAAAAGCATGTCAACTTTGGATCTGGACAAATTCTTAGAGATAAACACAGGGATAGATTTGTTATTACAAAACTCTATTTGAAGTTCATGATGATTTAACTAAACATTCGCCGAATTTGATATATGGACTTTATTGTTAATTTGTAGCAAAATAAATAAATAATTCAGGCAGTGTTAATACCTTATAAATAATGTACTGTTTTCCATGTATTCATATTTGCTATTTAGTAGAGAACAGCCGTAAGGGGATTGAGCCTAACACCTTTTGATAGGAGAGAGGAAGGGAAGTATAGAGATCATTTGTACAAGGTGTGTTGAATTAACTAGTAATTGTCAGAAACGAAGGTTATATAATTGGTGATGGGGAATCAATACATAAACCTAGTCTATGCATTTTGACTGGGAGTCAAACACCCCATAGGCATGACTACGGCCTAGCCCTTTTAATACCCTTCCCCTAGACACAAAGGTGTGCTGCTGAAACTAACAAATGTGTGTTTAGCATTTCAGTGGGTAGAGCTCATTATAAATCTCTGTTAGTCATTCACATTGTCCACATCACTGGATGATTGATTGATGGGCGGTAGCTATGAATTCATCGGCGGTAGCCTATGAATCAGAACCAGGTAAGCTAGTTCCATTTTTGTCTTGAAGAAGGAGCTGCATGTTATCTTTGCTGCTGGTATAGAAATTATAGAATAGAAACTAACCAGAATTTGTGTGTTTAGCATTTTAGTTGGTAGAGCTAATTCTAACTCTGTTGTTAGTAAGTGGGCAATCATCCAGTTTCGGCAGGGGCCCATAGCATGCTATAAAGAAGACGACACAAATGTGTCATATCTCACAAATTTGACCCATATTTAATAATAATAAATAAAAAGGAACCAAAATAGGCCTAACTAAATTCAAAGGGTGGAATGGCAGTATACTAACAATATACATAGTACTAATTTTTATATGTATTATATTTATTTTATTTTATTTTATTTGTATTATTATTTGATGTATTCATTTGCTCTCCCATATGGTTATTTTTATTTTCTTATGAGAGGTGGGTTGTGGGTGGGATATGGGAAGCTGGGTGGGTGGGCGGATGGGGTGATTATGTGTCTCTGACCACTATAATTGTACCTTTGTTTATCCTCCTGATAGAGAAAATAAAAAAAACTTGATCACAAAAAAAAAGCATCAGACCCTTGTCAAAGACTCACCCATCGTAGCTATGTCCGTTACCTCAACCGCCTACTCGTTCTCAGACAGCCCACCATCAGGGCCTGGAGGAGAGACTCGACTCCTCATCTCGCCAAAGTGGTCCTCCCGGGATCCTTCCCCGGGAACACTTGACCAGATCTGCGTTCGAACTCCACACTATGGCTGTCAGCCTTAAAGCTCTCGTTATCCTGGGCTACATCAACATCCTGCCGGAGCAGTGGCACTTCCCTGGATCAACAGTGTTTTTCGCCACCTTCCACTGTCTCCTTCTCCTCATCCACAGGGCTAGGAACCCAACTTTATATTTTACGAGGTCCTGCGGTCCCTCGGATCTCTGTTACCCTTCTCCCTTTGGGGCTTTCTCTCTCCCCTCGAAGTCCTCCTCCGTGCCCCTCACACTGTAACCACATGCCGTAACCTGCAATCTCTCTCCCCTATTCGCGCCTCAACTGTTCCGTCTTCACTACCGCCTCTAGAACTATTCTCTCCACTATCCATAGAGGAAGTCTCCTCCTCATTGGACCCCCTCTGTCCTCTCCAGACCAGCGTGTAAGTAACCGGGCCACATCTCTGGATCGGCAAAATGGTGTCAATGAGTGACAGGTGAGAGTGGTCGCTCAGGATGTATGCCTTGGTTGACCTCCTTCATATGGGCCAGGTAATGGCTCCCTTAGCCATATGGTAAATACATCAATACAGCGTTCAATGTTTAACTTTAATTGTGACAATACTTATTTAACCCTAACATGTAAGTGAATTGAGAAGTAGAATGAGGTCATTGAATTAAGAGATAACGGCTTCAGTGGTCACTGGTCACCCTAGGACCAGCTCTGATCTAAACATGAGATGAGGAGCTCCTTAGGTGCAATAAAAGACACATGGAATTCCCCTTCCATACCACAAGGCGGTCAACGGAACTGCCCCTGCCTACCTCCAAGCGTTGGTTAGACCGCATACCCCAGCTCGACAGCTCCGCTGAACTACCTCAGCTGGACGCCTGGTACTGCCATCGTGTGTGTGCGTGTGTGAGTGTGTGTGAGTGTGTGTGTGTGTGTGTGTGTGTGTGTGTGTGTGTGCGTGTTTGTGTGCGTGTGCGTGTGTGTGTGTGCGTGTGTCCTCTGCCCTTACCAGATTCGACATCTCAATCGTTTTGCCTCGTCATTTCAATGACGGGATAATTGTTCTCCACGTGGTCTCCACCCTGGCGAATGGAGTGTGCAGCCCGTGTATAAATTAAACCAGCACCAGCGCAATGTCATCCCACTCCAGCCTCATATGTAGTTCTACCACTTGTTTTTCTTTCCGCCTTCACGACCGGTTATCAACAAGGACCCAATCATGAACGGTCACTGCAATGGAAAGATCAGCAACACTGTTGAAGACTACCACAGAAACGAGAAAAAGTGCTTCGGCGACCTCGCCGTAGAAATGAAAAAGTCTGCGGTAATCTGTGAACAAGAGTTTTCTCGCAAAAAGACAGAAGACGAGTCCAGGTTGCCAGCCATCGAGGCGGCGTACTCGATCATCCTACGTGAACTGGGAGAGGACACCGATCGCCAGGGCTTGTTGCGCACACCTTTACGCGCCGCCAAAGCCATGCAGTTCCTTACCAAGGGTTACCATGAGAATGTTAACGGTGAGTTCAAAACTTCACGGCGCAGCACTACTCTGTACAACTATGTTATATCCATCCAAGCGCTATGGTTGACTGATAAACATGCATTGTTGTTGTTTTTGGTCAACTCTATTTCTAGACGGCTCTTTGGTTGGTATAGGTTGTTTATTTAGTTAACGAGAGCCTTGTGTGACAGACGTAATTAAAAAAAAATAGGCCATCATTACCTATATTATGTATTATGACGGCACTGCTTTGTATAGGGAGAAAAAGCAGTTAACAAAAGGTCTATTTTTGGTCACTTCTTGTAGTCTTTATATTGCCAGACCAAGTCTTTAATACGTTGTTGCGCATCTGTCAGAACAAATAAAACATGAGTTTCACAGGCTACTCTTATTTGTTTATAATGGTCGAACATTCAACAGTTGAACACTGTGTGATGTAGCGGAAGATGTTTGTTGGCCTGTGTGTTCAGATATCCTGAATGATGCCATATTTGACGAAGACCACGACGAGATGGTGATTGTGAAGGACATCGACATGTTCTCACTGTGTGAACACCACCTGGTGCCCTTCTTCGGCAAAGTAAGTGCAGATGGATAGATAGATAGATAGATAGATAGATAGATAGATAGATAGATAGATAATAATATTTATGCCTGAGCATATAGGCTGCAGAATATATAAGGAGATCCAAATTAAGTCATGTTCTAAATGTTTTAGACAATACAATAAGATAATATATATATTCAACCTCTCTGTCTCCTCTGCAGGTTCATATAGGCTACCTGCCAAACCAAAAAGTTGTGGGACTAAGCAAGCTGGCAAGGTAAACACACACACACACAGACACACACACACACACACACACACTCATTCACACTCTCTCTCTTCTGGGGCCTCGCTTAACCCCAGTCAGTGCATGATTGTGTGTTTGTGGCGTTAGTGCCGGCCGGCTGCGTTCTTCTGTTGGTTCAGCACATTGACCTGCAGGCTTAGGGGCCTAAGCTACGGATACTGTCCGGTCCTCTGATCTGAGACAGCTCCCTAAACTAAGTCGCTCCGACCATGAGAACATTCCCCTTGGATGTGTGGGAATCACCCTGGTATTATCACAGCGTCTCTCTCTCTCTCTCTTCTGTTCCTCTGGTTTTGCTATAATATCGCAACAACAATCATCCATGAGTCAAAGCAAATAACACACAGTGTATGTTCATACAGGACATATTAGTATGCTATTGATGTTTGGGTCAAAGAATCATAGGTTACTATTATCTAATATGTACTATGCTTCTGGCTTCTGCTTTGTTTGCTTGTAGGATCGTGGAGATCTTCAGTCGGAGACTTCAAGGTAAGACCGTGGAAAAGCACATTTGAGATTGGAACGGTCACTTGCTGGTCCAGTGTGAGGTGGTGTTCTGAATGGCCCCGTCTGCCCTGCAGTACAGGAGCGTCTGACCAAGCAGATCGCCACGGCCGTTTCAGAGGCCCTGCAGCCGAAGGGGGTCGCTGTGGTCATCGAGGCTGCGTGAGTTCACACACACACACACACACACACACACACACACACACACACACACACACACACACACACACACACACTATCCTCAGAAGACATATCCGTACGATATCCTTTTCTTAATCGTTCCAAAAGGTATCCCACCAGAGAGCATTTGAAAACCCCAACACTGGCTTCCACTTGAGTCCACTTACCGTGTGTGTGTGTACGTGTGTGTACGTGTCCTGCAGGCACATGTGCATGGTGATGCGTGGAGTGCAGAAGATCAACACCCGAACCGTGACCAGCACCATGCTGGGTCTGTGCAGGGAAGACCCAAAGACCCGGGAAGAGTTCCTCTCCCTCACCATGCCCTAGAGCTGATATACCCCCCCCCAAACAGAAACACACATGCACCCACAATCCTTCGAGGCTCAAAGCAGCCTATCCACAGCAGATGGGAGATGGACCAGATCAATATTGTAAATTAGAAACTGTTCTTAATGTTTTATCTGGAAAAATAAAGGTAAAAAAAAAGAAGAAAAAAAAACATGTCGATCCACAGTCCTGAACACCACTTTTACTCCATTGAGCCAATTCTTGGAAATAAAGTGTTATGGCTCATTTAAGGGGTTCATGTCAGGTGATCGGTATTCACGATGGTACGCCGGACATTCTCATTACAAGAAAGCAATATTTATAACGTTATGCATGTTGGGTCCATGTTTACCCAAAAAAGTTTACACTCATTTGAAAGATGTCTACCTGGTTTTGGTTGCACTGGTGCTATTTTCTTCCAACTGGGAACCTAAATCCTACCATTGGTGCCTTGAATCCTACCCTTGTTAACTTGAATCCTACCCTTGCTGCCTGAATTTCATAAGTCATGGATATATTCTGCATTTGAAGTATCAGAATGTATCATATAGATATAGATATATTATAGCATTGTAATTTTAGTAGGGTTGGTATGGAGAAATATTTACATACTTATTTTCAGGTTAATTATTAAAAATATACTTGTTAACGTGTATGGTTACAAAAGCAATTTGTCAAAAATAAGATTCATGTTATGATGTTGCAGTATTTAGCATTTATAAGTTTATCAGATGTCCAGTATCATGAGCTACTTTAATGTTTGTTGGTTCTTTAACCAAATAAAAATGTATGAATATATAGTGTCTACTCTATAGGAAAGTCTTTCTGCCCGTCTTTTGAGCTTTTTGTTAACCACATTCTATTTCTAAGGACTTGGGTAAAGGAACTCAGAAGTGAAACATTGCAAAGCCTTATTACTTGCAACCTTATACACACAAACACTCTATATGATTGTTTAAAGAGGTGAGTGTGATTAACCATTTGAAACTCTGCCTTTTCCTGTTTCTTGGTGACATTACAAGTGGGTATGTCAACCTATGATAGATTGAACAACATTTGATGCATTCCACTTGGTAGACTGATCTATCCAGCAAAAATCTAGGTGGACACTCCCACTTGTGATGTGACTAAAACACAGGAAAAGGTCGATTTTAAAATGGCTTGTAATGGCTAATCATCCTCAATGGTGGTATAATATGGGCCCTTTAAAGGTTATTACATGATGCACCATTTCTGCCAAATGACATTTCAGCCTAAGACAGTGCCAAGATTCTCAATTTCAAAGCAATGTGAAATCAACTGAATTATCACATAAAGTGAAGGTCATACCTGGCATAATTGCAATTTCTTCCCTCCCTTATAATTGATGCCAACCCTTGTGGTCAACCCTTGGTGGTCAACCCAAAATAAAATAATGGATTAAAGACAAAAAACTATAACCTTCTTATAGAGAGTGGATCCAAAAGATTAATAACTATTTTAAGGTCACCAAATCAATGTTTTAATTAAAGAAAACCAAACATATTTACTATATATATACACGCTAATGTGACTTCGGCGTTCGTGCAGGACAACCTGCAGCTTTGGCTGACAAGTGGACATGTTACACAGGGAGTATATTTAAGGTAACATTACTTGAGTACTTGTCTGAGTATTGCCACTCTAAAACTAAGAGGCACAGTGCCGTTACAGCAGTCTGAATTAGAGGGGAAAAGCCCCCCCATCAACAATAAACAACGACACAAAAATGTATGTACATGCTTTGCAAAGTTATCACACTCAAAAATATAGAAAATAAAAAAAGAATGAAAACATAATTATGTTAAATCATTCAAACGTTCTGATTCAAAACAGAGATGAGGAGCAGCCAGTGAGAGAATGTCAAGCTAATCTGCAAACATGTTACAAAATCAGCCCTAGCATGAGCCAAACCCACAAGTCCCTTCCGCTGGTCGGTCTGTCTGTCCATCTGTCTGTCCATCTGCCCGGTCTTCCATCCTACAGCCATCCTGCCAAGACTTCGGCCTGGCACGTGGAATGCCGGTCACACGGACGTCTGTTTGTAGTTCTTGGTATCCAGAACTTTCTTTCCACACATGGCGCAGATGCCTAGAAATAACGAATTACAGTTAACGGAACTGAGCATATTGGTGCGATGAAGTTACCTACAATACCTCCAAAAGTCAAACAAAGGCGTAGTATCCTAATTAAGGGCGTAAGCATTTTACTAAATGTATTTTAGCCAATTATCAATTACATTGAATCTTGTTAAGAGATTATCAACTAAGCATGAGATGGTATTTTCAGCCTCATTCAGAGTCAAAACAGAGCATCACTCTATGGAAAGTTGGGATGCCAGAACAATATAGCTAATTGTGTAGAAATATATGAGTCCAGTTGAGGTGAAGACACCCGCTAAACTTCACTGAAAAGTTATGGTCATCATGGCCTAGTAATCGGAGTGAAATGTGACGGTCGAAAGCAACTACCTTTCTTGTAAGCACAGCCCTGGCAGTAATGGGACCCTGACTGGTGGACTGAGCTCTTACAAATTCTGCAAATAGCAAAGCCAGTCTTGCTGTAGGGGTCAAACCTGGGAGAGAAGACCACAACGTTAATAACACATTAATACATGGTGATCATCTCTTTAGCAAACGATTTACCCTTTAGTTATTCAGCAGAAGCTTTATCCAAAGAGAAATACCGTGATTCCAGATACAGGTCATAAGGAGCAGGTAGGGGTTAGGCCTTTTACATTAAGCTGTAGGTTAGGATGGGGACCTGGACGATAAAATCCAGTACTCAAACACTCTCCGACACAAACTATCCTACCTTCTAAAGTAGGTACAAAAATGCAGAACGCCATTGCAGCTTCTCACCTGGCCTTCTTGGATGTCAGCATTTTGTTCTCATTGAGTTTACGCCCTCCACCCTCTGAAAGAGACCACCAACCAATGCTCACAAAACTGTGACCAGACAGGGACATATATGTTCGACAACAGCGCATATGCTCACAAAACAATCTAACAAACCAATGTATATTTAACGCCTTCAAATTAGGTGGTTGTCGAAGACGTAAACAGATTCTCGACTATGAGGACGAATGACTATGGCAGTAACGTGTAAGGATGATGTTGTACCGGGTTGATTAACTCAGAGAGGCTGCATTTCGTGTGGAGTTACCTGTTGTATTGCGGGCTCCATCTTTCCAGGTATCAGGGGTGATGACCTTACCTAGCTTCTTCTCACCTATAGGGATAAAGAGAACGCGAGTGAGGGAAGCAACGATAGAAGGACCATATCACATGTGATATTACACACTGAAGAGGAGCTCCATTGTTTAAAATAATGCAGTACTGATATGTATTTAAAAACCCAAGATCCGAAGCAGAAGAAGAACCGTATTAAATGCACATTTTGAGTTTTATGTCGGAGCTGAAACTCATTTTTTTTTTAATCAACATCGGTATTATAGTCCGTGTAGTCGTGTGTTTGCACAACATGATCTACAGAATGACATCCCTTACATTTCTCACAAACCATCTCGTATCTTCGTTGGTTGATTAAAGATCTTTAATGAACATGAAAATTAATCCCAAAATGCCAGTCTGTTGCTGAAAACTTGTAAACTTCCGGATGATTGACTTTACTTCCGCTTCTGACCTAAGTTAGCTGATTGGTTTGTGACTTCCAATCCTCGAATCTCATTGGACGGTCACACCATCAGTTATCCTAAGTCCCAGTATTTGGCCGACCTTCCCCAGTTACTTTTGTTGTAAAGTCCTCCGTGCTGAGTTTGCCTGTGACACGATCCGCTTCAAAGTAAAGGTCTACTGCAGAATTTGGTAAATGTTTCTCCTTTTGATATTATATTTCATGCATGATTAACTAACGATAATCATATAATATATAATTTCTTTAAATGTTTAAATAATGTTATATTTATAATATACCAAACGGTATGTTTCAGTTTAAATCACTTGAAGCATATTTTGTCTTAGTGCAACCAAATATTTGATGTAAATAGCAACTCATTTAATTTGTCCTATATCGTTAATCTTTACTATTTACCAGTGTTGGTTTGCTTTTAAAACACAGCAGAAAAACCGCAGATTGCCCATAGCGCCACCTTTCCATACTTTCCAACCCTTGTTTTGAAGTCAGGCGGAAATGCATGGTCTAGGAATTACTGTTTACGGAAGAGCTTGAATGAAAATTCTCAATGTACTTCAGCATATAGAAAATCGGGTTCTTTTTTAAATTTGACCTTCGTAGCTTTTTACTACGCTTATTTTATCATCATGTGGGACCACGAAATCAAAGCCATGGCGTCTTCTCACGCC
>NC_136952.1:7918173-7945673 GCF_949987615.1 Pollachius pollachius
GAGTAAAACCAAACACACTTTCCAGCTGGAGTGAGTTCAATTCTCAGAAGCGACTGCGTTTTCTAACTCTGAACCTGTTCCGTAGCATCATTACATCATGTGTGTGTGGGTGATTGTGTGATTGCTTTGTTTGTAATGGATGGATCAATCCTAAAAAGGAATTTGCCATTGAAGGAACATACTGGGCAGTAGGAGTAGGAAGGTATTTTTGCTGCAGCACGGGTCAGGAGAAGAGAGAACATTACACTGAGAATGAATACTAAGATCTCTCTCTCTCCCTCTCTCTCTCTCTCTCTCTCTCTCCCTCTCTCTCACACATAATCACAGAGTCATCCTGCACCTGAAGCTAGATAAATACTTTTCTTTTTAAACCAATCATTTATCACTACAATTCCCTTTGAAACAGACACACAAATCTGCCTTCTCAATCCATATTCTTGCCACAGGCATCCATATTGATTAAACCTTATTTTGTGGCACACCATTAATTTGCGTCCTTTGTGCCTATATATTGTTTGTGTCGTGTTCTTCCCGGCAGCAATAACACCAAAAATGTGATTCCCCATTTCAAAACTGCTGTGTCAGGAATTGAGTGAGTAGTAGCCCTTTGTATCTGGCCAGACACCCACCTATATAAACCAACCTGGCCCTCCGCCCACCCCCATCATCCCCATCTCACCCCCCCCCAGGCAGCTGCCACAAATATATCTTGAATAATTGCATTGGGTAGAGGGTACAAAGCGTGTCAAAACGATTCCAATGTGATCATCTTTTCCTTAATGTGTTTTTCCCCTAAAATGACCCTCGACTCATACAGCACAGACCCAGGGGGCCGGGTGGGTACCTGAGGTTGACCATCTCGCTGGAGAGCATGGACTGGGTGATTTGTGAGACAAAATACAAGAAAGGCCTCTTCCAGGCCAGGGGCAGAGTATTTGGTACTATCCATAGAGACGAAGGCCAATCAACACCTCTCAGTCGTCTGTTTCTCAGAGGCAGTGCTGGGCAATCTGACTTCATGCTGCTACTTCCATTATCGGAGCTCTTCTGATCCTCCTTCTGTTCTTTTTCCTTCCACTCTGATACCTTATGTTCTCATAAAGAGCCGGAGCTGAAGGATGATGTAAACGGTGAGGAGGGGAAGGTGGTTGAAATATTCAGGTGATATTCTTTCCCACTTTCATCACTGTAGTCGACACCCTGGGCTCTTACATCTTAAGGGAGAGTGGGGATGAAAATCTTGTGTGTGTGTGTGTGTGTGTGTGCGTGTGTGTGTGTGTGTGTGTGTGTGTGTGTATGTGTGAAGGGGGCACGTGTAACAGTGAATGAACCATAAAAAGCTGATATATTCATGTCATGTCGGTGTGCCATAAACAGGATTTCCCCTTGCACATGCATGCATGTGTTTGTTATCCCATGAATAATAATAATGCATTTATGGATCAGATAAGAACTCTTGCCTTTTGTTCCACCATCGTTGCGGCTTTTGTTTCGCAGCAGACCAATCGCATCCCTCTCTCTCACACTGGCGGCCAGCCGCGCAAATTGCTCTCCACATCCAATCTTGGGGAACTTTATTTATTCATTATTTGTTCCTTGGCTGTGCTATTACGGCAGGGCCATTGTGATGAGAGGTAATTTGTCCCCACTCTCTATTAGACTGCTTTTCCCTCCCTCTACTGCAGCATAGGGGATATTCATTTGCAGGGCTGCTTCTGCTGAAGACCCAGCATTGTTGTTTCTCTTTTGTTGTGCTGTGCGCTGCACACACAGGGACGTGAGCCATGGATCTTGTCATACGAACAGAGCGGTGTTTATGTTCATATCAAGTTTTTATTGTATTTTTGAAGCACAGCTTTGTGCATGTTTTGGAGTGTTACTGGGGGGGGGGGGGGAGCTGTAGGCAGCGGAGGAGGGGGATCAGTGGAGCCCCCCCTCCTCATCCCCCACGTCGTTATAGGATGGATGACCCGTCTTGCATGGCAGACGGCAACAGCTTCCTCTGGTGCCGCCCGGGGCCAACGTGTAAACAACAGCCGTAATAGAGTGATTACATTTTCATGACAATTTGTCACACAGATGCCCCACCCCCCTCCCAACACATCAACACACACACACAACCACATGCATACAAACACATACAAGCACTGTTCACCTTCTCCCTTCCTTCAACCGTGCTTGTCTTATTCCCCTCCCCCACAACACACGCACATTTTGTTGTTGTCACTCTCCCTCTCCCTCTCTCGGTCTTCCTCTCCTTCCTGTGTGTTTGCACCCCTGTCGAGGAGTGACGCGTGCTTGGTTAACAGTTGGGTGCATTCTGTCGCTTTGTGTGTGTGTGGGGGGGGGGGGGGGGGTTGGGGGGCCTCTAATTCTCAACACATCTCAGCAATTAGGGTCTTGGAGCAACGAACAGAAGGGGGGACATCTTGAATCACTTAATATCACGTTTGTGCATTTTAAAGGTGTAGTGTGTAGGATTAAGTGGCATCTCGCAGATTTATTTTCCTGGCGTTATACACTTTAAAACATTAAAACATACTTATGAACATTACATTCCATATCGGCTGAAGCCCACTGCACCATTGATCTTCAGGGGCCCTTAAGAGTCCAAGTGGGTTGGAGGGAAGAAGGAAGGCAGAATCGTTTATCTCCCCATTCACACTGATGAAGGGAGCAAGGGGAATAGTTGGGAAGTATTGCAATAAACGCAAAGGCACACACAACCACTTCAAGGAGAAGGGAGGAATTGAAGCGGCAGGATTAACTGAAACAAGAACCCTCGGGAACCCAGGGGGCTGCATCATGGATGATTACAAATCCCCATCCATTAGCAGCCCTGTACAGTGCTGAATGTACCCGAGTGTATAGAAATTCATGGCTGGTTAAATTGGTGTGACTCGCAACACCGGTCCGCCATTTATCAGCACAGCGCTCTGATGACTCAAAGGGTTTTGCCAGCTTGCACAACTTGACCCCATGAACCTTCATTGTGTGTGTTTGTGTGATTGTAGCAGAGCATCATGACAACTCTGCATATGGAGGGGTCGACATGAAAATCGGTATATTGACCAATATCCTCTTGTTCATGAAGCAGCTTCCTGTGCGACGTAGATTGTCAGAATGGGTGCTGCCTAGATTGGTTGTTCCGACAACACAAGCATGATCACACACACATTGGAGTCAGTATGTGACATCACAAAGGAGTCAAACACACACACATACACAAATAGAGACATGAAAGATTTCGAGCCAAGTTAGCAGGAGCTATATACCAGACGGTACCGTCTCCATCACACACTCACACACACACACACACACACACACACACACACACACACACACACACACACACACACACACACACACTACAGGAGGCAGTGTGCAGCTTGTGGGCATCTGAAAATATCACCTCTATTCTGACTTGAATAAGGGACTAACGAATAAAATGTGCCGCTGTCTATATATGCTCACATGTAGGGCACATCTGATACCCTGCATTCAGCCTTCCGTTGCCAGGCAGGAATAGCAATCTTTTCAACCTCTGCACAATATTCATCAGGTCTCAACAGTTTCTCGGACAAAAACCCACAAAAGCAATTGGAGTACAGTTCGTCCATTTTCTTTTCCTACATTTATTAACATAAATTATCTCTTCACAAAAGACGGCAGACCTGCGTTTGTTCTGTAGTTGTATGACACAGTTTGAATCCCGTTCCAAGCAATTGCACGAAAGATTATCCGGACGTTTCAGTCTTTCCAAACTGTGAAACAGCTGCCACGGGTTGGTCTGCAGCACGGCCGCCGGCCCCCCGGCCGTGACGAGGCGAGGCCCAAACAGGGGAGCCAGGAGGTGGGGGCGCGCCCTGGGTGAATCGGTGACCCCCGGTCTGATCCATCATGGTGGCGGCGGAGACTGACAGTTACTTCTTGGAGGGATTGGCGGCGATGTAGAGCGCCACGAGGCAGTACAATGCCCCCCCCACCGTGAGCGCCATGGTGGTGCGGTACAGCAGCCTGTCGGATACGCCGCGCTTCAGGTGGACGGGGGCGCCGTCAGAGATCTGGGGCAGGCGGAGGAGTGGGCAGGAGTGGAGAGAGAAAGAGAAAGAGAGAAAGACGGGTTGGGAAAAGAGCTTGGTGAGACTCACTTTGGAATTGCATTGAATTGACAGTGTTTAGTGTAGTCTTTTCTCCTTCTTCCAAGTATTAGATAAATTGTTTGTTCGAATTTGGGTAAGAAATGTATGCATCATCCCACTGCTGTATGGCATTGTATTGGTCAACAGTATGAGTTAGTGCGTGTTGTCTGGCAACCGGAAGGTTCCTGGTTTGAACACCTACGAGGGTCATCATGTCCCTTGGCAAGATACTTTTTGAGCCTAACTGCTCAATGAAGGGTTGGCAGTTGACTTGCATGGTTGACATTGTCGACGGTGTATTAAATGAGTGAACGAATGGGTGAATTGAGACAAACATTTTAAAGTGCTTTGAGTGGCTACAGGCTAGAAAGCACTATATATATGCAGTCCATTTACCCTTATTTAAACAGCTTAAAAAGCATTATCCAAATATTATTATATTATGCAGCGACATCCTTTAATGAAGAGGAAGATATTCAGGTGAAAAAAATATGAATAAAAAGTTAAAAATTCCCTATATTTTGTCTAGATTATTTTATAACGCCTTGTTGGAAAAAGTGTCCAATTCAACATGGGTATAGATCAGGATCAATGTCCTCCAATGAAAATCCAGCCCATAACTTAAAACTAGAAGGTTTGGTAAGGTGTCATGGTAACGGCCAACGCTTTTGCATTCCGCATGCCATAAATCACTGTCTGGCCATCTCTCAGAAGAAGCTGTTTGAACACAATCCAAACTATATCAGAACTTGTATGAGCAATATATCAGAAATGCTTTTTTGATGGTTCTTAAGCATCTTTTCTGAAAGTGGCGATCTCTGCCTACTCACTCTGGGGGAACAACCAATGCTGGATGATGGAAAACGTGTCACCAAATGTGCGATGTTTGCGATTTATCCACCGACACCGATTTGGCAAAATTCATAATAATGCAAATGCGAGGGCTTCCATCAGTGGGCTAGGCTCACAATCACAATTGTGTTACCTCATTCAATGAAAATGAAGGAAAATCTTTGAGATAGTCATTTTAAATAGCTTGTATTATTCTGAACTCCTTGATTGAAAAGATCTTCCAAAAGACAAACTCAATTTCTGCCAATGAAAATGTAGCGATCTCCACAGTATTTAATCAGTTAATATCTAGAGAGCATGGGAATAACAAAAGAAAATCGATCATCAGCCTACATATTTTCCATGGGGCCACTGCATTACCTGGAACAGTCTCTGGAGGTCAGGCACCCGATTTGCTCCCAAGTACTCCAATGCAGGGCCAGCCTCTGACACCAGCTTGGTTGGTGTAGCGAACACCATGGCTGGAGCCTCGGCAGGCACGCCTGGCCTCAGCCCCTGTTGTTCACACGGAATACAAACTGCTCAGGGCATCCATAAAGCATGCTGTTGTTCTAGAAAAGCCCACGCATTAATTACACTGCAGGTAAACAGGGACCAATACATATACATTTTTAAAAACCTTTTTGCCAATTTAAAAGCTGTGATATTACCAATGACATTCATCATATTCTACAGCATTGCCAATATCAAATTATTCCGCCATCCGCGCCCAAGGCTGCTTATGCACAGCATCATCAATCAACAACAAAGTCAAACAACAAACAATATTTTCATATTTCAGGTGCTTCGCTCGAAGGGGATGCCAGCCACCCACTAACAGCCCAACTCGCACCATTGTGTCTCAAGAGGACCCAGAGTGGAGAGGAAAGAATCAAAATACTAGGCTTCTAGGTTTGTTCATTTCTGTTTTGTGACGTTTAACGCTACACCTTCGTTAATTGGAAATGTATGAAAATACAATTCTGCCAAAGAGCCTAACGCATCTGTTCTCAAGCATCAAGTAATCTATTTTATGTAACTGTTCAGACCATTGATTAGTTGACTGGAAATCCAACTTTTAATTCGTTTAACCCGTTGCAAAGAATGGGACACATCAAGGGCTTAAATTGCCTGTTGTGTAACTTGAAGGTCAGACAGATGGACAAAAAACAACCTTTTGAAATAATGGCTTCTAATCGGAGTATAATGTCATAGTGTGAATGAAACCCAAGCCTTAATGAATCACAATGAGAACTGACTTTATTTTCCTCTCAAAGTAATTTGAAGGTCACCATTTGCAGATAAAAGCATGACTTTATTACAAAAGGTGTCTCATCGTCTTACCTGCGGACTGTAAACAGAGGCCAGACCAGACCCTGTGAGCTTTTGTGAGAAACCGCTAAATTTATAGTACATTTTCTTGGATGAAGGGAGCAGATGCTGTCCACAACAAAACGCCGGCTAGAAGGTCCTATCCTTGTCTTGGTCGATGGAGAATGACGTAGCGGTGTCCTCCCAGCGCCCGCTCAAAATTATACTAAGAAAAGTTATTCGACAATTACCGTTGTGCTGATAGGTACGCGGCAGTCGGATTTATGAGGATATCAAAAAAAAATTTTTTACCTTGTAATTGCATAAAGAAATATCTCTATAATTTATATTAATTAAAAAGAATCGAAGACAATATTAAAATTCAATTGGAAGAGTAAATATTGAGGTAGACTTTTACAGTTTTATTTTACATATAACTGTAAAACGTTGCAAACGTTGGATTTCAAACATCCAACGTTAGAAAGATCCTCTTAAATATGTGTTATTATTGGCATGCATGTCATAATTGTATAATTAATATTTTCCTAAATAATTTGTATGAGTTCCAATACCTTCTCCAATTTTGAGTGCAGGTTTGACTTCAAGAGGGGCCAAAAAAAGAAGGTATAGGCCTAGTGTCTTCAGATATCGGCCTGTAATGTTTATCAGTAAATGTCTACTTTTGATTTTAATTTGTATTCAAATCAAAAGTATTAATTTGTATGTCATTCGTGGCTAGTTTATGTAAGATGCTAAATTTCAGACATAACTTAACTACTCAACAAGTGATGACATGCCAAACTGTATCACAATATGAATTGTCTTTGAAAACATACAACACATTTGTTTCAATTAGGTTTTTTTAAGTTGTTTAATTGTAAAATCAAACTGGTCTGATGGAGAACAAAAAGGTCTTAGTTCAGTTCATCTAAAAGGTTCACAATCAGGCCAGAAGGGAGATTTGCATTTAGCTATGCCAGCCTACATCAACTTCTCAAAAGGTTTTCAAAGACGAAGTGACTGGGATTATATTGATCTTTATATAAATGCTGTTCGACAGGGCTTTCTAATGTGACCGAGACAGGCTAACCACATATGCGCTGTACATAATGCATTTCAATTCCATTGCTACAGCCGATGATCGAGAAAGCTCAGATCACAAACAGCGAAAAATCGAAAATAACAAACCAATGGATACATCCAATTGCTTTTGAGGCAGATAATGAAAAAAGTGCTCAACTTTGTGTGTGGATGTATGTGTATGTGTTTGTATGCATGTGTATGTAGATATTTTAAAAATAAGGGGGTGTTGAAAAGAGGAGGATGAGAAAAGGCAGAAGTGAAAGATGGATGTGTGGGAGGGGTGTTGCCTTGTTAGTTTGGACCATATCTATCGCTCCAACAAAATCACTTAAAATGGAGAAATCATGGACTGCACAAACATCCCAACCATATCATTCATCATCCATGACGATGTGCATATGTGTATGTGTGTGTGCATGTGTGTATGTGTGTGTGTGTATGTGTGTGTGTGTGTGTGTGTGTGTGTGTGTGTGTGTGTGTGTGTGTGTGTGTGTGTGTGTGTGTGTGTGTGTGTGTGTGTGCGTGTGTGTGTGCGTGTGTACATGTGTTTGTGTGAGTGCTTGCGCATGTGTGTGTGTGTGTGTGTTTACAACTGTAAATTG
Source organism: Pollachius pollachius (assembly GCF_949987615.1). Lineage (NCBI taxonomy): Eukaryota > Metazoa > Chordata > Actinopteri > Gadiformes > Gadidae > Pollachius > Pollachius pollachius. The sequence goes on from NC_136952.1 coordinate 7,926,143, forward strand.
GCATGTATGCAAGATTGAAGTTTCATAAAAAATGTTAGCAATTACATGCAAATGATTATCGGACCAAATATTATAGTCACCGCCGGTGTTCATGCATGACCAATGGCAGGGGTGTTGCTTATGCCTCGCTGTGAACAAACAGATCAATTACAGGGGCTGATTGACATGTCATGGAAATGGGTAGCCTTGACAACAAAGAAATACTGAAAGGCTTCAAATTCAATTTACACTCACGAAAGGGGGTCTCCCCACACCGTAATGGACAGCCAAGGCTACTCTTTCTTTGTTCAGGGCTCTTTTATCTCCTATAGGTCATCTCTACACCTACTCTTGTATTTTTCTCCCAAAAAAAAAAGCTTCTTCTTCATTTCTTGTCTCCCCCTTTGTCTCCTCATTTTCGACCACCATGCAGTTTCATTCTGTTTGTCATTTCACACCTCCTTGTCTGCTCTCACCTAGGTTTATATTCCATTAGCCCTGGCCTACATACCACCTGATTCCTCCCGTCACCTTTTGAACATCTTCACACACGCTCACACATACATGTGTATTTTCAATTTCTGTCTGAATTTTACAAGTTAAAGAGAATGCATCTGGGTCATCCGTCAATCTTACGATAAACTGTTACCTGAAAACTCTGAACGCAATATCTCTGTGGATAGAATAAAACCAGGGAGTCAGATAGAAAGACAAAGAGATAGACAAGAAGACAGACAGACAGATGGGCAGGCAGGCCGGTTCACACACAAACTGCAGGGAAAGAAACAGAGAGATATGGCTGCCAAAAGTGTAGCCATGGGAATACAAAGTAAACCGTGGGCATTGGGAAAAATACAACCCAATAACCGGTTCCACTGAGGCTGTGTGTACCTATCTGTGAATCCTTATTTGTGCATTGGTATCCATTCATCAGTGAGCTGAGAGCCCAGTGTGTGTGTGTGTACGGGTTAAAATATTGATACTTCGTCATACACATAACGAAGAGAAAGAGAACAAGCCAAACAGAATCAGTTGTAACTCAGAGATGGTAAACAGTGCAGCGCACACAAATCAGATTGTGCTATCTGGGGGGAATTCATCGGTAATGATTTGCTGGTCTGTTCAGGTCTTTATTTTCTGTGTTGGTTAAGGGGGGGGGGGGTAGTTGATTCAGGGGGAGTGGGGTGGGGAGTGGGGGATGGTGTCACACACACACACCAGAAGCCATCTGTGTAAATCTCTGGTATTCATGGGTTATCGCAGCATCTCTGCTGCCGATATGCTGCGTGCGTGCCTGGCAGAGCGCATCTGGAGTTCGTGGTAGCACTGAACAAAGCTGTGGTATATGAAGGTGATGGGCAGGGCCAGGAGCACGATCCCGCTCACCACGCACACGCCCCCCAACACCCGGCCCCCCACCGTCACCGGGTACACGTCGCCGTAGCCCACCGTCGTCATGGAGATGATGACCCACCAGGCGGCGGCCGGGATGCTGGCGTAGTCGGGGTTGCGCACGCCCAGGTCCAGCCCGTGCTCCAGGAGCTGGGCCAGGGCGCTGTAGATCGCCATGGCGACTGCCACGAACACCAGCAGCATGACCATCTCGCGGTAGCAGCGGCGCAGCGTGAGCCCCAGCGTCTGCAGGCCCAGGAAGTGGCGGGCCAGCTTCATGAGCCAGAACACCCGCATCATCCGCAGCACGCGCAGGGCCACGCCCGCCACCCCGAGCCCGCCGCCGGGGAGCCCCGCCCCCGCCAGCACCATGGTGATGTAGTACGGGGAGATGGCCACCACGTCGATGATGTTCAACGGGCGCCGCAGGAACTCCCACTTGTTCCTGGCCACCAGGAAGCGCAGCAGGCACTCTGCGGTGAACCAGCTGATGCACACAGCCTCCACGACCCTGCACGGCCCCGGGACGACAGGAGGGTTGGAGGGGTCATGAGCAGGATGTAAAGAGTGGTCGTACACAGATTGAATCGGTGTGACGAATGGTATGGCGGTGTAGGTAATAATTACAGGAGGAAAGCAGAGGAGGAAGGTGAAGATAAGATGGAAAGATGTAATGGGACGAGATGAATATGAAGCTGAAGTGCCAGTGAGGGTGAAACGCGCCATAAATAGACATTATTAACTGAAGGCTGGGGATAGATTGTGAGAGACAAGCATATGTTTACCACATTGATACACATAGTGATGCAGAAAGCGAGCCAGCTCAGTGACTCCTTAATTCGATGAACAGAGAGCGAGAGAGAGACAGAGTGAGACAGAGAGCGAGACAGAGACTGCCAGGTCTTTACTGAGCAAAAAGCATAAAGAGTGAAGTCTGCTGTAAGCATATTAAGACGTCAATAGAAGAGATAAATTGACATCGCCAACTGTAATGGACTCAAAAAAAAAAGTTAAATGGAACATTTTTGAAACGTGCTTATAGTTCACGTAATCCATTTATAGTTCACGTTCATGTAATCCATCCATAAATAAGAAACTGCCTTATATCCATATTTGGATGAAGACAGAACAGATTATTATTATGATTTGTAAACTGTTTGAGGAGCTGTAATCGAGACTTTGGTTTTTATTAAATGCTTTCCAATGGCATTGTCAGTTGTAAACATGTTTTTCTGTTTCCAGAGAACATATCAATAGGTCTGGAACAGTGCAAAGGAAACCATTTATTACCCATTTTTTAATTTACTAATGTATTTCCTCGCTAATAATATTGGCGGAATACTTGCCAAAATAACCATCAGTTTTGTTGAAGTCAGTCATATTGATACTTTTTTGCATACCTTTTTCAACTTGACAGAAAGAGTTGCAGGGAGATGACAGGAAAGAGAGAAATAGCCTGAGGGTGTCCCCTCCTTTTCTTTCACCTTTTCACATGTGACATAATAATAAGTGTTTACGTGCGTGTTAACGTGCGTGTCAGGTGTTAACGTGCGTATCAGGCCCTGTTGATTGTTTATTGATCCCATCAGGTGAGCCCCTTGTTAGCAAACTCTGCGGGTGGTCTCGGTGTATCCCACCTGCGGCTTCCACAACAGTTAGACAATCAATGACAGACGATAAACCAGCGCGATTGCGATGTTGTTCAGGTGCAGGAGGAGAAATAAAAAGCTCACAAACCGATCGGTCAAGTTGCAAACAACTACTCCAACAGCACACACGGAGCGCTCATTTTAGCTTGAGTCTCTACTGCATCTTCTACACAAATGTATCTCTAAGGCCTTTAAGCGATCCTCCTACCTGTGCTCCTCCACCGTGTTGCGCTTGGCTGTGTCCCAGTCCGGAAGCGTGCTCAAGCACAGCATGACCATGGAGGTGATGACAAAAATCACAGACACCGTGGCCAGGATCTGCGCGGGGAGGGAGGAGTTGGGGTCCTCGATCGCCTGGCGCGTCCTCTCCATCCACTTGGCACGACCCGAGAGGACCGTCTTGGGTTCCGCTGTCTCGGCGCCGGTCTGGGAATCCTCTCCCGATGAGGGTCGGAAGTCACTCTCGGAGAGGCAGTCGGTGTCCAGGCCGATCTCGGACATGCGGTCGTCCAGACGTTTCTGACAGCAAAAGTCCAAGTGCGCGCTCTCAAGTCCCCAGTACAGCATCTCTGTGTAGAAGGACAGCTCGCAGATCCCGGGCACGAAGCGAAGTTTCCCGGAGCGCACGTAGAGCATGATGAACAAAAAGGCCTGTGCGTGGCGGTCGAAGAAGAACTCGTTGCGGTCCTGGTCATAGTCGTCGCAGAGCTCCAGGACCTCTTTCTCCGTGGCGCACGCGTGCAGGCGGCTGACGCGCCTCAGAGGAAAGTCCTTGATCACCTCCCTGGTGAAGGCGTACCGGGTCCCCCCTACGTTCAGCACGCATATACTGTGGCCAAACTTCATCGTTGCAATTTTAAAATCTATCCGTCTATCCAAAACTGTTGTCCAGACGACTCAATTGTCCGGGCGTTAGTTGTAAGTGTATCCATGGCAGAAGTTAAGACGGAGTAGAGAGAGCGGTGGAGGTGCCTCCGTGGATGTGCGCCCAAGGATGGTTGGGGTAACGACTGTGGTTCTCGCTCTCTCTCTCTCTCTCTCTCTCTCTCTCTCTCTCTCTCTCTCTCGCGCGCTCTCGCTCTCTCGCTTTTTCTCTCTCTGATGCTTCTGTGTAGGTGAAGCTCTCCACCCCAAACCAATCGAATAGCCAATCCCATCATTGACGCGCGCGCGCGCGCGCACACACACACACACACACACACACACACACACACACACACACACACACACACACACACACACACACACACAAACGCACATCTTTTTTGACGGTCAACAAAATAATCTGTGATATATTAAATCCCCTATTAATGAGTAATCATTTTATGACAGCCAATCTCAATTTCTGTCTCAATCTCACTGTTAAGGTATGGTATGGTATTGTAGCCTATGCCATGTGGTAACACAGCGCTTAAATAATAGTTTATCTGATTACATTGTCACTTTACTATTACTATTATTATAATTAATATAATTATTTCAATATAATTATTATTAATATTACTATCAGTGTAACCTTAATTCCCCCTTGGGGAATGAATAAAGCAGCCTGCCTATCTAGCGAAAGTTTTTTTTTCAATGTTCAATTCTCCAATTCTCAGTGTCTCAGCGTTGTAGGCGCTTGTGTTGGTTTGCGCGTGCGCGTTGCGGCAGCCGTAACCCGCGCCCCCCTCCTTCCGTCACCAGTCGGTGTGTTTCGGGTTGATCCGACTTCTTTTGGCTAGAGAGTTGTGTATTGTATAGGATATCGTGATTCGGAAGGGGGTACATATCCCCGAATCCCGAGAGGATACAGACCAGAGTCTCAGCGGTTTACCGAATACTGCAGCCCCGCTTTTTAAATTATACATTTTTATCGTCTTATTAATTTATTTAAATCCCCGTAGTTTATGGTTTGCGTTGGTTGTAACACTCCGGGAGGGCAGAAATGGCGGCCAACATGTACCGGGTCGGAGGTATGTCAATGTGGATTATTTTTTTATGAAGTGAAAACACGTCAACTCTTTGGTTCTGGTGGGGGTGGAAAAAAATCATTAGCGCTTCTTTTTTTTATTCACGGTTGATTTCTGTCCGGGCTCATGTGTGTCCGGTGGTTTTATCTACCTGTGTGGAAAAGTGTGGCCAATGTCTAAATATTTGGGAAACAAAATGGGTCGGGCCTCACGTCGTCCGGGGCCGTGCGAGCTAGCTGCCAGCCTGCTAGCCCTGCCTGCTAGCCCAGGAGTAAACATGATCACATTGTGGGCTATTGTACAGCCACTGTTCGCCGTGCTTACACGGGGAACACTAGGAACATCATATGCGACGGATATACATTGGGTTACAGATGTGGGGTCGTCTAAGGAGCCGTCCGACGTACTGTCTTTTGTATTTGTAGTCCCTATATCTGGCATCCATCCATTTTTCTGGAGTCCCTGTTTAGCTGACGTTTTTAATCAACGTTTACCATCGTTATCATGACGACAGTCGGGATCATTCCTACAGTCGTTATCGTGACTACCGCCAGACTACGGAGATGATCGCTGCAGATGCAGCAATCATCTGCAGCGATCTGGGCATTGTTTGCTAATGAAAGATGCCCTGCACTCCGATGGGCTACTAACTCCATTATTAAGCTATATGGTTAGCAGTCGGGTTGATTTGACGTTTAATTGTCTTCCTTCATTCCCGCTGGATACATTTAACTTATCCTTGCAGTTCTGTGATGCTTAAAGTCGATAACGAAGCTAATGTAAACAAGCCGCCTTTGAGTGTATAAATGCATTCGAGGAGAGGCGCCCATTGACTTCTTCGATATTGTGTCCATCGGAATGCACCTCACGTGATGCTGCTACTGTTCACAATGGAGGTGTGTTGTTCATCTCATCACACCGCCGTGCTTAGGTGGAGTTGGACCGGGCTGAGTGTAACTTTGGCCGATTAGAGACATTTAGACAGCGTCTGGAGTGCTGTGAACGGGCTCTCCTCTTCTTTTATGTATCATCAGATGCTGTATCGTTACCTGCAGTGAACTACCCAGCTAAATCGACTAATATCAATAAAGGAGGTTAGGTCCCAGGTTCAGGTTAGCTCCCAGGTTCAGGTTAGGTCCGATAAGGTCAGAAAGTAAGAAAATGATGCCTGCTTGCTTATCAAAGTCACAGCATGTTGGGTCTGGGTCCTTGCAGCCTTGCAAGCTCAAGGACTTGACCAAAATAGTTTTTGATGCCAGATGTGAAACTGGGATCAAAAACTGGAGCTTTCAACACGTTCTGCTGAAAATTCTCAGACAGAAAGATGTTGAAGTTTGAAAACTGGGTGAATGGCTTCAGGGTGTTAAGTCCTATAGAAGTTCTCTGTTGTGTTTGCCCCCCCCCTCCCCCCTTATGTCAATACTTTCTAACAGTGAACATTTATTTTTCATGATTGGTTGTCCTTCCTTCTGGTAGGAAGCCTGCATTGTCAAAAACTGTAAACAACTATTGATGTTTTGTTGTTGTGTCTGTTGCAGATTACGTGTTCTTTGAGAACTCGTCCAGTAACCCTTACCTGATCCGTCGGATAGAGGAACTCAACAAGGTACTGAGGGGGAGAGAGAGAGATTATGGGTGCTTCGTCTTTTGCCTGAGGGACAAATATCTTGCCTGGCTGACTGGTGGTAGACTTTTAAAGGGAGTTAGATGTGCAAAGGTGTGCATGAATAGGATAGTCTGTGGTTTGAGCCATTGACTGTATCGTGTCTGTGTCTTGTTCCAGTTGCACAAGTGCATGGATGTGTGTGATGCACTATGTGCATTGAAGAGTGATTAATATATAAACATTATTTTAACATTTGATCAAAATATGTACCGTAATATGAATGAGTTTAAACAAATGCCTGACATTTTTCTCAATCTGAGGGACAGAGGGTTTAATATCTGTCCTTCACAAATCAGGGCGCTTGACCACCCTGAAAAGGCAGAGAAACCAAAACAACAGCTTAACACAGGCTTCTTCCAATCAATAAATAGGCCAGATTACATTTAATCAGCTTTATCACAAAGGCCAAATAGTGCACAAACCTGCATAGCCTGAATTCTGAATTCTAACCTGAATTCTCTGTGAATTGCCATCTAGGTTAAACAGGGAAGGGCGCAAGCTCAGGTCTACTACGGTGTAACCTGTAACCACAGAGTTCTCAGAAGAACACCCACCTGTGTGAAACTACAACATACAGCACATTTATGAACATACAGCAGTCATTTATGAGATGCATTATCCACACAATATCTGACAAGATTCAGCGTCTATTAATTACATATTTCCAGCTCCCTTTTGAATATGCAAACAAAAATAACATGTGTTTAAGTGGTTTTATTTCATGAAAAGCAATATTCAACCAACACAACCATGGTAGAGTACATACACACCACAACAAGTAATAGTTTGGGGAAGAAGAACCCCCCCCGCGTCACTCGTCCGCATATTTTAATCTCAGACCAGTCGATAAGCCCGTCGACTTCGTTATGCAGACCATCAATCAATCAATCTTGGGACGTTTGGCCTGTCGCCGCCGCACAGCTTGACGGGCTCATGGGAAATTAGCACTATTTGGCTCGCCTTGGTGTCCCCATCCCATTGCCAGTGTGTGTGTGTGTCTTTCTGTTTGTGTGTGTGTGTTTGTGTGTGTTTGTGTGTGTTTGTGTGTAACTGTTTGTGTGTTTGTCGTTCGGTTCACAGACAGCCAGCGGGAACGTGGAGGCCAAGGTGGTGTGCTTCTACCGGAGGAGAGACATCTCACACAGCCTCATCCAGCTGGCAGACAAACATGCAAGTCAGTCCCGCTCCCTTCCTCTGTGTGATCCCAGGGCTTGTCTGTCCGGTCATCTGGGTAAACCGTCTGCTCCGCCTGAAAGCTCAGGTGCTTTCCCCCCCCACTGTAGCAAATATGGGATGGGTGTGTGCGAGACGTCGTTCTGTCATTTATTCATTTTGTTCTATTGTATGAGAAATGTACTGACACCAAAGAATGTAGCTCCTAATGAAAGGCGTCAATTTCGTGAAGTTCAGAGGGGCTGTATCTCCAAGCAGTAGCAGGCTAAACCATTTGGTACTCTACTCTTCAAGCCACTTGTGTATTTATAAAGGGATTTGCTCATGCATAGGACAAAGATGGTGTCAACTGCCCATGTATTCATGAAACACCACTCCAGATACTAATTAGACAAACAGGATTGTCCGGCTGCCCTTCCCCAGCGAGGCTGAATGTCGTCTTTCTGCCGAGTCGTCCCTTTCGGGCGGGGGGGGTGAAGTTGTCAGGTAGTCCTGAGGCCATGGCAAGTGCTGCCTCTCGACGGAACAGTTGGACCATAGGAAATGGAGAGCAGGGGTGGGGGCTCAAAGCGAGCACTGACTGAACGCATCGATGTGCGACAGTGTTTTAAAAAATATAAAGCATCAGCGTATTGGATCTGAAAGTGTCTGCTGACTCAGCCGCATTTCCATGTCCCTTTCATTTTGTATTAAGACTTCCACTTCCTGCTTGATAATTAAATCGTCAGCCCAGGGCGTATTGGTTTACTGTGGCATCAGACGAAGGGGCTTGCTGCTTCACTGAAGTAATTGCTGGAAGTAAGCTCTGAGGTATAGGGTGGAAAAGGAGTTGAAAAATCCCCAAATTGAGAAGCAAATTGCAAATAAAGGCACATGCAGATGAGTGTCTTTAAGTTGACTTCATAGAGTATATAGAGATTTCAAAAGCAGTGACCAGCTGTCGCCAGCAATCAATTCAGCATATTAAAATTAATAAAAATCCCAAAAGCGTTTAAGTGTTAAAAGTGTTTTAAAGTCAACATATTATACCACCAGGTGTGAGTGTGATTAGCCGTTACAAGCCGTTTTGAAAATCTGCCTCTTCTGACTTCACAGCTTGTAATGGCTAATCACACTCACACCTGGTGGTATAATATGGCACTCCTACATCTCTATCCACTAGTAAGCTGGGATACAATAACCTTTGCAGGAACACTCAGACTCAAGGGGAAGGGTTGAGTAGTGTTGCTAAGGAAAGGCATCGGGACAGGGCTTACACGGCTTGTCAGGTCTTTAATATTGAAAGAATTGGTATACAGGCGATCCAATCTTGATATATATATATATATATATGTATGCGCGATTGGATTCAGAGACAAAAATAGCTGAAAATAATGAAGCTCTCCTGAGATATTGCTTTTGAAAAGCTCTGATTATGAGAGGCTTGTAGCTCCTGTAAGTCTTGTATTTTCAAATTCCCAAGAACACGCAATCAGACTGTGCAGCTCATTGATATGCATCTTAAGTATAATATTATACAATATTTGAACACAAGATTTTACCAGTCTAAGTTGTAGAAACTAAAACAATACATATTGTTGACCTATGAAGAAATATATGAACACATATAATTCAATATATACATTCACAATTCTTCCATAGTTAACTCAGTCACACATGATGGAATAACTCTGATGATGGAAGCTACTTTGTTTAGTCAGTGGGGAAAAAGATGTCTTCCTCTGCTTGGTGGTTGCTGCTCTCGCTCTATCGTGTTGATCCTGTGTTCCCCCCGGGCAGAGGACCTGGAGGAGGAGAAAGAGACCCCCATAGAGACGGATCTATCGGAGAAGCAGAAACACCAGCTCCGACACAGAGAGCTCTTCCTTTCCCGGCAGTACGAGAGCCTACCCGCCACGCACATCAGGTACACGCGCACACACACACGCACACACACGCACGCGCACACAGTTCTGTCACCCCTGGTAGGCAGTGCACATGACTGGTCACCCCTCCAGCCATGTCCATGGATAACCCTGTTTCCCCTCTCTCTCTCTCTCTCTCTCTCTCTCTCTCTCTCTCTCTCTCCACACTTAGGGGTAAGTGCAGTGTTGCACTATTGAACGAGACGGAAGCCGTTCTCTCTTACTTAGACAAAGAGGTAAGTGGGAACAGAGAAATTTTGACAAAAAAATTTAAATTATTATCAATATTCTTTTAAAATGCTCTTAGCTCAGTTTCTACTCTGCTCATTGCCTGCAGCTCTCAGCCTTTAAGGTCGATATGCAGTCGAGTTTTGGAGCCGGCACAGAAGCCCACTCGTTTTTCATAATTAAAAGTAATCTGGGCTACTGTTTAATACTGACAGAATCCTCATAGCAGCGGGCCGTTAACTCATCCCTGGCTGTGGGGATGCTCCGTTGCTTGGGGTCTTCAAACGTTTAGTGGATGACCAGTTAGTGTGTTTTTTAAATGGTGTTTCTTCTCTAGGACACATTCTTCTACTCGCTGGTGTACGACCCCACACAGAAAACCCTCCTGGCCGACAAGGGGGAGATCAGAGTTGGCCCACGGTTTCAGGCAGACGTGCCGGACATGTTACCAGAGGGTAAGGGCTAGAGGCGCACACACACACTTTTAGTCTTTTATTTGATGTCATGTATTCATTGGTAACTCACATTTGGATCTAATAGTAGAATTTATTTACATTTTCGAACCAAATGTAGTTTTAGTCAAAGCAGGTCCAAATGCATGACAAAACACTGGGGTGACTTCCTACACACACACACACACACACACACACACACACACACACACACACACACACACACACACACACACACACACACACACACACACACACACACACACACACACACACACACACACACACACACACACACACACAGCATCATACACTCAATTCACTATGTGGTATGTGTTGGGCAGGCGAGGCAGACGACAGAGAGCAGTCAAAGCTGGAGGAGAAGCTGTGGGATCCAGAATGTCCGCTCTTCAGCAAACAAATCGACCAGTTCCTGGTCGTGGCACGGTACGACCTTTAACCCCCGACCTCTTCACCCCCCACAACATGAACGGTTTGCTTCCTAGGTCACGCCTTTTCTGTTTGGAATTTGTACGTTAACCCCGTCTTTAGTTTTGTTTCCACGTTGGGTGCAACGGTTTTCTCCCTCAGCACGAAATCATGAACGTTAACACTCCTGCCTGGCCCATAGTCGAGGAAAGGGCCCTACACCTGGAGGTGATTCCCGGGCCCCGCCCTGTGAGGCAGGCAGCCCACTGCCACTAGCTCCTAGCATAGGATGGGTCGAATCCCGAGAATGAATTTCACCATGAGGATTAATAACATCAATGTAAAATAAACACACACACACACAGACACACTGATTGAGCGAGATGCTAAGCCACAAATCAAAACATGACCGTCCTGTCGTAGCGATGTGAAGATTAGTCACGATTTCATTTGTAGTAGGGGCGACAAGTCGTCGACATTCCAAACTCAATTGCGGCAGGTTTCATCCGTACGGGCAATTTCCGAAGCTGCGGCGACACACTCAGTCAAAGTCTGTGGAGGATAGCGCGGCTAAGTGCCTTGTCAAGTTGCTAGTGTAGAAGCTTTCTTATACTAAGGCTAATGCACTAATGTTAAAGGTGACATATTATACCTCCAGTTGTGAGTGTGATTAGCCGTGACAAGCCGTTTTGAAAATCGGCCTCTTCTGAAATCACAAGTGGGCGTGTCTTCGTAGATCTGTGCTGGAAAGATCAATCTTCCAGCCTACCCAGTGGACTGTAGCAAACGTTGCTCATTTATTTTATTATTCTGTGACCCATCCCGTACCCGTTTTATTTATTTGAAGTACAACACTTAAAATCTTTTGTGTAATATAAACAAACTATAGCAGTAAACTTTATGTGTCTCGCTGGCTGAACATGTTTTATTTACTGTCCAAAAGGGTTTGAGTACACTAAGCAATCAGTTTTATGTCGATACAGTATACATGTCGTCACATTGAAACAACTGGTACAATTGTGAAGCGTAAAATCAATAGACTCTTTTCCCAAAGGCGTCCTCGTAGATGAAACACAGAACGCTTTCTATGGATCTGCTACTCTTATTCACCAGGGCACAGATTGTTGGCTAGACTAGTGGAGACTAGCCGAGATGGAATCCCTGCCCTGTTTTATAAAACAGGCATACCCATAAGGACTATAATGAGCCACCCCTGTGTATACCCCACAAGGGCGCCTCTCTAAGAACTGACACCATCTTTGACTTATGGAGCCTTAATGCCGCTAGAAGGCTCGACCCAAAACATTATGTGTCATGTTGTCATCAATGAATCATATGGATGTTTGTGGGCACGTAATAAAACGTGTGTGTGTGTGTGTGTGTGTGTGTGTGTGTGTGTGTGTGTGTGTGTGTGTGTGTGTGTGTGTGTGTGTGTGTGTGTGTGTGTGTGTGTGTGTGTGTGTGTGTGTGTGTGTGTCCCCCCACTTGCAGGGCAGTCGGGACCTTCGCACGAGCGCTGGACTGCAGCAGTTCGGTCCGACAGCCCAGCTTACACATGAGTGCCGCCGCAGCCTCCAGGGATATCACACTGGTAAGAGAGAGACACACACACACACACACGACAATTAACACCTTCCACCAGACAATGGCAGCAATGATTGGACCATCGAGCCGTTTAAAAGACAGTATCATAAAAGTTAGGATTCAGACACTAATTCCTCACCCTAAAGCCCACCCCGGTCCTTCCACCACTCATGCTCGTCTCCCCATCACAGTTCCATGCGATGGACACACTCCATCGCCACGGCTACGACCTGTCCAGCGCCCTGAGCGTGCTGGTGCCAGCCGGCGGGCCCGTGCTCTGTCGGGACGAGATGGAGGAGTGGAGCGCCTCGGAGGCCAGCATGTTCGAGGAGGCGCTGGAGAAATACGGCAAAGACTTCAACGACATCCGACAAGACTTTGTACGTGTGTGTGTGTGTGTGTGTGCAGTGTGCGTGTGTGTGTTCGCCATGCTTGTTTTATGGCAGGTGGTCATGAATACTTATGAAATGTGACTCAGTGTGTGTGTGTGTGTGTGTGTGTGTGTGTGTGTGTGTGCGCGCGCGCGTACGACCTGTGTTGTGTTGGCAGGGCTCTGGTTCCATTAAAGCGGGGGGAACTGTTAGCTCTCTTCCTGCAGCCATGTCTCATGAATAAACATGAGCGCCCACACAGCAAAGAAGAACACGAGTTATTAATACCGTTCATTTGCTCCCTGTCTTATCCCAACACCCCCCCCCCTCATCACCACCTCTTATACCTCTTTATCCTCCTCCTCCTCCTCTTGTCTGTTCCTCCTTCATCCTCCCCCCTCCGTGACTGACCCGCCTATAGCTGCCATGGAAGTCCCTGACCAGCATTATAGAGTACTACTACATGTGGAAGACCACAGACAGATACGTTCAACAGGTAAGACCTCCCCCCCCGATCCCGAAGGGAAATCTGGTTCTTGAGCGGTAGGCCGAGTTTATAATGGAGTGAACAAGATGTGTTAAGAATAGCAGGATGTAAGTCTCTACTGCACCCTGGTTTTTCTGCAATGGTTTCTGATGAGCTCTAGGGATGTATTGACTGGTGGTCACAGGACAAGACGTGAGACAAAGGGTTGCTTTAAATCCATGTTTGTATTAGATTTATATACTCGCCTCTCAAATCTAACTATTGATTAATATCTACAGTGACTGTAAAAAGAAAAACGTCTGCAAAGGTTTCAAATCAGCCCTCTAGACTGGCCAGTGTAGAAATACGCACATTAAGATCTCCTTCTGAAAGCCTCATCCAGTCGTGTGAATTAGTTTTCTTTGGTAGATATCTTGGTTACGAAACATGAACAAGGCCTACCCCTGCCTCTTGCAGCTTTGGGTTTGTAGCCAGGACTGTGGGCCATCTCTCTCCAGAACGTCTGCTATAACATAGTAGGACTGCTGGATCCAAGCTTACATTTATACCTATTGGTCGTTTGCCAGTCCAGTCTGCGTTACCCGAAATGGAATCTAAAGTGTTCTGTTGGTCCACAGGGATCTGTGTGCTGTTGGTTCAGTTACCTTTTTCAAGCTGCTGTTGCCATGGTATTAATAGACTGAGTTCTCTCTCAGTATGGTGTATTCATTCAAATGAAAGGTTTAATTAAATTCATGTTTAATTGTTTAAAAAACGTATTCTTTGTGGTACTATTATGGGATGTTTTTCCTCTCCTTTCAACCTACTCTTTCTCTTCCTCCCTCAACAGAAAAGACTCAAGGCAGCGGAAGCCGAGAGCAAACTAAAGCAGGTTTATATTCCTACGTAGTAAGTAAACCCTTTTTCTTTTACGTTTCATGTATTATAAATGGTATATTTCTTCCCTTCAGTGTAGATTATTTTCCTCTGTGGCAGTCACACTTGTGGCAGCAGGTCTAAAATTATTTCTGCATATTTAATGTGTCTCCGGTGCTGTTGAAGGCTGCCGGGTCATTAGTCTGTTGATTAAATCTCTTTCTCTCTCGCTCTCTCGCTCTTCCTCCTGGAACAGTAACAAGCCCAACCCCAACCAGATCTCAATGACCAATGGGAAGATGGCTACAGTCAACGGGGCGGGGCCAGTGGCCTATCACACAGCAGGAGGGGGCCGGGCCTGCGAGAGTTGCTACAGTAAGTGCGCTTGTGTGTGTCTGCGCGTGTGTGTGTGCGTGTGTGGCGGCAGCAGCAGCGGCATAAAGTGCATTCTTTGAGTTAACTTTCAATTGAAAAGCGTTCCTGGGATTATCAACTGCTGTGAGAACAGAGCTGAGTTCCTGACTGTTCCGGGTCTCGGATCAGAGAGGAAGTTCACTTCTTTCTCATTCAACCAACTGGCAATCACTCAATATGCAATTTCCCCCCCGTCGTCCCTCTGCAATCAACTTATGTGCTTCTGCACCTAACACATACACAAATACACACTTACACAAATACACACACACGCACACACAAATGTATGTCAATCTGACACACGCGCACATGCACACACAAATGTGTGTGTGTCAATCTGACACGCACACTTCGACACATTTCCAATTGACAAGTTATTGATCCCCGAGTGTGAGCTGCTCACATCGACTGCACACACGCCGAACCAAGGACTCTTTGATCATTGGGTTGCGAGACTTCTACACTACTGAACCAGCGGGAGGTTTTCCTCCATCAATCAATTGCCCTCCCGTTGCGTCGAGAGACGATTGAGCTCAGCCGGATGTGCTTTCTCACTCAGCCCCCCCCCCTCCTCTCGTCAGGTATGCAGTCGGCCCAGTGGTACTCGTGGGGGCCCCCCAACATGCAGTGCCGCCTCTGTGTGTCGTGCTGGATGTACTGGAAGCGGTACGGCGGCCTGAAGATGCCCAGCAGAGCGGAGGTACCGGAGGAGCGCACCTCGCCGGCCCCGGTGAGCAACGTCAGCGCCCACCACGTGAGTCCCGCGCCCGGGTGCCTCGAGGCCGGCGAGGCCATGCCCCGGTGGTTCGAGGAGGCTCGCGCACTCAAGCTGAACCGGGCCAGGGCCGCAAGCTTGTGGCAGAAATTATCATGGAAATGATTTGCGGCCCATATTGCGATTGGGATTATTCATTGTGAATAACAGTTTATCAATTTGCCAACCTGGCTGCAATGACGACTCTCTTCGTGCCATCTATTCAGCGGCAGGGGATGCCTCAGACCCCAAAGATTGTAGCACCCGTAAACGGCAATGCCTGTGCTTCGTTAAAGGGCTTGTTACCGGGTTGTTAAGGTGGCCGATTTGATTTGAATGCATCAAGCGAACAAAATCAAATGTATTCTGTTGTTTCTTTTTTCAACCTTTTTGTTGCAACATTTCTCGCATTTCTTGAATCAATTGCAATCTTTCACAATAAGCAAATTGCGGAGGCCAAAACACCATTTTGTTTATTGTGCAGTTTATAATGCAATTGTGCAGACCCCTGCAGTTGCTGTTAGGCATTGATTAGTTGAATTGGTGTCAGGTGTGGATGACCACCTGACACTGTATGACCATGGTTTGGTGCTCGCCTTGTGGTTCCAATAGGGGTGTCTGGTTACTCTTAAAAGACCAACTGCCTTTTTCTTGGCATTTCACTTGATAACTGCACCCATTTTTTTTTTTGGTCTTTCCAAATGTAATCTTGTTTTTTGTCGTTTCCCCCCCAAACTACCCGTCCCCTTGTTCTTGTGGACGCCACCCCCTTCCCCCACCCCCATCCCCAGGAGCCTCGTTCGCGGGGCCATGCCCCCCGCCAGTCGAGCCACATGGTACCAGTGCGCAATAGCGGCAGCCCCAAGTCCAACATGAAGACCAAGCAGGCCTTTCTCCTCCAGGCCACTCGCCTCACCAAGCTGGCCCGGCACATGTGCCGCGATGTCATCAGGCTGCGCCGGGCGGCGCGGCGGCCCTTTGTGCCCATTAACTGTGGGGCCATAAAGGCAGAGTGTAAGAGCTCTTTCAATTTCTCCTAACTTCTGCCGCATGGACACGCGCGCCCGCAGACACACACACACACACACACACACAAATACACACACAGTGCCCCTGCAGACTCACACATGCACACATACACGGACACTTACACACTGTCCCACGTGGATGTGTACACAAACACACACACGGACACACAAGTATACACACACACACAGGACACACACATGCCCCCATGTGACATCACTGACATCACCCATGTCCCCTATCTTCTACAACCCATCAGCTCCAACCTGTGCCCCCCCCACTGCTCACGCCCACCCCCCCCCCCTTCCGATTCCATCCCAGTGCGTCTTTCTGTTTTTATTATTATTGTTATGTTATTTCTTTTTTTTTGTATTCTCCCGCCACCCTGTTTCCAATAAAGACTGCCTGTCCTTATAACTATGAGTTCTGATCATCCTTTCATTGTTTTTTTTACTTTCTGTTATGATTTTGATTAAGTGAACCCCACCCCCCCCCCAAAAACCGGTGATGTAACTTAACACATTTTAACAGTTTCAGGGTTAAAGTCTTTTCGGCATGCCCGGACACGCATAAACACACCTGCAAACTCTCAGTCCTGCTGTCAATCGCTCTCCCTGCTATCAGAATAGGTCAAGGTAAAATCAGAGATACTATTATATTCCATGGGCATGTATTTGCTCCACTAAGTTCGCTGTAGAAGAAATGTATTTTAATAACAAGCTCTATTTTGCATCCCCACCCCTCCAGAGTCTGTCTGTGTCGACTTGCGAATCAAAGCTATAAAGTCTAAGCCCAATTCTTCAATCGGTAAAATGTATGCCTACCAGGCTCACCAAGAAATGACTGCTCAACCACGAGGTCCGAATGCTTGGCTAGTTTGTAGTGGGAACTCGTTTGTGCTTACCTAAGTTAGTTTCGATGTCAGACATGATCCCTGTGGTGAAATAGTTGCTTGGGATGATCGACGTGGCAGATACGTGTACATTTCTTTTGATAAAACCAAAATCAGCCTCATAAAGGATTTAAAGCCAAACCACCCTGAGCAGGTAACATTGTAATTGCTTAGAGTAAAACTTGCGACTAGCTTCTTAGGCACCTTATGTCAGCCACCGGCTGCTATGTCCACTGTAAGTGGGGTGGAATGCAGACACAGCAAACCAAAGAGAACTGCTTCCCTTCACCACCTGGCCTCATTGGACACAGTGGTGTTCACCACCCTCCATCCTAGTTGTTTTCAGTCCTGACATAATCTCCGGCTACATTCACGTCACCACACACCCCTCCACCATCCCACCCTACCCGACCCATTTAGGATACACCTGAGGATAGTCTGACAGTGAGGGTGTATGAGGATACTCTACTCCAGGGTTTCCCCATTTTCTAAGTCTTCCTTCTTTTTGCTTTCGATCCTTCTCCTTTGCCAAACGGATGATGCAATAGTTCCATCTCATCTTCTACCTCTTTTGCAATCCTCCTTTCATTACTGTGCGTGGATGTGAGAGTTAGTCCTCCAATAAAATCACTCCTGAAACCATCTTCTCTGAGTCCTTGTGCTTCATGTGTCTGTGTATCTGTCCATCAATCCGACGCACTCGCCGATTGGTCGTTTTTTGCCTCCAAGGACCCGCCCCAAGGCACGTGTCCCTCTCCTTCCCTCCCTTCCGAGCATGGATCTGTACTGTCAACGCCTTTTGTCATCCAGCCCCGACATTGTTTTGTGAGAATGTGTTCATGGTGTGGTTTTTCCCAGGATTTGCATGTAAGCATGTAATGTCATCTGTGTGTGTGGAAGAAATTTATTCTGGTCATGCCATCTCCAGGAGTGAGTTATAGTAACAACTAGCCAGGGTACATTAAACAGAGGACTGCTTGTGTAATCTGAGAACATAACATTTAATATAGACACTTTTTTAATAAATATATCTCTGTGACGCGTTGTATATGCTCTTACCTTGAGGCACCATTGCTAAGATCACAGTTGTTGTTGTATACAGAACTAAATGCAGAACAGAACCAAAAATTATGTTAATGTGGGAGCGCTATTACGACTGCCATTTCCTGTCGAGAGAACAAGCAATGCGGATGGAAGGGTTGAACGATATGGTCTGTGTGTGACCCAAAGGTGTGACGACGTGCACACCGGTTAGTTACAAGTGTGTATGTGTGTGCGTGTTTGATTCAGATATGCTCAGGGCGTCGGAGGGCCAGGGAACACGGCTGCCCAAACACAGAGTGTCGCCCAGGAGCACGCTGACCAGCGTGGTGCAGTTCCTAGGTAACACACAACACACCGAAAAGACACAACCTCCCTGCCCCTTTTTTCTGCAGCAAAACATTATTCAAATGGTTGCCTTGTTGTTGTCTGTGTTTGTTTGGGGTTGTAATGAGTTTGTCGTCGCCCATTTAGAGGACTGTTTACTAAAATGGATTATGAAGCCCTAACCCCATTTTGTTTTGGTTTTCCAAGCCCTGTCATTATGCCCTAAAAGTGTATTCATTTAGGAAGTTCTGTTTGTTGTTTGGTTGTCAGTGAAGAGATTGAACGAGAGTTTGTCTCTTGATGAAGTTTATAGTAACTGATTCGCAACAACTGATTTGTGTTGTGCCACCTCCAGAATTGAGTTTTCAAAGTAACACCTAGCCTTGCATAATATGTGGTTGTTTATGCAGTGAAATTTGTAATATTGATGTTATCCATCACGTAGTCAACGGTCTCTCTCTCACGTCTGGAGTAAAGTCTCTCACAGGCGCTGCCTCCTGTCCGGTCTTCCTCTCGTACAGAATCCCGTCCCGTTGCCGTCCACGCCCCTCGCCCTCACCGCACCCCCGGCCTCCAGGCCCCTCCGCCCCGCCTCCTCCTCTCCTCCCTCCACCACGGGCCCCACGGCATGCTGGGAAAACGCAGCTACCACCACCACACTAGGGCGGAGCCGGAGAGGCACACGGGTATGTACACAAGAGCACACCCACGCACGTACGCAAACACACACACACACACAGCCCAAACAAACATGCATGACAAGCAGACATATATACACACAGACACACACACACACACACACACACAACACACGCACACACAAACACACCTACACAATCATCAATGTTTGAGTGTTACCTATAACAGTGACCTTTCCCTTCACTGTTCTTACAGAGAATCCAGGTTCCACCAGTGCACCTCTGCTGGTACGTACTGCTGACATTGTATCACATCCT
>NC_136952.1:7950673-7973173 GCF_949987615.1 Pollachius pollachius
GGAGGATGAGGTTATCCAACCGCACTAGATGCACTAAAAGCTGACACCTGACTGCAAGCCGTGCCTGTCTGTATAGCACTTATTGTAATCCCTGGCAACTTTTTCAGACTGCGCGCATGGTGTGTGTGTGTGTGTGTGTGTGTCTGTGAGGGTGCGTACCGAGAATGTACATTAACAAGTGTTGAAGCGTGAGGGATCAAGACAGTGATGGATGTATAGATGCGCAGGCCTGTGTGTGTGTGTGTGTGTGTGTGTGTGTGTGTGTGTGTGTGTGTGAGAAGGAGTGTGTGGATGTGATCGAGGAAGGGGAGATGTAAATGTGTGTCAGACTTTTTCACGACGGCCACCTTGTGTGAACTTTGTGTTGACGATACATTTTTGTGGAGTTTTCTTCTTTGTTTGTTAAAAAAAAAAAGTCGGGGTATGGGGGAGGGGGGCAGTCGGGTTGGGGTATTTGGGTAAAGTTCTGGGTTATTCTGTTGATAATTGTTGGCTCTTGAGATTTCAAGGGGTAAGACAATGTAAAAGAGTGACCAGGCAAGTCTTTTCAGAAAAGCACCTGCCCCAACAAATCCATGAGATGGATGACGTAATAAGCTTGATCGTGGCTTTGAACGCCTGAATATATATTCTAGTCCAGCAAGAGCTATCATTAAGGTTGTGTCAGTATATTTGCCACTTTTTGTGAAATACTGCCCCTTATAGTCGGCTAAGAGGAACCACACGCATGTCTTTCGTCCCTAAACAATGGTTACAAACCAGTTTAAAAGTCCAGATATCTCAGTAACTTACTCAAGCTAACATAGTGTCTTGTATCTTTTAACAGCTATCTAAGTCCCCATCGATTCATTAACATATATTTTGTAATGTGAATAATAGAAGATACTGACACAATCTTTAACTCATATCGATATTGGAAAAGCTCTAAAATATCACCAAGGCACCCTCATACCCTCTGTCCGGCCAAAAACACCAGTGTATAAAATCATGCAAATATCTCATTATACTGTACATTGAAATAGGCCTTCTCAGTTAATTTGCATTAACTTACCTACCTAGCCGCTGACGCTATCGCGAGCTGCAAATGGCATGGAACCGTCAAATCACTGCGAAAAAAAAGAAGCTAAAATAATAATGTGACCAATAGGCCTAACTCTTATTTTTCCATGTTTCATTGCACTTCTGTTCTTAAAAAGGATACCACCACAGCCATTTCGTCCGGCAAAAAACAAAAAAAAAAGTTCAACAAAAAACGACCCACAGTTGTTGTAAAAAGCGAGCCTTCTTTTCTTACGTGTTTTCAACTGCCGCAGACGTCGCCGCCGCATGTGTTCAGTTCGCGGTGTAGGACTGCGACCTCAAACGACGAATTTCTTCTATTTAATTCAAAATGTTTATGTTGGTGTATCATGTGTGTCCTGTGTTGAATTATGAATATTCTGAACAATAAATACGACACGATGCCGGGTGATATTATTGCAGTTATATTTTTTTCAACCGCCTCGCATACTTTAATGTCGTGTGCGTGAGATAACCTGGTTTAGGTTTAGGCAACACAACTGCTGGCTTAAGTTTAGGCAACACAATTAGTAGCTTCGCTTCGGTTTAGACAACACTGCTACTGGCTAAGGTTTAGGCAACACCTCTGGCTTAGGTTTAAGCAACACCACTACTGGTTTAGGTTTAGGCAACACAACTACTGGCTTAGGGTTAGGCAACACAACTACTGGCTTAGGTTTAGGCAACACAAGTACTGGCATAGGTTTGGGAAACACCACTACTGGCTTAGGTTTTAGGCAACACAACTAACTGTTTAGGGGTTGGGCAGAACGCCCATTCTGAGAGACGTCATCGTCAGGCTGATACAGCCAGAGGCTGGGTAGGGCGTAGCTGGATGGGCAGGTGAGAAGGGCCCTAGCCATTGTATAGGGGCCAACTGTCATTCAATCGCACTGGGCTCCACCGATATCGTCATCATCAACGCTCACTGCGGCTAATGGCTAAGCTTCATCCGTGGAGCAATACAGATTTTTTTTATTTTTTGCCTGTTTTGGGACTTTGCTGTTGTCATTGAATAGCCTTCTTTAGTTTAGTTCACGACACAACTATACAAGCCAAGCTTTAAATATAAACAGCACGCAAAATACACTGAAACGATGCTAATTCAGGCTTTCATAGATTTCGTTACTTTTGATTCACGTCCTGCGTGGGAATGAACGACGATGACGAAACAAGAATTGGAGCGAGAACAGAGAACAAACGGTTGATGGACGCCGTATATATTCCCTCTGCTCGTCGCATTAGACGCACAGGCTCCAGTGGCGCAATCGGTTAGCGCGCGGTACTTATACGACAGTAATTCGCAGAGCAATGCCGAGGTTGTGAGTTCGAGCCTCACCTGGAGCAGAGTTTTTAGACGACAGTCTCCTTATGCTGATATCGATACATGGCAGTGAATTCTCGTCCATGAACCAGAAAGAACAAACGCGAACTGATTACAGCATTCATGGCATTGATACTCGTTGATCAAGGTATTAAGCAGATATTGGAAACAAGTAGTTCTGATCACAACCCTACTATATCCTAATACCAGTCTATCATCAATATAACTGAACTACACAAAGTGTGTTGTAATGCAGACGTATAGTGTTGAACCCCACTTTCCACAGCAAAACAAGTGAAATAGAAATCCTGCTGTAACAGCAACTTGTCAACGCCAGTGGGCAGTAAAGGACAGCATCCGTCGTTTTATTAAATCAAATTAAGAGACTAGCCTGGTCTGTCAGGCCAAAACGGTGCTTATCAACTTTTGTAGGACATCAAAGGATATACTTTCTTAATCAGATGAAGAAATTCACTCAACTTTTTTCTCTTTTATTTAATCCAACACAGACGACACATGTCCAACGCCCCATTTATTCCTTCACAGCTCTTTATACCCACCACACATGCACACGCACACACACACACACACACACACACACACACACACACACACACACACACACACACACCGCCTCTTGCAGCTATATGTATTTAACATGTGCAAAGCAGCACATCAACCCCCTCGTTTTGATTTACTCTTTGGGAAATACAGTGAACATGACAGCATTAATTTCCCTCTGCCTTATGGCCGATTTGACAGGAACGTTCTGTTTAGGAACGTCCCTCATGAAACTGAACAAAAAAAAACCAATTTGGATGACATCATTATCATTTTATGTTTACAGATAACATAGTTGTTGCCAGCCTTTACAAGTGTGTGTATGGGGTGGGGGTGGGTCGTGGGTGGTGGTTGGTGGTGAGGGGGAGTCTGTCCTTCTAAGCTTTGTAAGCTGGGAATGAACAAGCGGAAGATTGCAGTAATGATGTGACCCAGATGTCCCGCCGCTGATCTGCAGGCTGAAAATGAGAGTGCAGATCAGCTTCCAATACCCCTTGTCACCTCCCTCCCTCCCTCCCTCCCTTGCTCCCTCCTTCCCTCCTTCGCTCCCTCCACCGGCACACAATCGCTTAGTGTTAACAGCAGTGGAGCTGCATGTGTAAAAGCCTCTATAGGCTGTGAGCCAAGTACACAATGTGTACATGTTTCTGGTCTACACTCATATACATGTTGGATCTGGGTTTTTATTTTGTGTTATTTATCTGTTTTAATATGTGTGTGTGTGTGTGTCTGTGTCTGTGTGTGTGTGTGTGCGTGTGTGTGTGTGTGTGTGTGTGTGTGTGTGTGTGTGTATGTGTCTGCATGCATGTATGCCTGCATCTGTGTGCGCGTGTGTGTGTGCGCACTCCTGTGTATGTGTGTGTGTGTGTGTGTTGTGTGTGTGTGTTCCTGCGTGCGGGCGGGAATGAGCTCCGCTGATCCGTGTCAACGATGTCACCCTGGATCAGGGTTCAGATTTGGAGGCGTGTGCCACTTGTTCTTCGGTGCTTCAGATTAGATATAACAGTTTTTTAATTTACTCTCCTGAGCCGCTTTCATAAGACGTTAACACCCAGGGCCCTCCCCTGGCCAACCCCCCCTCCCCCAAGCCCACCCCCACTCTCAGCCCATGCCACCCCTCTGCCTCAAAGCCCGAGCTGAGATCCTGATGCTCCCTGAAGACAAGACCAGGTGGCTGAGCAATCCCCTTTCTCTCTCTCTCTCTCTCTCTCTCTCTCTCTCTCTCTCTCACACACTTCGCATACACATAAATGCTTGAAGTTTGCAAGCACACACACACACATACACACACACCACACACACACGCACAAACTCACACACAGATCCCTGACGTAAGCACACACACACACACACCCACACACACACACACACAAACTCACACACAGATCCCTGAAGTATGCAAGCACACACACACACGCACACACTCTCACCCACACACACATACACACACACACACACAAACACACATACACACGGACCACGCTCACTCTTATATAAACACAGACACGACAACCTGTCAGTAGGGTCAGTGGGCCACTTTATTAAATTAGAACTTGTACTTTTCAACTGAGCTGTCGAAAGTACAGTGTGTGTCTGTTGGGGTGTGTGTGCGTGTTTGTGTGTGTGTGCGAGTGTGTGTGTCAGGGAATTTAGGGTGTCGGTTGGACAAATTGGAGTGAGAGAGAGAGTTTAATATTTGGGATAAGCTGAGATTGAACATGCTGAGATCTGACCAGAATGATCACATTCTGCCCGGGATAATCCCTTATCTTGGAAAATTAAATGTCCACTAGCTTCCTTTCTTTTTTCTTTTTTTCTTTCCCTCTTCCTTTCTTCTTTTCTCTATTTCTTTCTTTCTTTCTTTCTTTCTTTCTTTCTTTCTTTCTTTCTTTCTTTCTTTCTTTCTTTCTGTGTGACTGTTTTTTGACTGTGTATCTATCTGTCAGTCTTTATTTCTTTATTCTGCTATTTTGCACGTACTGACCACTCAACCATCCCACTTACAGACCCACACACAAAAATGCCACACTTTCATTGGAAACGTATACACACACACAAACCTATTCATGACCTCCCCCCCCACACACACACACACAAACACACACACACAAACACACACACGCACAAACACACACACATACACACACACACACACACATGCTTACACATGCACTATACTCTACCACGACATGTCATCTGACCTGTATCTCTAACCCTGGCTGGAGCATCAGAGAGCTGTTCTGATATCTGATGAGTTTTTTATTAATAAGGGAATAAATCCTAAGGGAAACACAACATGATCAGGGATGAGCACCACTATCTTCCCACAGACATCATAACTCTGATCCACTGTTGCGCTGTCTTACAAGGCTCGCAGAAAAGTTGACATCTGTATACGCACTTATGACCCTGCCGTCTGCCTATTTGTTGCCACTGAATAAGGTTCAATCTGATTATAAGTTATGCGTTTCAGTTATTTTATGAGTCCACACAATAAATGGTTAACTTCCTGCAAAACCATGAGCACAGAAAGGCTTAACGACTCGGTTTTAGACGGCACTATGAAGGGGATGTTCTTCAGAATTTGATATTGTAACAGTTGATAGTTTATGCCGTAAGAGTACATTTCAAACTTTGGAGTAATTTTCTTTCAATAGCAACACACCGCCATATATTGAAAAGTTGATTTGCCAATTAATGAAACACGTAATTTGTTGTAATGTGTATAAAAAATAGTGATTTAAATCGGATTGAAAACAGTGTGAGAGAGAAATTTGACGATGCCACTAACATAGTTATCGTGGATTGGGTTAAGAAGAACACTCCACAAAAGCAATGTGGGAGCCTGTAGTGGTAGCCTAAATGGTCCCTATTAGACCACCAGGTGTGAATGTGGTTAGGCATTACAAGCTGTTTCAAAATCTGCCCTACCCTGTGGCATAGCGACACGACAAGTGGGAGTGTCCACCCAGATGATGCAAAGATCAGTCTACCAGCGTAACCAGTGGACTGTACCAACTGATAGTTAAATTCCCTTTGGCAAAAAAGGTTTACATTACAATTTCAGTCTTTAATTTCAGATTTCTGAATGAGAGTGATATTTAATTCTAGTATGATGTATTGTAAATAGTTTGCATGGTAGTTTCAGGAATGAAAAGCCATATACTATTAATATTCTTCAATATTTCTTCATTATATATTTATATTAACATATATATATAAATCACTATTAAAATATAGTTCTAATATACATAGACTTCAATGTTGAGTACAAAACCTTCAAGTTTTGCCTTAATTTTTTTAATTTATTTTTATTTCCCTTCTACCAATTCAACTCTCCTCAAGGTTTCAAGGTGGACAATCTCTGGCAAATCTAAACCTGTGATGCACTTTTGAGACTGATACAACTTCACTTATTCGTTCAGACTTTGTACGTTTACATTATAGGTTTCTACTCTATATCAAGTGGTCAAATAAATAGATCTTATAACCAAGGAGTTACAGGTCTGAAATGCATGTGGAATTGGATCACCCCAGCTCCATTCCCAGTGACAGACAGGGACATACAGTAGGCCTTTATGCCAATGGTTAGGCTAACCGTCCTGTATGTGTCCCTGGCTGCTGTCCAGGGTGCATTTGTAAATGCCGAAAAGAAGTATGTGATCCTTCGCATGGAAATCTCATCCTGGAAGCTGCAACTCAACTTTTCTCCACCCGTTGGATTGGATTGGATTTGCATTTGACACAACCCTGGTTTCTTCCTCAGTTTGCTTTTAAATACAGGAGTCCATATGACGAAGCAAAAGATTATGTTATGTCCATGCCATCTTGGTATGAGTACCTCTTTGTATGCAGTTGATGTGATGGTTTTCTCTAAAACATGGCCTTTTGAACACGAGCAGTATTAGTCATTTTAATAGAACCATTGTGATCAACGGCTCTCTTTGGTCTCATCAAATGACATCATCATCCAATTTTATTCCAGCCAATTTAAACTATAATTTTCTTCCAGCCCTCTCAATGAAATAAGGCTGCATATGTTTGACATGACTTCATTGTTCACAGTAAGCAGGGTCAAAGTAAACGGACTGTTCCTCAACTGAAATCTGTAGTTTCAACTGTTGTTGTGCACGTGCAGACGACAGATGGGAAAACCGATTTGTGGGTGAACTTTGACTTGTGATACAGGATGTGTTGTTTGGGCATAATACGTGTATTTTGAATCTATGAGTTAAACCTATTTTATACAGTCAACAATTTCAACAGTTTCTTTTTAAATTTTAAACAACGTCTGAATTATTTTTGTGTTTGAAGATTACCATGTTATCAATTCCATGCGAATTCCACTTCACGAGATGACCATGTGAACAAGTTATAAAAAGTAACTATGTAGATACGGGGGGAGAGATCTAACGCCCCCTTCGGAGAGCGTGTGGGGCTACATGAATAAACCAATGAAAATGTACTTTTGGATAGGGGCAGAGCCGATTGGCATGGAATTTGACCAATGAGTTAGGGTATTTCCAGTTCAGTACAGCCAATCAGCGAGCATATACCGAAAATAGCACCTCCTCCTGTTCAGCACCCAAAGTCGAAGGATAGCTCTGGCCTTTCAATGGAGGAAAGTGCGAGATTTGTCCGTGTTATCTAATATAACATTTCTCTGTGCCCATATTTGTTTTGGAGCGATCGGAATAGTTTATGCTGAGGTGAATGACAAAAGTGGTGTCAAAAATGCGTAAGAATCAATGCTATCCAAGCAGGGAACCACCGAGAAAGGAATTATCGCCGCTCATCTGAGGCCAATCTCGATTATTTTTTTGTCAAATAAGGAAACATAACAAGGTAGCTAGCAAGCTAACGTTAGCTTAGTGGAGAGCTAGATTGTATAATCTCCCAGCATCCGAATACAGCCCAAGGACCGAGATTGGATCCACGCCGTGAAAAACCAACCAACAGGAAAACGTAAGTAGCCAGCAATTACGTTAGCGTCTTTAGCGCAGACGTTTGACAAGCTAGAAAATCATTGTGTTGGCCATTAGCTAGCGGTTAGCATTAGCAGCACAACAAGCTAACATTAGTACACTGGCAAACAACTAGGCCTTCCCGCAGAGGGACCAGTGTAATGAGACATTAAGTTGGGCATGTGTTCATTTGGTCCGTAAGCACAAACATCCGAGGTACATACATGCAGTGAATTATTTATTCGGCAATTGATTTAAAAAAAATAAATCTACATTTTACATGAAGGAGATCTGCACGATCTATCGACAACTTGGGGCAATGCGAGCTAGCCAATCATGAGTGAAGTGAAGCATTGAACACGTTGTCCTCCAGTGGTTAGTCTACTCCACTGAGCTGATATCGCCCTTGCTTATTCGGCTTCTTCCAGGTTAGCCGATGGCGTGCCTGACACATTTTACACTGTTTACGTTAATGTGGGAAGCCTTTTTTGGTTTTGTTATATAAATATAAGTTACGCAATCCGTCCACTGTTTGCAACGGGTTTATTCGGGATACCAAACCTGATCCATTGCTGATTAACGTTAGCTACCATGGAGGTTTTACTCTGCAGCTATGGTTGGGTGTTTGGGGAATTGACTGTGCAGTGTGCACCCTTTTGAGAGTACTTTCGTGATTAGGGCAATCAATACGTCTTTATTGGTTATTAGCCAGGCGCATGTTATTTATGTTAATTGGGTTTCTGATCAACAGCAGTGCTCCATATAAAATAAGTCAAGCAAATAGTTCACAATTCGTTTATGTTTTTAGGTCTAGGTCATCAGAGATTGAATCTCTTATCTTAGATGTATGAATAAGTTAGGCATTCAATGAGAGCCAATGTATTCTTATAACAATCGCTTTTAGGTGCGTCACAAGATATAGATTGTTTTGTGGTACAGCCACAGTAAAGGCCTTTAATGCAGCGTTATTCTCTTGGGAATCCGGAATAACGCTAGTCTTTATATTTAGGTGTGATCCAATTTGCATATGAAATCTCTACCCAGTTGTTTTCGAATAATATAATAACTAGCCCAGCGCATCATGCACAATTAATTATAAAGCCCAGTAACATATGAGTATGACATCGTCCTATTTGTAGTGTGCCCAGGTTATCCAAAGTATGACATCACCTGGAGTTTGACTTGTGTCTGCAGTAGAGATAAGAGGTTACTTAAACACTTATACACTGAGTCAGCAATCAGGGCCCAGCGATGGAAGGCAGGGAAATCATTATCAGCAGTGTAGTTACCTAAGGGCTGTCTTTAGTTTATACTGTGTATCTATTTATTTATTATTTATTTATTTTGTTTATTCATTATTAGGCTGAATATGGGTGAGTGTACATTTAAGTGGCTGGTGGAGGAGCTTCAGTCCTTAATCTGGGCTGCCGTGCATCAAACAAACACTGATTGTTTGAGCAGGTAAGGACAGCTGATAGCAAGGTGGACTTCCAAATGAAGAAACCCAAACAATCAAAGTTGAAAGAGTGTTTCAGTTCACAGAGGGGGCTGGTCAGTCGGCCGCCGTCACAGCTGAATGCCGATGTCAATACCCAGGTTACCCAAGATGGCTGCTGTATGTTCAGGGTTTCCCACAGAAAGAAGGTTGAAAGCAGCGGAGGTGGCAATCAATAATGACATGTCATTAGCCTTTCTGTTATTGTTAAAAGTGTGGGGCACAATAGAAGGGATGGGCAACATTTTTTTAATTTTACACCGTCCAGTTTTTCACGTGCTAACGGCCACCAAAAAATAGGAGTTTTAATCCCTGCATTTGTTTATGATCCAAATTAAGCTATTAACTTATTGTTGCAAAACATAAAATTTCTTTTTTACATTACACTAATGTCTGAACCTCATATTAGGGACATGTATATATTTCCGCAATAGGGCCTGCACATAAAAATGCATCATGGGATTTATTTCGTTTGCAGTACCATTTTGAGAAGACTCCAGAGTTGGAGTAATGCTGTTAAAATCCTAAATCAATGTAAATATACTATTACCTAGGCTAATTTTATGTCACAAAACACATACATCATAATTCAGTAAAGGGCATGTCAATGTACTGTATTGACTCGATGTGGGCCTTACCTGTTGGAATAACACCAAATAGGTATTTCTTGGTCATAATTTATGCTCTGTCATGGGCAATGTTTACAGAATCGCTTTAGATTGCACTTATCAACTCGCGGCCATCTTGGTTCTAAGCGCTAGCTGGATTCGGAGGCTACCTGGCTAGCGTCTGGAACCAAGATGGTCACTAAGTGAATGAGGCCCATTGCCTTTGCAGTTAGCTTTCTCTTGTTACTTCTATGACAATGTGACCATTTTGCTTATTGCAATATAAGTCCCATCACAGTGGTAAATAAATGATGGAACAGTATTTTCTTTAGGAGAACGTTGGTATCCAAAAAGAAACAAATCGGATCAGCAAGAGGACAGTATGTTGAGAGACATAAATAAGTGCCTCTGCCTTTTTCGGTGGAGATGGAGGAGAGGACGAGGACACGGCATGTACCGATTGAGATTGGTCAAACCGACTTTTGGAAGGCTAGATCTGTCCAAAATGGGCCTCACAGAGGACTAGATTTTATTATATTTTATTATATATTTTTATTGACGTGTCGATTATTATTATTATTAGTTTATTTGTCAGGGAGAATGCAGCGCACATTATTGCATACATAATTATCACAGTCAATGGCATAACAATGTGTGTAGATGTGTTGCATAGAAGGTTTCTAGCAAGTTGGCTAATTTGCAAGCCCAGTCCCTGGTCAGGCCTTTCTAAAACGGATAATCCAAATATAATTAAATAATAAAGAACTACAGAGTGTGAGTTACAGTCTTGCATTCTGAAGGAACAGTCGCTTTCAACGTAAATACACCTTATTAACCTGTATTTCTTAGTTCTATCATTGGTAGTTGAACTAGTAGTTCAAGTCTCCGGCGGCCGGACAACGGGTAACCTTTTGATCGGATAACCTGATAACATGAGTTGTAAGTCTTCTTTCTCAGTCTCTGTGGAGAGAGAAAAGTTGGATTCAAATATTTAGGCCATTTGTTATACAAATGAAACACGCACGCGCGCATTTTAGTTTTTGTTTGAATCGTTCATCACATGATCTTATACTCTGCTAGTTCCAATGCGAGGTAAATTATTTTGGTGGTGTAAATGGTAGTGTGCCCAGTCAATTAACATGGGTACTTTTGAAAAATATATTTTTTGCTACACTAAATCAATTGGCACAATTCGATTCACTACCATAACGGCATTATTGTTTATGCAAAAGCCATCGCTTTCTTGATTCAGTAGAGGGAGTTTAGCAGATCAATTTCCTATTCTTCTGTGTGTGTTTACTAGGGGTGGGGAAAAAAATCGATCCACATAAGACTCATTTTTCAAAAACAAACAGTACTTAGGTTTACCTGTTTGTGTTTACAGTATTGCAATCAGTGGATATAACTTTTTCAAATATATAAACCTATTTAAACGTATTCACTTAACTCTGCTTTCATGCCATCATTTGCCATACCGCCTTTCTGAGTGTACGCCTTAGGTAGAGCCGTACTTTTGAACCATATGTTCTGAATCGAGGGTACATTTTGAAACATGGCCCCCAAGAATTGAAATCTAATCATGCAATACAAAGAGATTCCCACCCTTGGCGCGGACTGAATAGCTTGTAGCTCTGTGGACTTTATGCCTTCTGACCCACACGGCTCTTCTATCGATGCTCACATGTTCCTGAGAGGGTGGAGGGGCTGTTGTGTAATAGCGAGCGCTGATGAGTTAATGTGTAAACATGGGCCATGGCATGATGGAAGCCACAAAGTCCTGCCTCCATGCATTGCCACACCCGTGAGAAACACAAGCTTGTTGTTCTGTGAGGGGCCAGAGCCTAGGATCTAAAAGCCGCCATCAACGAGGAAGAGGTCCCAGACAGTGTGAACCGCTCCTGTGTCGCTTGATTGGTTGTGTTATGCTCTGGCATCCACGTGTGTCTCAGGGAGAGGGGGTTGGTTTCGGCCTGTGGTCACTCTGTGGTCTCTTGCCGTTTTGAATGGGTTTAGTGATCGTGAGTCGCCTGGTTTCGGTCTGATGTCTCACTAGAGCTGGTTTCTGTTCTGTTTTCTGCCCTTGCAGAAAACAGATTACTGCCCTTGCTACTACTCTTTTCTCGCGCGCGCGCGCGTGTGTGTGTGTGTGTGTGACGTGTGTGTGACGTGTGTGTGACGTGTGTGTGACGTGTGTGATGTCAGCGCTGGATGACCAATACTTGCTAGGCAACGTCTGTGTGTTTTTTTATTTTTGGAAAGATTGCTCGACGACTGTATCTCCACGCACACATTTAATGATAATACTGTATTGACCCTACGGGAAAATGGGCGTTCACTTCCACTTCCTTTTCAATGGATCGATATTGGCAAGATGATACACCGCTGGTTAACCTACCCCACCCTCTCTCATTTATTTTAGATCGCTGTCTCCACCTAGTTCTACACGGACAATATATGCACACACACAGTACACCCCTAATTAGCCCAACAAAATGTACCCCAATTGAATTTGGTAATGACTTTGGAATGGAACCATTCAGCTAAAAATGGATTCGCCAATAACGGCCTGACCTTTTCCATTCCATGGCTCGGTTTCTCTAAAGTTAAGTTCAGCTCCTAGCACGAGAAGTAATTAAACAGATTATTGTTGCCTATAGCGTGGTCCGAATCTGGAGAGAGGTTGCGACATGGTTGCATTATTCATTTTATCAAGTAAATGTTCACACAGCCCTTTGTAAAGTGAGCCAAACTTAAACAATTTAACACATGTCGAACAGGTCATTTGGCAAATCCCCTTCTGGTTGAAGATGTAGAACGGTATCATAGCCTGCCAACACTCTGACCTAATGATTCCTACGATATATCAATCATTTACTTTATATAGAAGACTGTAAGAGCATTGGTTTCCGACCCACTTGATTTGCTTCCTATTGCAAAGTCAGGTTACATCCATGCCCTCATCTAGGACTGAACCTTACTCCACTTGGTAAGCAGACAGTCACGTCTTCCCAGGTGAGCACAGCAGGTTTCGTGGTTCCCTGTGCAGCACCAGTGTTCCTCCTCTCAAAACTAAAAAAGAGCCGTGGAGTTGCTCCAGTGTTAAAGTTCTGCATATAGCTCAGGTGTGATGTAAAGTCCTCTTTAATGTCGGCTCTCTTTTTTTAAGGACTGTGTTTAACTCGGTGGATTGGAAAAAAATAAATAATGAAAAAACAATGCAGTTAAAGCTTCCGTAAGTAACTTTTGGAAATCAAACCAGAATGAGCTATGATTTGAAAGAATCCAACAGAAAATTCCAGCCGGTCCTATTCCAAGCCTCCCTTCTAAGCCACTCCCCCAAAACACATGACTAGCTCATTAGCTTTATCAATAGGTCTGCCTAGGCTTTAGAAAGACTCCAACCGTACGCAATCAGTGCACAGGCATGAGTGTGCGTAGATAGTCTCGTAAATAAACAGGTAGACCTCATGACAGGCCTGCAGGAGACATGGATATGTTATTTTCCTTTTTTTTTGCCAAGCATTTGAATTATTGATCGCTGTCAGGATATCTAGAGAATTTCAACTAATTGGAAAAAATGCTTACCCTAGCTTTAAATGGAACCCTTCCCTTCTGGCACTTGAATTCCTCCATTTTTTTTGACAGTGAATCTTTATGCGGTATTTCGGTGACTTTCACTAAAATACTGCATCACTTTTCATAGTATTCGATAGACTGCTGAGACAGCAGTTGGATTGTCCTCTGGATGACTCTGCAATGTGTGTGATTATCACAACACAGAGTAAGGCAGCCCTATTGTTTAAATAAAACAACCCGGCACCCAACCAAAAACAAAAGTTTTTCCACACGCCACAGCAGAGCAGTGGTATAAATAGATCCGATCAGGATGCCTCTAGCTAACGGCTATCAGTGCTTGACGGCTAGATGTTTGCTGATGGACAGGAAGCAGGAAGAGAGGTCGGTCAAACGTGAACTAAGTGGCTGTCCTCCACCCCACCCTGGGCATGAAATCCAAACCAGCACAGGGGCTATTTATAGAGTGTCTTTCTCACACTCATAGGCTGGCTACCGAGTTGACACAAATACACCCTTGCCTCTACCACACACACGCTAACATGCTTGCATACATGCGGGTCATGCCAGCACATCCATGCACATTTAGCTGAAGGGAGCCTGAGTCAATACTGGCACATACCAGCCTTTTTTTGGGCACATGCCCCAGCTGCGTTGGCATTTTTGTGCTTATGGTTTTATGTACCGTCCCTGGCCCAGTTGACAAGGACAGGTGATTTCCCCCCCCCCCCTCCCCCCCCCGCCTCCACCTGGACCTTTCTGTTGGCAGACGGACAGACACCATTCGCTCGTCACGCCCTAGGCTAGGGTGAATCGTTTCTGCTGACCAGGCATCAGAACCAGAGGAATTTCAGTGGTTGCATTAGTGTGCTTTGGGTCGGTTTTTTTGCCCTTCTTAACCGGTTCCCTGGACTCTTTGAGTTACCGGCATGACACTGTCATGTGGAAGCCAGTATACTTTTGACGGGCAATCGCAATGACAGACTTGCACAGGCAAGAAGCTCCATTCAAAAGGCTGACTAGACCCCACATGTTGGCATTAAGGATTATGCTTGACAACACTTAACATCATTTTCAGTTGCACAGCTTCATACTCGTATTGTAGGCGTAACCTACGTCTCAGGCCTAGGAAAAGGTGTGTGTGTGGTGTGTCTTTCTTCTCAGGTGTGCACTGTAATCCTGATCTGCTGAGGATCCTCTGCTATCTTTATCGTTGCTGTGACCTCTCAAAGTGTCATCAACCATGAAGTTATTATAAGCGCGGCTCCCCTTAAGTCCAGGCGCTAAGCTGCTCCTTGCTGGCTTTTTTTTATTATTCCCTTTTATGTTTCCGGTGTTTTGCCCACTTATTGTCTGAGTGTACTGATGATACAAACGTGTTCCATGTTGTTTTTAAATGGATGTATTTCCGGTTGCTTTGTTGGAACAGAGAAGATCTGCTCTTTCTGCTGAGACGCTTTAAGGGACAGTACTTTATTGTCTGTTACACAAGGGTTACAGAAAACTTTCTTTGACATGGCCCCAGTCACAAATAAACATGTATGAATGTTTATTTGTGACTGGAGCCATGTCAAAGAAAGTTTTCTGTAACCCTTGTGTAACAGACAATAAAGTATTATCTTATCTTATATTTTGGTCATTTAAAATAAGTAATATAAACAAATCGGTAGGTTGAATAAATCAAAGCAGCTTTGATTCCAAACAAAACTGAGTCAACCTATTGGTGCAGCAGCGTATGGATTATTGTAAAGTAAATATCCCTGAGTTAAAGGTCTGGATCGACCCAGAAGGTAGCACGGTACCGCTGATGGCCTGATAATCGTCGTTAAACCTGCCCCCCCTTGCCTTGTCTCCCTCCCAGCTGTAAGCAGCCATGGGTGCGTTCCTAGACAAGCCGAAGACGGAGAAGCACAGTGCCCACGGCGAGGGCAACGGCTTGCGCTACGGCCTGAGCTCCATGCAGGGCTGGCGGGTAGAGATGGAGGACGCCCACACGGCCGTGGTGGGCCTGCCGCACGGACTCACCGACTGGTCCTTCTTCGCCGTGTACGACGGGCACGCCGGCTCCCGCGTGGCCAACTACTGCTCGGGCCACCTGCTGGAGCACATCCTCTCGGGCGGCGGCGGCGCCGACTTCGGCTCGGGCAGCGCGGCGGCGGTGGAGGGCGTGAAGGACGGCATCCGCTCGGGCTTCCTGAAGATCGACGAGTACATGCGCAGCTTCTCGGACCTGCGGCAGGGCCTGGACCGGAGCGGGTCCACGGCGGTGGGCGTGCTGCTCAGCCCCACGCACCTCTACTTCATCAACTGCGGCGACTCGCGCGCCGTGCTGTGCCGCGGCGGCCGGGTGGGCTTCTCCACGCAAGACCACAAGCCGTGCAACCCGCGCGAGAAGGAGCGCATCCAGAACGCCGGTGGCTCGGTCATGATCCAGCGGGTGAACGGCTCGCTGGCGGTGTCGCGGGCGCTGGGCGACTACGACTACAAGTGCGTGGACGGCAAGGGGCCCACGGAGCAGCTGGTCAGCCCCGAACCGGAGGTGTGCGTGATGGAGCGGGCGGCGGAGGGCGACGAGTTTGTGGTGCTGGCGTGCGACGGCATCTGGGACGTCATGTCCAACGAGGAGCTGTGCGAGTTTGTGCGCTCGCGGCTACAGGTGTGCGAGGACCTGGAGAAGGTCTGCAACGCCGTGGTGGACACCTGCCTGCACAAGGTGAGGCGGGAGGCGCGCGGGCACGCACACACATGCTAACGTACCGTTTTTTTGACGGAAGTCCTGGAAATGTCACGATTGTCTGCTTGGTTTTGTTTAAATGTTGAGGGACGTATGGTGACCTGCTGACCTTACCGTGTTCGGTCTTTAGTTGAAGTCATATTACCTTCAATAGGAGACCCTAAACTTCTTTCTTTTTAGGAAACAAACCTTAACGAGATAATGATTTGGGGATTTAATATGAGAAAGAATAGATCCTTTCAAATCATCCTAGGACAAACAGTCCTACTTGTGGCACTCGTAACACTAATTATTGGTCTGCCACTTTTTATACCAGAGCACGTAGACCAAGATCATAGTCCAACGTGTGTTATCTTGTCCTATCGTCTACTACCCTGGTAAATGAAAAGATAACGCCCGTTATGAGGGCCACCTCTGGGTTCGTCCTACGATGAGGCCTCTGGTAAAAACAGGTCTATTGGCAAGGCATCTAAAGCATTCTCATCGCCATGACGGAGGGGTTACCAGCCAAAACATTGTAAACAACACGCCCCCGCCCATGACGAGGATCGAGTTTAAGTGATGGCTTTGTGTCAACCAACCCACGAGGCTGAAGGTCAATGCCGCGGTCTGACGTTAAGACTTGGTGAGGGATGGGGAACTGAAACCTTTCACCTGGGAGCAGCTCCTTCTTTGATTTCAAATAAGTCAAACTAGTTGTGATACTTATGATGGAAAAAAAATCTGTTTTTGTTTCTTTTTCTTTGCTCTGACTGCAAGAAAAGGTGCCAGGGAAAGCGTCAATCGTGACGGAGGAATATGTAAACTGTAAGCGTAGCTTTGAAAGCGGAAGAAGAAATGGTTCTCTGCTTTCAGGAGAAAAATGACCATGTTGGAAAGGCCCACCCGTTTGTAACGCCCTGTTCTCCCCCTCCTCCCTCCGCCTAGGGGAGCAGAGACAACATGAGCGTGGTGCTGGTGAGCCTACCGGGCGCGCCCAAGGTGACCGAAGAGGCCCTGAAGAAGGAGGAGGACCTGGACAAATACTTGGAGTCGCGGGTTGAGGGTGAGTATGGACTGCGTCCTACTACCCCGATACCGCAGATTACCCTCCTAGTTGTAACCGTAGTTTCCAGAAGAGTCTCCTTATATGACAATAAATTGGCGTAGATGGCGTTTATTTATTTTGCATGGCACTCTTGTGTTTCTCATGCGTACGTGTGTGTGTGTGTGTGTGTTTGTTCCGGGGGTCCAGAGCTGCTGGGACGCTTCGGGGACGAGGGGGTCCCAGACCTGGTGTCTGTACTGCGGAGTATCGCCACGGAGACCGTCCCCAACCTCCCGCCTGGTGGAGGCCTGGCCAGCAAGTAAATAACAAACAGACACACACACTGAGACACACACACTGAGACACACATACACTCTCTCTACGCTCAGGAATCTGAGACGATGAAGAAGAGGGAGTCGTCTTTATATTAACACTAAACCTTGTTTGTTTGCGTGTCAACAGACGGAGTGTAATCGAGGCCATGTACACCAAGCTGAACCCCCACAGGGAAGAGGAAGGGGTGAGTTCATCCCTTTGACCTCTCACCCTCTTTGACCATTCATCCTATCTCTTAGCCACACCCCCAGCCCCCACCCCCCGGGCTTCATAAGCTGCATAAATAAGAGCTAGCCTGCTTTAGTGTAGATTCAGAAGAACGCTCCTCTAAAGTTTATTCTGACTAATATATGTTGTGTGTGTGTGTGTGTGTGTGTGTGTGTGTGTGTGTGTGTGTGTGCGTGTATGAAGAGGCGCTCGGACGAATGAGTGTATCTGGTGTCGACGGCCAGTTGGAGGTTTGTTTCGGGCGGACGAAAAATGGCAATCACTGTCGGTTGAGACACATTTGGACACATTTCTGACATTTGTCTGCAAACTCTTTTGATTGAGCATGCCAATTCTGCGGTTACAATCAGCAAGCTTTTCAGCCCCCTCTCCGACCAATGACGTGTTTGTAGCGTTGATAAAGAATAAACAAGTATCAACATCTGTGAAAATTCACTGCGGTTTCATGGGGCTGTCTCTCCCTGAATTCCTTTGCTATTCGGTATACGGTAGACTCAAGGAAAGGATTGTGCTTAAGATCTCTGCAAGGGCTGTTAAGAGGATAGGTCGCTTTTGTTTGTTTTTTTCCCGTGTGCGTCTTTGTGTTAGTGATGATAATCTTGGGAGACAGGGTCTCTTTATCGCATAGTAATACGGGTGCAACGGTCCCTTTCTTTTCTCCTGCGTGGTCAACATCTCTGCTCCGTGGTCACATTTTTCTTGCGAGGGAAAGATTTTGCCACCCTGGTGTCAACCCTGCTGTCGTCACAGCAGGCGGGCTTGTGTCTTCTGCTCCGAGTCTTGCGTTCGCAAAACCGCCTACACGTGGTTGCTGCAGTGCTTGTTAGGTGTGTGCGTGTGTGTGTGTGTGTGTGCGCGAGTGTGTGTGTGTGTGTGTGTGTGTGTGTGTGTGTGTGTGTGTGTGTGTGTGTGTGTGTGTGTGTCTTTGTGCGCATGGCTTTTGTGGCCACGTGCACAGTCTGACCGT
The DNA here is from genome assembly GCF_949987615.1 of Pollachius pollachius. Classification (NCBI taxonomy): domain Eukaryota; kingdom Metazoa; phylum Chordata; class Actinopteri; order Gadiformes; family Gadidae; genus Pollachius; species Pollachius pollachius. Next base: position 7,969,550 of record NC_136952.1, read on the forward strand.
GGCGTGTCGCCCCAGGCCTCTGCGGGCCGAGGCAGTGCTGGAGAGGAGGAGTTGGATGAAGAGGAGGAGAGTGCGGAGGGTGGAGGAAGAGGAGGAGGAGGCGGCGGTGGCTCTGGAGGAGGCACGGCGGCCCACCTGCTGGAGGCCCTGCGGCAGTTCCGCCTGCACCACCGGGGGCAGTACCGCGCCGTGCTCGAGGACTCCCTGTCCTCCTACCTCGTGCAGGGAGAAGACTCTGGCTCGGGCCCGGGGGCCCCCAAGGAGGGACAGTCTTTGGACGCAGCACGTCAGCGAGACCCGGCTGCCTCCCCTCCCTCCCTCCCCTCGCCCCCGCCCTCCCCCGCCGAGCCCGAGGCCGGCCCAGACGCCACCGGCCCGCCGAGCTTTCCCTCTGTCTGACCCCCCCCTCTCCACCCGCTCTACTGCCACAGCTCCTTCCTGCTCTTGAACAACCCTGTGCCACCCCCCCCGTACCCTGTCACGACAACCTCCTGACCACGGGGCACGTGTCAGGGCCACACTGCCCTCTCCTCCTGCTCCTCCTTCTCCTCCTCCTCCTCCTCCTCCTCCTGCCATCCTTAGCGCGGCTGACTCCCCTCAGGGTAGAACCACAGCCGGTCCGTCGTCCTCTGGCACGTCTTCGGCGCCCCCCCCCCCCCCCCGCCGGGCTTTGAATCTCCTCTAGCCCTTTACCGCTTCAATATACTAACCACCACCGCTCAACACCCTGCCCAATCCTGCCTTCCTCCCCACGAACCGCACCACCACCACCAACGCAGAACATCAGCAGCAGCAGCAGCAGTATCAGACAGTAGGGCCCAGACGGGGGGGGGGGGGGAAGAAAGAGACTCAGCCTTCAGTTCGCCGCTGTGCTGCTGTCAGACGTCCTCCCAAGCATGGGCTTGAATGTGCGCCTGTGTACGTCTGTGGCTGTCTGCGTGGAGAGCGGTGTGGGGGAGATGGGAGTGGGGGGGGACAGTGTGGGACCTTCTGGTAGCAAAAGCACAAAAACCAACCAAACCATGTGATTTGTATTTTCTAGTCCAGGCTACGTTGAGGACTGCACTTTCACAGGTCATCCGCTCCCCACCTTTATAGTGTTCCCCCGCATAAAAGTATATCTCCCACATCTCTTCCTGAACTCCCCTCCCCCCCAGCCTTTATACGAACCATTTCCCTATCACAATACTACAGGACATTTTAAACCAGACGGAATACCTCTTCTTAGGAGCCTTGCTAGTGCTTTCTTTCTTGTTCTTCGATTTTTTTTCTTTTTTTAAAACAAAGGCTCACATGTTACCTGTCAGCTGGGGTCTGCTTACTAGCGTCATATAGATTGTATAATGCACTAATACTGACAACACGGCGATGCACAAATGCTGAATCGCTGGACCAGCCGTGGAAAAAAAGTTCCTGAAGTCAGAATTGGGTACAGACAGACTTCAGACAAGAAAATTTAAAAAAAAATTGTAATGGTAGGGAGAAAGGGTGTGGAGTATGGCCTCTATTAATACCCCCCACCTGCTAGAATTGGAAATGCATACACTTGCAATTACTTCTACTCGATCTAAAGCTTCACTGTACGTGGACAAGTATACGAATAAAAGCTCTTCGTACGTGTGTCTGTCTGATTGTAAATGTTTGTGTGCTGTTTTGGGGCCAAGAGCCAAAAGCGTTTCCTCCCACGTAAAAGCGAGCTAACAAATGAATACGATTTTTTGGACGAAACAAATAATAAATAAAAGAATCATTGTTTCACGTGACTGACTTTTTGTACCTCAACACTTATTTCCCTGTGAAAACGTCCTCTCTTGTGTTGCTGTAGCTTAATTTGTAGGGCAGTGCCTGTCGCGAAAGTTCAGGGTATCCATTCCCCCACGCAGTAACATTAACAAAACAAAAACAACATTCACTGGTCATGTCAAGTACTGTCTGAAATCCCCCCCCCCCGATAAATGCATTAAGACGTGCGGCTTGGCATCCTGTTGGTCGAGGGTCAGAGTTAATGCTTGTGTTGTGCGCGGCCACCACTAGGCTGTTATTCTCCTGCCAGGTGAGCTGTCCCAGGTAGTGCATGTGTTGGGAGGGGGGATTTATACAGGGGGCATTTAAATGGATGTACTCCTTGGCAGGAGTGAACGAAACCCCTCCCTTCTCTCGTGCAGGTCTCTTTCTCTTTTCCTCTCTAACTCTTGTGAACCTCTCGGATGTAGAGAAGGGAAAGCGGAGCGCACGCCGTGAGAAACACGGTCAGTGTAAACCCGGGTCGCAAGCTGTTGTACAGAAGTGCAGTACCGCGTTTTCGAAAGAAAAATCTGAACACCTCTCTCTTCCTCCCGCCCCTGTGCTCTTCTCTCCCCTCAGAGTGCCGGTGACCTGGAGGATCCCTGGTAGCCATGGTAACGACCCCTGCCCCCCACCTCCCCCCCCCCCTCCCATGTCTCCTCCCAGTGATCAGTGCAGCCGTCGATTTGGAGGAGTTACCCAATGGTTTTTATTTTTTTTTTATTTTTTGGGGGGCCATGGCTCCTCCCCTTTGAAAGAAGGCGTGCAAAGTGCTGGGAGAGCTGGGGGCGAAACGCGTGTGTGTGTCTGGCAACGAGGATGACGACGACGAAGACGAGGATGAAAACGACTACTACACATACACACACACACATACTACACACCTACACACACATGCACACACACACATGCACCGATCACCCCCCCCCCTCCCCACCCTGCCTGAGGAATCTACAGAAATATTAAGAAATTAAGGACTGATCGTATTGGTAGACATGATTTTTATTTTTCATTGAGGGTTATTTTTTTTTCAGTGTTTATCTTTGTTTTGTTTTTTTTGGAATGTTGACATTGATCACCTGACTTCAAAAGGATTATGAGGACCTATTGTGTTGTGCGTGTGTTTATGTGTGTGTGCGCGTGTGTGTGTGTGTGTGTGTACGCATGTGCGTGCGCACGTGAGTGTAACAATGTCTTGCAGAGGGGCCGAGGCGAGAAGACGTCAGACAAAAGACTGGGCAATATTTCTCCTCTCACGGCCTTGTTTAGTGTGCTCCTGGTTCAGAGTCCTGCAAACCTCCCCCCCCCCCCCCCCCCCCCCTCTCTTGGAACACACATACACGCACTCATACAGACACACTGCAGCACCCAGTAGTATCCTTACTTGGCGTCCCAAATTTTCACCTTATTCAAACTGGTGTTAACAGGAGAGGGTTGTGAAACGTTTCTGTGTGGGTGTGTGTTCCCCCCCCCCCTCCCTAATAAGAATAAGAAAAATACGAATGTTGTCCCAAGAGTTGAGCTAATTGCTGTGCTCGTTGTTTAGAGTGACTCAGAACCCCTCCCCTCCTAAGAGCAGGACAACTGGCCGCTTCACACACACACACACACACACACACACCACCAATACCATTAGCAGCTCCCTGGCCGTACAGTGGTGGTGTGGGCCTGTGCCTCTCACCTGCTCACCTGGCCTCTGTCACCCCCTCCCCCTTGCGGCAGACCCCAGCTACCCTCCATGTCTAACACAGTTTTTAACCCCCTCCTCTGGTTCTCAGACTGCATTGGTAATGTTTGTATTTTGCCGTTGTTTGATTGCACTCACATTTGATTACAGAA
>NC_136952.1:7978173-7998958 GCF_949987615.1 Pollachius pollachius
TGTGACTCTATAGAAATGTAATCACACAAAACACAACTCTCCACCCATATACGCCACACAGGCATCTCAAGTGCAACACCAACACCAGCGTTTTGTGTGTGTGTGTGTGTGTGTGTGTGTGTGTGTGTGTGTGTGTGTGTGTGTGTGTTTGTGTGTGTGTGTGTGTTTGTGTGTTGTTGTTTTTTTCGTGTGAACATGTGTGCAAAGAGACATGGATAAGCGATGTATGACAAGTATCAAACCATCTTTGTGATACTAAGTGAATGAAGAATCCACACAATAACCCACACTCTGCGGACACACACGTGCCCGTGAATGCTTACACACACACACACACACACACACACACACACACACACACACACACACACACACACACACACAGTGGGCATCTGTTCATTGAAATAATTGTCATTAACACTTTCGGGCCGTGACCCCCTTTCTCATGGCCAACCGGGTGTCTAGGATGGACGGTGTGCGGCAGGGATTGTGTGTGTGGAGAGAAGACTGGCTGGAAGGACAAGGATCAAGCTATTAGCTAGGGGGCTGTAGGAGATGGACGGGACGGCTGATTTGATTGCTGACCGCGTCGGAGCTTCAAGTGTGGCTCTCGAGCTGCGATGCTTTCCACAACACGCTTGCTTTTTTTCGTTTCTGGTGATAAATAACATTTATATAATAATAATCTCTACAATGTGTCGTATTTTATTTTGATTTGTTAAACACATCTATTTTCAATGTGGGATTAATTTGTTACTTTGACCACTTTGTTACTTTGACACACACGGCAGAGAAACAAATGCGCGCTACACCTTCGCAAAAGGGTGGATGGTGTTAATAGCGTAGTTCGGAGCATATGGCTAAAGTGATTATAAGCAAGTGTGTTAATGTTGATTGAATATGCTATTCTATTACTCTAATGTTAGTGGGCTGCTGATAATCCAAGGCCCGTGGTTATGGATATTAGAGAAGAGGAAAGTGATTACAATGGCGCTACACCACTTAGAGAAACATACGCTTTCGGGGCCCAATGAGATTTCCAATAACACCACAGGGTACTGGGTTATCTGGCGTTACTGGTTTTAACGGACAGAGATTAACGGCAGCTTAACGGCGGTAACACAGGGATTCTGTCATTTATTTGATAGCAGTTGATCCAGTTCCAGATGATGAATACATGGGCGGGATGAAAAAAAAGACAATTCATGTATTAACATAAAAGGTCTATAGGCTTACTTGCTAAAATAACTATTATTTGAAATAATTAATTTGTTAATTTGATCATTTTAAAACTGAGTTTTATTTCAGACCCTCAGTTTAATTTGAGGCTTGCACAAAACTGCCAGCAAAATATAAGTTAGGCCTACACATGCATCTTTGATCATCACCGTGTTCTTTACATTAATGCCTTTTAATTTTGTAGATGTGCTTCAGATATGAGGTCACCTTCCAAAACCAATTCACAATTTAAATAATAAAACACAAAACACATCAGAAATATTTATTCTTTATTTAATTTAAAATCAAGTGGAAAGGACAATAGTGTGCCAACGTGAACCCTAATCGGTCGCTCACAGGGCGGGAACGGATGACTGCTGGCACATGATTGGCAGCTCTGCCCTACATCCGACACCAGGCTGACCAATCACGGCCGAGTATCAGAGCCCTTCTCGGGCATCCAACTCACCTAAAGAGGCGCGCTGTCAGATCGCCTCTCATACGGTGTCCGTCACCGCGCCAACGAGGTGTCCACTTGTTGAACTTTTTATTTATTTATATTTAAATAGTTTTTAATCGCCGGCCAGATGGTGTTCAGGTCGCCACTGGAGCTTTTCTCCGCCTCTCGGCTGCTCCTGCCCCACTTCACCGACGGGGGGACCTTCCAGTCGGGGTCCTGCTCCCCGGAGGAGCCCGTCTCCACCTTCCCTCCTTTCGCCTTCCCCGGCCTCTGCTTCTCGGCCGCGCAGGTGGCCAGCGTCTGCGAGACTCTGGAGGAGACCGGAGACATCGAGCGCCTGGCCCGCTTCCTCTGGTCCCTCCCGGTGGCCACGGGCGCTTGCGACTCCATCTCGGAGCAGGAGTCGGTCCAGCGGGCCCGTGCCGTGGTGGCCTACCACACGGGAAGCTTCAGAGAGCTCTACCACATCCTGGAGACGCACCGCTTTACGCGCGCCTCTCACGGTAAACTACAGGCCATGTGGCTCGAGGCGCACTACCGCGAGGCCGAGAAGCTCCGCGGGAGACCGCTGGGGCCGGTTGACAAGTATCGCGTGAGGAAGAAGTTTCCGTTGCCCAGGACCATCTGGGACGGGGAGCAGAAGACGCACTGCTTCAAGGAGCGCACGCGGGGGCTGCTCCGGGAGTGGTACCTGCAGGACCCCTACCCCAACCCGGGGAAGAAGCGGGAGCTGGCGCACGCCACCGGGCTGACCCCGACGCAAGTCGGCAACTGGTTTAAGAACCGGAGACAGAGGGACCGCGCGGCGGCCGCCAAGAACAGGTCAGTTAATGTGCAGCATTAGGTGGATTTATATGCAACCCCCAAAAAAGAACGTTGAAAAATGTAATCTAAAAAAAGTTTTAGAAAATGTATAAGATATCCAATAAAAAAAATACTATGCTGGCTGTTAATAACCATTTAAAGTCAAACCGGCTCATGCGCCAAACAAACCGAGGATTTAAAACTTGACAGTCCAAAATGTACCCCTCTGTTACCCCCTCTGTTATGTCCTCGCCTGGTGGAGTGGATAATAAATATCAGGACTAATTGCAAATGTATCTCTTTCTCCTCAGGTTGCAAAACCACGGCATGGGTCGTGAGGGTGCGCGCTCCCTCAGCGGGCCGGACTGCAGCCCGGACAGCCCTGACGGGGACGCGCTCCTCTCGGTGACGGACAGTGACTCGGACTTTGACGTGTGAAACAATCGACAGAGCGCTTGCGCTGCTAAATATTCCAGACACAATATACAAACCCAGTACCACCACACTCTCCCTTCCCTCCTCCTCCTCCTCTTGTTCGGGATCCAAACGGGAAGACCAGAGGATGGAATGGCCTGTATCTTTATCCATCTATATCCACTCTTCTGCGAAGAGGAGGCACGCTATAGGCCATCGAAGGAAGAGGACGTGAGACGAAATGTAACCCGTAATGTGACCCGTAGAGACAATCCAAAACCACGGAAGAAGCCTACCTCGAAACCAGCATGTCAGTGTGTTTGTGAGCCCTCGTTGTACCTCATCGCCTTAACCTTTCCTCCATGGGCACACTTTGTTCTTTCGTTTGCTTAACGTCCGTCAGTGGAGCCCTCCGTGTGTGTGCGTGTGTGTGTGTGTGTGTGTGTGTGTGTGTGTGTGTGTGTGTGTGTGTGTGTGTGTGTGCGTGCTTGTGTGTGCGCGCGCGCGTGTGTGTGTGTTGGGGCTCACTTCCCTAATGTGTGTTATTGTTAAAAAAAATGTGTTGACATTTTATGTAAATAAATTAATTTAATATACGAGTGACTTGTTGACCCATGCATGGTTATTAAAACACGTGTCGTCAATAGCTTCAGTAAGTGTTTAGTCATGGCTTTGTATTTTTATTTGAATTATCTTTCCTCAGTTTAAAATATGAACGATTGTTTGACAACATAAACAATCTCGGTTAGGCCTGGATTATTTGTGCACAATCAAACAATGAAGGAATGTGTTTCCTAGAGATAACAGTATTAATTGATGTCCGGCTTCATATACGGCCGTATAGTCTGTTTCTTAACTAATTGATCTGCAAAGTCTCGTTTGCACGATTTATCGCTGCTTTATTTGACCGCGTTTTATCGGCCAATTTTTCGAGCTGAAATTATGATTATGATTGTTATTGTTAGTAATATTTATATAATCATTGACATAAAAATGTGTATAACATTATATTTCTTATTCTATTTCCAATTCTAATTCAAATTGTTCTTGATCTTATTATTATTATAAGCATTGCTACCGCTAGGCCTACTACTACTGCTACTACTAGCCTACTCCTACTACTACTACTACTATTAATAATAATAATAATAATAATAATAATAATAATAATAATAATAATGATAATAATGATAACACATAATAGTTTATGCTATTACTATAAATGTCTTGAGATTATCAAATGTGTATTCAGAAACACGTCCATGAAAATATTACAATATAACTGGCCATGTGTGTGTGTTTGTGTGTGTGTGTGTGTGTGTCGGTGTGTGTGTGTGTGTGTTTGTGTGTGTGTGTGTGTGTGTGTGTGTGTGTGTATCGGTGTGTGTGTGTGTGTGTGTGTGTGTGTGTGTGTGTGTGTGTGTCTGTGTGTGTGTGTATCTGTGTATGTGTTTGTGAGTGTGTGTGGTCGTGTGTGGGTGGTAAACATATGTCTTGGTGTTTTTGCATGCGTGTGCTGTTGTATGTGTGCTTTTTACCTGGTTGGTTTATTACTTATCCTGTGTTATATTGCCTGTTCTAAGGCCCACAGAAAATAGTGAAATCGACCTAAGATATTGAGGCTAAACTTGGCCCAATGACGCTCAAAAGGCCAACATGAAACCAGTTTAATGTTAAGCTATGCGAGTGCTTACCTTTCATTTCTGAAACCAACGAATGAACCAAAACCAATTTTCTTCCATTTTCCATCAATCAAATTCATTAATGTTTCAAAACGATGGCACAATAATGGCATAATTTGGTCTTGCTTATAGCGCCACCCTGTGGCCTGAAAGACCATCAGCTTTTCAAATGTCGTTCTTATATCAGTTTTTCCCCAAAACTTTATTAAGCTTTATAGAAATTGGATAAATACAAAGAAAAAAGGAGATTGATCACCATTTTAGATTGAGATAATAAGACATTAAAACGCATCATGCATGTGTTTAAGCTATGAAGCATAGGCCTACTACAACTAAGGGTAAGGAGAACGATAAAAAACGAATAAGAACTAATAACAAAATATTTATATAAAATATAATTTAGTAAGTCAATTAGGAAAAAAAGTGATCGCCCGCATTTCCAATAATTTATTTATTCATATTTAAGAAATGATTCTAGCCCAAATATCGTTATAGAATTTATGAAGGTATGAAACTGATTGTGTTAATAATTAGATTAAAAAACAAAACATAAACAACATAAAATCCTGACATAAAATCAGTTGGAAATTTCGAAATACAATTTACCGAATGGGTCTTTCCAACAGTGACGTAATGCTGAAACGATCACCTACCCTAGGCTGCCGCTAGATGGCGCAGCGAGACAGTGCCATGTAACACGGCCTGAAAAACAGCAGGCATGTATACTTGATATGCACACCGCACGCATATGTGCCAAGGGCGAGGATATACCCTACAGGAAATAGCCCACAATAACGCAGAACTCATTCAGCTGATCGTTTATTTCGGTAGCCTTCGAGATGCTTATGCGTGTACCATTTATGAACAGCCATCGAAAATATAGACCCTTTGTTGCGATCATACAGCTTGCAGTGGGAATTATATGCACACTGAAATGCACTTCATTCTAACTGCGTTCTGCGCATGGTCTTCGTCTTTAATGTGCACACACAAACAGTTATATATGTCAACACACAAAGCAAACATGCCCACTCACACACAGAGCCAATTGAGTATGGTGGCGGTCTCCGCCATACCACTGGCAGTGACCCGTCTGTTAGAAACCAAAATGATGACCGAATGTGTCATATGCCAAGTGTATGTGCATCGCGTGTGTGTGTGTGTGTGTGTGTGTGTGTGTTTCAATGTGTGGGTGTTTGTGTTTGTGTATGTGTGCGTTGCATGTGTGTCTGTCCGTGTGTGTCCTTGTGTATGTGGGTAGCGTGTTTGTGTGTGTGTGTGTGTGTGTTCGTGTATGTGTGTGTTTGTGTGTTTGTTTGTGTAGCCTATGTGCATAGCTTTTATTTGTGTGTGTGTGTGTCTGTCAGCGTTTGTGTGTGTGTGTGTGTGTGTGAGTGTGTGTGTGTGTGTGTGTGTGTGTGTGTGTGTGTGTGTGTGTTCGTTGCCTGCGTGTGTGTGTCAGTTTGTGTGTGTGTGTGTGTGTGCGTCTGTGAGAGTGAGACAGAAAGGCCGAGCCGCAGACAGAAAGAGAGAGGGCTTCATAACAGAGGAGGTTACTATGGAGAGGAGAAGGGCTCCGTCGGTTGCCAGTGATCTGTGAGCCGGGCTGTTGCACTCTACTGTTGTACTCTGCAGTTCCAGCCAGCCTCCAACACTCTCCAGTCACCATCTGTTATTGTACAGTTTATTGTTTAGACATACCCACAATTCCTCTGAGTCTATTTCCACTTGATGGTTTCTATAGCGTCCCCTCTCTCTCTCTCTCTCTCTCTCTCTCTCTCTCTCTCTCTCTCTCTCTCTCTCTCTCTCTCTCGCTATCTTCCTCACTTTTTGCTCTCACTGCAGTGTGTGTGTATGTGTGTGTGTGTGTGTGTGTGTGTGTGTGTGTGTGTGTGTGTGTGTGTGTGACCATGCATACGGTTACAGGGTGATTGACTGACTATATTGAGTGTCTGGCCATGATATACCCACGCTCGCAGGCACGCACACACACGTACATATATACATGCGCGCACATATACGCACGGACGCACGCACACGCACACACACACACACACACACACACACACACACACACACACACACACACACACACACACACACACACACACACACACACACAGCCAACTCTTTGCCCGCGGGTGATTTCCATCCTCTAACCCCCCCCTTGACGTCTCCTGTGCACAAACACACCTCTTCCATCTGCACACACACACACACACACAGGCACGCACACAAACACACACACACACACACACACACACACACACACACACACACACACACACACACACACACACACACGCACACACACACACACACACACACACACACACACACACACACACACACACACACACACACACACACACACACACACACACACTCCCCCATCCGGCGCAAGGGGCAGGCGGCGCGGCTGACGCGTTTTGCGCATTTCCTGAAGCTCTCGCTCACTCAGCAGCAGCATTCAGAGGGACGGGAAACAAGGGGGCGCGCGCCTATACCCACAAGAAAAAAAAAGACAAGGGGGAGGAGGACAAGCGAGGATCATTTCGCTTGCTATTGAGCCCGCGAGAAAGGCTCCCTCCGAACACCGAATCGCTACCGAGAACCGCCAACACATATCTGTGTAGTGCTAGCGGCAAATCGGAGGAGATTATCCCCCAGGAGCTCAAGCCGCGGCGGCTGCAGGGAACAGAGCGCGGATCCCGGATGGCTAGGCGCGGCTCCTCGCGCTCCCTCCCACCGAGACCCGGGAGGTAGGCTACACACGCTCGGCCCGGAGATCGGGGGGAATCTCCAATGCTCCCATGATCACGTTTGGTTATCTCCGCCCTCCGCAGTTTGAGGTAAAGCAGCGGTGAACAGTGAGCCGTTATTTCCGTTGAACGGGAATCCGCGGTATTGTCTGGCGCAAAGGACTGATTGTAAACAAACAACGTTCTGGCTCACGTCCCCAGCGTTGCGGGAAAGTTCAAGAACTGACACATTCGAGCCAGAACAAGGGTGTGTGTTTACGTTATCGCTTTTTTTTAATAGATGTCCGAGCAGCTGTCGTGGTCTCCCGCAGAACACCGTGTCTGTGATACGCTTGTATCACGCTCACTCTCCACGGAGCCGATGGCATTTTGGGATGTAGCAGAGCGGTGCTGTTCAACCAGCCGTCTGATGCAGTGACTCCTCTCAGTGAAGCCTCTATCGGAAGGAAAGACGACAGAGGAAAGACGTGGTTTGTAGGAAACCAAGCCAACTTACTCTCCCTGGCTCTCTCTCTCTCTGGCTCTGTCTCTGTCACACACAAACACACACACACACACACACACACACACACACCCTCCTCTACCCACACAGACTCAAACGCAGAGAGGACACCAGGAGTGTGTGCAGCCATGCCCGTGTTCAGTGGACTGCTCAAGGTGCGGGTGTGCGAGGCGGTGGACCTCAAACCCACCGCCTGGGCCCTGCGACATGCCGTGGGCAAGAGCGGCTCCTTCCTGCTGGACCCCTACCTGGCCCTCAACCTGGACCACAGCCGGCTGGGCCAGACGGCCACCCGGACCAAGACCAACAGCCCCGCGTGGAACCAGGAGTTCTGTAGCGAGGTGCGGGAGGGCCGCAGCCTGGAGCTGTCCGTGTTCCACGACGCGCCCATCGGCTACGACGACTTTGTGGCCAACTGCACCATCCAGCTGGAGGACCTGCTGCAGAACGGGACGCGCCACTTTGAGGACTGGGTACGTACGCAGTGAGGTGTGTGTGTGTGTGTGTGTGTGTGTGTGTGTGGGGGGGGGTGTGTGTGTGTGTGTGTGTGTGGTGGGGGGGGTTGTGGGGTGTGTGTGTGTGTGTGAGTGTGTGTGTGTGTGGGGGGCTCACTACGTAGAGCGGGATGGCTGGTAACCGCACGGTTGCCGGTTTGAGTGTCGAGGTGTCCCTGAGCAAGACGCCTCACCCCTGCTGCTCCCGAGGAGCTGGCCGTCGCCCTGTGTGGCTGACTCCGCCGTCGGTGTGTGAATGTGTGCATGAATGGTTGAATGTCAGGCAATATTGTATAGCGCTATGGATAAAAGCGCTGTGTAAATGCAGTCCATCTACCGTTTACCGTATGTGGGGTGTGTGCGCGTGGGTGTCGATGTGAACATGGCCCGAGTCAGAATGGAAACCTGGCTGCTTCAGGTGGGATAGATGTGGTGCGTGGGTGGTGTGTTTGGGTCTGAGGAAGCCCAAAGGGTTCCTTGTTTCGTCTTCGTCGTCATCATCATCATCATCATCACCATCATCATCATCATCATCGTTGTCTTCATCGTCAGCATCATCGTCAGCAGCATCATAGTGGTCGTTGTCATGCCGATCGCAGTTACCTCTGGCATGGTCGTCAGGACCGGCCTGACCTTTTTGTTGGATGGTGGTATCCATTACTCATGTCTGTCATCCAGGTTCTTGGATGTAGGCAAACTGTGTGAGCCCAAGTCAGGTCTGCTTATGGGCTTTGATTGTTAACGACAAGGATATGGCTCCAGGCTTCTTGTAGGCTTCCTTGAGAAGAACAACCAAATCCCCATAAAGGTAACTAAAACAATCAGTATCTGAATCCACTGTAAATCGATTTGGATGAAAGCATTTGCTAAATGACCACATAGTCAATCACAGGCCTGCTATTCTGAACATTCACTTGTTCTCACTCTCACTCTCTTGTCTCTCTCTCTCGCTCTCTCCCTCTTCCTCTCCCGCTCTTTCACTCTCTCTCTCCCTCTTTATCTCTCTCTGACTCTCACCTCCGCCCTCCCTCCCTCCCTCTCTTTCACTTTTCCCCTTCTCTATCTCTCTGACTCTCACCTCCCACCCCCTCTCTCTCTCTCCTCCATTTGTCACATTCTGTAAATCAGCCCCCAAAACGTCTTGACATTCACTCACACTTCCTAAAAGAGCTGTGCAACCCCAACAAGCCCCCTGTGTGTGTTTCCCCGGTAAGTCTGCCCGGATACTCACCGCCACCTCCACCACCACCACCTCCTCCTACTCCTCCTCCTCCTCCTCCTCCACCTCCACCACCACCACCACCACCTCCTCCTCCCCCACCACCTCCTCCTCCTCCTCCTCCACCTCCAACACCACCACCTCCTCCTCCTCCTCCTCCTCCTCCTCCTCCACCACCACTCCTCCTCCTCCTCCTCCTCCACCACCACCCCTCCTCCTCCTCCTCCTCCTCCTCCTTCTCCTCCTCCACCACCCATCCTCCTCCTCCTCCTCCTCCTCCTCCTCCTCCTCCACCACCACTCCTCCTCCTCCACCACTCCTCCTCCTCCTCCTCCTCCTCCTCCACCACCACCCCTCCTCCTCCTCCTCCACCACCACCACCTCCTCCACCACCACTCCTCCTCCTTCTCCTTCTCCTCCTCCTCCTCCTCCTCCTCCTCCTCCACCTCCACCACCACCTCCTCCTCCTCCTCCACCACAGATCCTCTCTGGTGATAGTTGGCCGCCGCATCAGGCTGCACATCCCGTCATCCCCGGTCCCCAATTCCTCACATTCCTCAACAGCTTTCTGGCACCGGCAGAGTGAAATTCCCCACCCTCCCCCCTTCCACCCTCCCCCCTTCCACTCTTCCACTCCACTCTTGCACTCTTTCCAACTTCCACAATCTGATTAGGTTTCACTGAGAGGCAAGAGGGCTGAAATCCCCCAGCAGAGTTTGGGAAGAACCTGCCAACACACTATTTGTTTGATGGCTTCATATTCAGATTTCATTTATATTCATATTCCTATTGGTCCGATGGTATCCAAAGCAGCATACAGTGTATTGAGAAATGGGTCGTGAATGATCGGGTCGAGGTGGTAAGGGGTGTGTTGAGAAAGGATGCCTGCATGTAGGCCGTGGACATGCATGGGGTATCGAACGCCCGTACCCATGGGAAGACAGTAGTGAAAAAGTGACTGTAAATGTGTTGGTTTGGTTCAGATATCTTGTTTATGGTGAGGTTATGTTCAGCTCAGGCTGTCTGTTGTTAGGCATGAGTATGTCAATACAGAATGCATTACACTCGCTCTAAACATATGTGCATATCAACGCTGGTGTTTAAAGTACTAAGATATCTTAGTTGAAAGTGCCTCTGATCAAAACGGAACTGACCCATAAGAAAATCACGAATAAAAGTTGTACAATTGGTCCAATTCAATTGACTGTCAAAAGTTACATATAGGTAAACATCTGTGGTGGTTAGGGTGTTGGTCTTCGGTAGTCATTCGCCAATGGTTTTGCTGCAGCTCACAGACATGAAGGCAGTTTTCATACACCATGTGGGCTGGATGTGCCTCAACTTGTCAGTGAGAACGGCAGTTATTCCCACGCATACGCAGTAACACAATCAGATGTACAGAAGTCTGTAAGGACAAGACATTAGCCGGATGAGACAAAAATCCTCCTCATTATATTAATGATGAGGCAAATACTTTTTTTACCTAGTGAATTAAAAGTGAAAGTAGACAGAAATGTAAGGATCGATACAAAAGTACCCTTACAAAGTATTTCTACGTGGCAATTATTTTTGCTTTATTCCCATGTACGTATATATAGCACTGCAATGCAGCGCAAAATGCAATTTGCTCTACCTTTCATGGCTAGAAGCTGTAAGGGCTCTAGGCTTTAGGAAGTTCAGTGTGGTTCGAGGGGGAAGCGTTGTGTGTGACAATGCGAGGAACAACAGAGTTCCATTTGTAACCTAGATACGGTCCACATACATACATGTATCTTGGGAGGGCCTTAACAGGAAGCACTGGTCTGTGTTTGAAAGGCATGCTGCCGTGCCAGATGCCTTGATGGTAGCTCCTATCCCACAGTGGTCTGCTTTCACGTGAGCAAACACACCAAATCAAGGGGCCTCTCAGGACATGGATTCTGCTGGATTATACCATGAAATATAGGGACCCTGCTGAGAGTGTGTGGGATGGTAAGGCAGGAGTGGGGGGGGGGGATGATTTGCTGTGATAAGCACTGATTTGCACATACATTAGCATTCGTAGAGCTCGGGGTATCTTTAGATACATATGGATCCAAATGCACGCAGGCACACACACACACACACACACACACACACACACACACACACACACACACACACACACACACACACACACACACACACACACACACACACACACACACACTTGGACAGGGGGGTTATGGAGGAGAGTATGTAGAGTATAAATATCTGTGAGTACATATACACATATGCATGCTAGTTTGGGTCAGTCTACTAATTGACCTTGGGAAATTGATTTCCCAGCATGCTCGTCAATATGCGTTACCTCACTACATCCCACCCCTTCTGCTGCCCCCGTTTCCATGGCACTCTCTTTTCAGCGTCGCAACCCATTCCTCTCCTCTCTCTCTCTCTCTCTCTCTCTCTCTCTCTCTCCCTATCTCTCTCTCTGACTCTCACTCTCACTCTCATGGTCTGGCTTATGCGCTTTCTCTCTCGCTCGCCCTCACACTTGCTCTAGCTCTCTCTTTCTCTCTCCCGCTCTTGCTCTCTCTATTTCTCTCTCTCCCACTCTCTTTCTGGCCTGGCCTCTGTCTCTTGCTCTTGCTCACTCCATCTCTCTCTCTCTCTCTCTCTCTCTCTCTCTCTCTCTCTCTCTCTTGCCCTCTGTCTCTCTCTCTATTTCTAATCTCAGTAACCGCATGCATATTGCAAGGGAGTGATATCACTGTTGGATGAATATGTGGGTGTGTGCATGTCAGTATACATCAACATTTATGTGTGTGTACGGGCTTTGTGTGAGGCTTTTCGTAAGCACGAAGATCTCCTCTCCAAATTCCTTTCAGTGGTTAAAAATATATTGACTAAATAAGATGAATAACATGAACAGACAAAGGCCTGGTGGAGGTTGTCTGGGGACAATGTGAAGCAGCATTCAAGCCAGTCTTTCCTTTGTGTGAGACATATTTCAAGTCAAACAAGATATCAGGACAGGACGGAATGAAGGAGAAACTGAAACTCAACTTCACTGGGGGTGTTTGATTGGTCCTCAGTAAGAAAACCTCTATAGCAAACAGCGTTGTGATTAGTTGGAGTATTATGACCACCTACTGTACTATGATACAAGCATGGCAATTGTTCTTATTGAAAATGATGGTAAATAGACTGCCAAAAAAAAGTTTGAAAGCAAATAGGTCGAGGGAAATGAGCAATGAACACAAACTTTTAGTTTAAGTTCATTTACTTATTTGTATAATAATAATGTATGTATAATGAATAATTTATAATATATGTATATTCTTTTTTGTACAGCATATTCCATATGGCACGATAGCCAACACTTTTCCTCTGTTTCTTTGAATCCTAAATCTACAACCAAGGTCATGTATTCCGTCCTTAACTCAATATTTATTGTTAAACAACCCCTGACCTTCTGTGGGCCATTTTGTATACCTCTCGGTTTCGAGGAATCCAATAGTAAAATGTCAAACAAACCGTAGACGAAATTAAATGAATGAAAAATTCCATTGTTTGTCTGTAAAGTGGCACCCACCACCCACAATGTCATTCGTAGAGAGAGAGAGAGAGAGAGAAGAGAGAGAGAGAGAGAGAGAGAGAGAGAGAGAGAGAGAGAGAGTAAAGGTCGGTCTGAATGGAATTCAGCTCTACTTTTGCCAGAGCTAATTGAGTAAAACCGAGTGTTTGAGTTGAGTTTCAGATTCTCCACGTCTTATCTAATTCTGGGAGTACAGACCCATGCCCCGCCCACCAATGATCCTATTTTAGTCTACTGTCTAACACACACACACACACACACACACACACACACACACACACACACACACACACACACACACACACACACACACACACACACACACACACACACACACACACACACACACACACACACAAACAGACACACCTCACTTAGCACTGAAGCGTCACCTCATCTTCTCTCTGTCTCCGTCTTTTCTTCCACCACTCACCTCCCCCTACTCACTTCTCTCACTGAGGAGATGTCTTGTGCGTGTGTGTGTGTGTGTGTGTGTGTGTGTGTGTGTGTGTGTGCTGTGATCCACTCTGGGGCTCCCTGTGCGGGTGTGTCTAGCAGTGCTCTCTCCCTGCTGGGGCGGTTGAATTATTAACCAGCCTTTGATGCTTATTAATTGTCCTGCTTCGCCACGCGCCCGCACGTTCCCATGGCGACCGGCCACACTTGCCTCGGCGACGCACACCATCGCAAACCGCCCACCCCCCCCTTCCTGTACATATACGGAAACACGAACCGCGAGCGCACACACAAATACACACACACACACACACACACACACACACACACACACATATACAAAAAGAAACACATACACAGATACAGCTGCACATGTAGGTAAAAAAAACCAACACACATACAGTACCTGCTTACACACACACACACACACACACATACACACACACACACACAGCATGGCTGGTGGATTTAATGGAGAGAATGGAGAGAAGTGGGAGGGGCAATGTGCTGGATAAAAGATAAGAGGGAGACAGAGAGAGAGACTGATTGATCTTGGACCTTCTGGCCTTTGCTAAGCAGTAGTAGCACTGGCTTCATTTGAGCCTTCGAATCTGAAACCCAATCTGAATTTTTTATTTTCTGAACTTATTAATATCTGAGCATGCAACCACTTTAATAGATGTTCGATGTCAACAAGCCATCCTATCTGCTCCTTGGTCACACACACACACACACACACACACACACACACACACACACACACACACACATATATATGCTCGTGCACACACACACAAACGCACGCACGCACGCACACACACACACAAACAAAGAGAGATGCACACGCTCATACACACAGCCAGTGCCTTGATCAGAGGCCAGCCTCTCGTCTAGTTTCTGTGGCAGGTTGTCGGATGATGACATCACGGAGGCCCTGCCCCTTATTGACCTGCTAGCGAAGTAGGGCAGACCGGGTTTAAGATATGCCCTGACACATTGTCACCACAGCGACCACACACACACACACACACACACACACACACACACACACACACACACACACACACACACACACACACACAGAAACACACGCACAAACAAACAAACACACACACACACATGCTTGCGTATAAACACATGCATAAGTGTTTTATGTACTGACACCAAATCAGGTCAACGATCGTTGTTTGTGTGTGTGTCTGTCTGTATGTGTGTATGTGTCAGAGTGTATGTGTGGAGGGGAGGAGGGTGGAAATCAAGTGAGTGAGTGTGGTGTGTGTGTGTGTTTTAACTTTAGTGAAAGGGTATAAATGGGTTGATATCTGAGAGCTCTGGGACCACAGGTGAAATGCTCACACACACACACACAAACACATAAACACACACACACTGAAACACACGCACACACACACACCTTATCTCTCCGTTGCTGAGGCTTGAATGACGTGAACGTGCGTTTGTTTCTCTCAGCGTCCGCCTCGTACCTGCGTCACTGTGCACGTGGCAGTCAGAGAGAAAGTGCTGGAAAGGGACATTCAATTAATTAAGTGTGTGTTTGTGTGTGTGTCTCTGGCTGATGTGTGTTTGTTGATCAGAGAGGATTGGGGGGGGAGGGGGTTGGTTTTAATGAAGGAAAGATCTCAGATACAGCTACCTAACTAATAGTGTGCAGGTGAAAGGCTTTCAATAGAAACATCGCGTCGCAAACCTTGTGTCAAAGGTCGGCTATAAATAACGGCCACTTTCTCACACACAGATATTTCAGATGTCAGATCTGAAAGTTTAGACCAAAGACAAAAGAAAATGACACCATGATAATCCAAACGTCCTTCAGGTGGAACGTGTTTCCATTTACACGATCCGACCGCTTTTTGATCCGATTCTGTTTTCTACGCCAGCTGGACGATCAGCCTGGCAATTAGACGGGCAACGGGACGTCATACGGCGCCGTCGAAATGTTCCACGAAAAGTAGCGTAGTGTAGCGGGTGAGCTGACAGGCTGATCCCATTAGGGACGTCTTCCTTTGAACAATCCAATTGTCTTCCAACCTATCGCTCTGTGTCAGACCTCTCGGCCTGGTTGATCATCCTGCCACTCAGGCGTGAGGCGGGCCTTCTCGACGCCAAACACCAATCGAATGACAGCACCCCCTACCTGCCGGGGCGTGCTCCTCTTGCATTATTAGACTGAGATGTTGTGTTCAAAATGCATGACTCTCCCAGTGTCTCACAAAGACGTGTGTGTGTGTGTGTGTGTGTGTGTGTGTGTGTGTGTGTGTGTGTGTGTGTGTGTGTAAATGTGTAAATGTGTGTTTGTTCTTGTGTGTAAATGTGTGTTCTTGTGTTTGTGTGTATCTTCATCACTTTTGTGTGTTTGCATGAGAGTTATCTCTGGATGCTGTTGTTTGACAGATGGATGTGGGAGGATGTCACCAAGACTAAACGCTTCTTAGAAAGAAGTTTATATATAGAAAGGGAGATATAGATGGAGAGAGGATATATAGATGCGGGAAGAGAGAGGGATTAAGAAGGTGAGTAAGAGAGAGGGAAAAAAGGGCTATGTTGATGGGGATGAAGAGGGAGAGAGAGAGAGAGAGAGAGAGAAAGAGAAAGAGGACGAGAAGAGAAAGAGAGAGACAGAGAAAGAGGACGAGAAGAGAAAGAGAGAGAGACAGAGAAAGAGGACGAGAAGAGAAAGAGGAAGAACGGGAGAAAGAGATATAGATGGAGAGGGCGATATATAGATGAGGGAAAGGAAGAGGAGAAAGGAGAGAGAGAGATGAAGCAAGTGAGAAAGAAAGGGAAAAAAGGGCTATGTTGATGGCGATGAAGAGAGAGAAAGAGAGAGAGAAAGAGGATGTGAAGAGAAAGAACAGGAGAAAGACAGATATAGATGGAGAGAGGGCGATATATAGATGAGGGAAAAGAAGAAGAGAGAGTAAGAAGGTGAGAAGGAGCAGGAAAAAATACCTATATTGATGGCGATGAAGAGAGAGAGAGAGAGAGAGAGAAAGGAAGAGAAGAGAAAGAGAGAGAAGGAACGGGGAAAGAGAGATATAGATAGAGAGAGTGATATATAGATGAGGGAAGAGAAAGAAGAGGGAGAGATGAAGGTCAGAAAGAGAGAGGGGAAAAAATGAGGGAGAGAGAAAGTTGACGAGAAGAGAAAGTGAGAGAGAGAGAGAGAGAGAGAGAGAGCAATGGCGAGGAAAAGAAATGAGCGAGGGAGGGAGATGGAGAGAAAGAGAGCAAGAAAGAGAGAGAGATGTATAGATGGAGAGAGAGAGAGAGCAAAGAGAGATGGAGAGACAGAGTAAAAGAGAGAAAGTGGGAGAGAGGGAGAGATACTAGGGGCTGGTGAGGGAGATACCGCTGTAAGTGAACAGAACATATAGTGTGGGAGGAAGGGGGGAGGTGGTGCTTGGGGGGAGAGGGGGGGTCTAAACAGTTGAGGATATAAAGCAAGCTTTGAGCGCTGCGTCTGCTTTGTCGAGTGCCCCTCTGCACCACTTCATGTATTGTGTGTGTGTGTGTGTGTGTGTGTGTGTGTGAGTGTGAGTGTGAGTGTGAGAGAGAGAGAGAGAGAGAGAGAGAGAGAGAGAGAGAGAGAGAGAGAGAGAGAGAGGTGGGCAGAGTCAGAGAGAGGAGAGAGAGACAGGCTCTCCCTGTATCAGTATCCTAATTGGGCTAACCAGATTAATGGGTTGAACTAGATTCACCAAACCTTTTCTCTACCTCAACTGAGCCGGTTGGTGGTCAGAGATGGCTTCTCCTTTGGAATACAACTCACGCTGTGTGCGTTTGTTTGTGTGTGTGTAACACATATTCCATGTTATTCCAAAGCATAGGGAAGTCCATTCATCATGTTTTGCCTACATTGCATATTTCTGAGCTTTAATTACAGTGTATGCAGAAGAAACCACATTCACGCCGCGCAATTGTGTTATTGAAAGTACGACACAAATGAATGAAATAAGCGTGGACATAAAAAAAAGGGGTTCAAAAGTACAACAG
Source organism: Pollachius pollachius (assembly GCF_949987615.1). NCBI lineage: Eukaryota > Metazoa > Chordata > Actinopteri > Gadiformes > Gadidae > Pollachius > Pollachius pollachius. The sequence continues at coordinate 7,995,758 of NC_136952.1, forward strand.
ACTCATGTCGTAAAAAAAAGACGTTAAGCTCTGCTGTTTCATAATGCTGATGTGTTTACGCTGAACAAAATCAACTCAATTGCGGGATTGAAAAACTTTAACTGGATCAACGTCCTGGGCCCCTTTTAAATCGTGGTGTATATGAGTGTATATGTGAGAAGCATGTGAGGGCGGGGCTTGAGACCTCAGTCAGGGGAAGAGCTGCCAATCAAAGCACGGTAAATTGAAGTGACTCTAAGATGCTTTCCTGTAATGATTACATGTTTCCGGCTACTGCTGTATTGTGAACCCAATGGCCTGTTCACACTTTAACATAATTAGGATTTAAACAGACACGTTAAAAACGGTAACGCCGAAGACAGCAGCGTTCTGGACTCATGACAGCTGGATTGTGAGCGATCCTATAGGCTCTACTCCTGGCCTGTCCTCTTCACCCTCCTCCTCACAGGAATGTTCTGGTTAATTCTATGATTCAAAGGGGGTTTCTTGTTCAGAGTAGAACGTCATGTGAATGTAGTTACTGTCCCTTTCATGTCTAGTGGTTCAGGTCATGTGTCTGGTGTGTGTGTGTGTGTGTGTGTGTGTGTGTGTGTGTGTGTATATAAGTGTGTGTGTGTGTGTGTGTGCTAGTGTTTCTGTATCACTGACATCGCTGAGGCTCCGTATAAACTGAGTTTTCAGGGGAAGTTAGACTGAGTCAACCCGTCGAAGCAGCTTTTGGTCGCAGTCTATATATATTGAGATTGAAGGTGTTTCTAAAAACGAGATAAAAATAAACCCTTTTCTTTTCCAGTACAGGCACAGTACAGAGTGGGTGCAGTAGACACCGGGATATTTGGAGAACTCCGATATATAAAGGTCCACCTCTGTCGACATTGTCTAGAGATGAGGGAATTTCAACACAACCATGTTTGTTGTCTTCTCTCTGTCATTCTGCCTGCCTTTCTGTTGTCTGTCTGTCTTGCTGTCTGTCTGTCCGTCTGTCTGTCTTTATCCCAGCCTCCATCAAACCAACCTGCTGCAAATGAAGTTTGTGTGTGTGTTGGCTGGTGTGTGTGTGTGTCCTCCACACACACAAACACCAACACACACACACATACACACAGACACACACACACACACTTTTCAGGAAACAAAATTCCCATCGATCGAAACAAGGACACATTCCCTAAAACCCTTTTTCCTCCGGAGCAGCACATAAAAAAAGTTTAAAAATATAAATAATGGCTGAGCCCTCAATTTGCACACCCGGTACATCACCATATTACTCAGAAATGTGGGCGAATCCCATCGCTGATGCACCGTTACGCAAGAGGCCATGTTTAGGGATTAATGCTGCCGCGTTTTTCAAGTGCTGGATGACAAGAATCAGCCGGTGTTTATGGGTCACACAAATCTGCTGTCTGTTATGTATCGGCATAAATAACAAGATGGGCCCATGTTCACCGTGGAGTACAGTCACACGGGCACGCAAAAACACGCCTGCAAGAATGCGCTCAAGATTTTACGAACAAAGCTCGCCATTTGATGCTTGATAAACTTTTGTTTTTGGTGTGCGCACAAGAACACAGACTTTTGGTCTGCTTGTGTGTGAGCGTGAGGGGTTACACACACACAGGTCTGTATGTGTGGGCGTCATCGCAGGGCAGAGTGTCTCTGTAGGTTCGTTGTTGGCTGGTCGTGTCAAGACTTCTTTAATAGGTGCTTTGGTGTTGAAATGTGAAGCGTGATCAGCCTGCCTCATGTTAACTGATGACCTGATCTGTTGTGTTTCACCTCAGATGCACCCTACTGATTAGGAGGACTTTTCTCAAGTGTCCGTCTTGTAGTAAAAAATTATAAATGTGTTGTGTTTTTGACATCCAGAAGGGTAAAAGTTAACTATGACAGGGACAAAAAAACTGAATTTATTTTTTTTGTTTTATTTCAGGGATCAATATATCATATTATATAAATGAATTAAAAATGATAAACAATCAACTATAATCATAAGTGTTGTGACCAATCACCAGCAGGCCCAGCACCAACCTGTAGTCTCCATTCAACGTTGTGTAGTGTGTTGCCTGATCCCTCCCTCATGTGCCACTGAGGGAGGGAAGAGGCCGAAGAGACGTTCAGACATACAGGGACCGATACATGGCAGCTGAAGCAGCATGTATATAATGTACATGTACCTAGAACACGCACACAAAACACGCTGTGTGTGTGTATGTGTTTGTACGTACGTGTGTGTGTGTGTGTGTGTGACGAATATGTGTGTGTGTGTGTGAGTGTGTGTGTGTGTGTGTGTGTGTATGTGTTTGTATCTGAGCATTGCATAAGAGGATCTACTGCTGTCCCAGAGCTTAACTAAGGATTTAAACCTCTCTCCCTGTCTCTCTCTCTCTCTTGCTGACTCTCTACCACTCTCACAATTCCACTCTCACTCACTCTCTCTGCCTGTCGGTAATCTCTTTAATTGCATGTATATTGCAAGAGGGGGATGTCATTATTTGTTTGGATAGATCTGGGTGGGTGTGAGCATGACCATATGTTTTAACATATATGTATACATATCATATTCTGAATATCAAGAAGTTAAGAAGATCCCACACTGCAAAATGACGCATCAAGTGTTTCAACATGGATTTTCTTTTTTAAACAAATACTTATTCACTCTTATTTCCGGACTTCTGCTGACTGTCTCAATCTATGTAGTTGTCAAAATAGGATTTATTAAATGTAATAAAACATGCCCAGCCTTAACATGGTTTATTACATGAATTTGCATGCCCAGGAGTCTGCACTCCTAATGTGTGAGCTGCGTGCTAAAAATTAGACGGCTATATTTATTCGGTTCCTCACATGTCGCTCTCCTCTATGTCATACTCGCTGCAACCACCACTCCGCTCGGCACAGTGTGTGTACACTTGGGACGTTAATCCTGTTTGGTTTGCTGGTCCATCACGTTGGATAGGTGGTGGTGATGGTGATGGTGGTGATAAATGATGATGCAAAGAGTATATTTGAGGGATGCTTTTCTGTGTTTTGGTTCGTCTTGTTTTGTGTGGGAAAAAAACTAACATGTTTCCATTCGCATTCCCGAGGTTTTGTTTCTTAATGAGTTTTAGATGAGCTGACCTTGCTCTCTCTCTCTCTCTTTCTCTCTCTCTCTCTCTCTCTCTCTCTCTCTCTCTCTCTCTCTCTCTCTCTCTCTCTCTC
>NC_136952.1:7999158-8001658 GCF_949987615.1 Pollachius pollachius
AGATAAATATGACATCACTTTCTGTCTCTCTCTCTCTCTCTCTCTCTCTCTCTCTCACTCTCACTCTCTCTCTCTCTCTCTCTCTCTCTCTCTCTCTCACACACTCTCTCTCTCTCTCTCTCTCTCTCTCTCTCTCTCTCTCTCTCTCTCTCTCTCTCTCTCTCTCTCTCTCTCTCTCTCTCTCTCTCTCTCTCTCTCTCTCTCTCTCTCTCTCAGCTGCCTCCAGGACAGGAGCCCCCCCAGTCGCCCCCGGAGCTGTCCCAAACTGGGGAGGACAGCTTCAGCCTGCCAGCCGTCCCTACCTCCCCCTCGCAGCAGGGTAACACACACACACACACACACACACACACACACACACACACACACACACACACACACACACACACACACACACACACTCAGTCAAACACGCACGCTGCAAATACATGTTCTCTCATTAATGTTGGACGTCAAGTGATGATTTTCTCTGGCACTTGGCAGGTATTTTCAGAGGCTGCTAATTGCCATCTGGACCCACACAGACCATCTCGCGGCTGCGATTCTCACGTCACCCGATGACTCTATTCCGGGCCGCTGTTTGTTTTTATTCATTACGTGTTTTCCTGGCCGTTCAGACCTGACGGAGCTGGAGCGTCTCAACAAGGCGCTGTCCCTGGATCAGCCGGGCGTAGGCGACACCACCTCCCAGTCCTCCTCCTCCTACTCCTCCTCCTCTTCCTCGTCCGCGGGCGGCCGGGAGAACGGACAGGGCCAGAGGAGGACCCTCAAGGACTTCAGCTTCATCAAGGTCCTGGGCAAGGGCAGCTTCGGCAAGGTACGCTGGGCGAGAGACATAGGGAGAGAGGGAGAGAGAGAGAGAGAGAGAGAGAGAGAGAGAGAGAGAGAGAGAGAGAGAGACTACAGAGAATGAGAATGGGAGAAAGAAAAGGAGCGAGAGAGAGTTACAGAGAGAGAGAGAGAGCGCTATATGGAGTGCTATAGAGAGATGAGCCAGAGAACAGGGAGGAAATCTATAATGCTTTACAGTGCCATGGGGATACAGGGTTTTGCAGAAACACAAGGTACAGTCTTAGTTCTTTAACTCAGTTACCGCAGACAAAGTGCATTATTGTATAGTTTAGGCTGGAATCCATGAGGTACTTTTGACCCTAACCCAAGTTATTGTTAGCGTATGTATTTCAGCATTTCAATGGAACAGATTCACAGAGGGCTGAACGAAACCTTGTAAAGTTTCAGGGACGGGTTACAACTTTAAGCTATTTATACAATTCCCATCATCTCTCCATCCACGATCCATTCTCTTCTATCATTGCTCCACTCATCCATCCATCAACTATCCATCCATCACCCATTCACTATTCATTCCTTCATCCATCCCATCCCCTATCCCTCCATCCAACCTCCTTTCCATGCATCCTTTCATTCCTATCCATCGTAACACACACAATATCAGCCCTTATTCCAATGTTAACGTTATGCCCCCACCCCCCCCCCCCAGGTCATGCTGGCCGAGCTGAAGGGCACGGAGGAGGTGTTTGCGGTGAAGGTGCTGAAGAAGGACGTGATCCTGCAGGACGACGACGTGGACTGCACCCTGACGGAGAAGCGCATCCTGGCCCTGGCCCGCAAGCACCCCTACCTCACCCAGCTCTACTGCTGCTTCCAGACACGGGTGAGCACCCCAGGGTGTAGGGGGGGGGGCGGACTGGAGGGTGTGTGTGTGTGTGTGTGTGTGGGGATGGGGGGGGGGGGGGACGAGGGTGTGTGTTTGATGTGTGTGTTGGGACTGGAGTGTGTGTGTTGGGTGTGTGTTTGGTGTGTATGTGTGTGTGTGTGTGGGGACTGGAGTGTATGTTCGGTGTGTGTTTGTGTTTGTTTGTTTGTGTGTTGTGTGTTGGGACTGGAGTGTGTGTCCGGTGTGTGTGTGTGTGTGTGTGTGTGTGTGTGAGTGTGTGTTTGTTGGAACTGGAGTGTGTGTGTTCGGTGTGTGTTTGTGTGTGTGTGTGAGTGTGTGTATCTGTTGGGTCTGGAGTGTGTGTTTGGTATGTGTTTGTGTGTGTGTTTTGGGACTGGCGTGTGTGTTCGCTCTCTCTTTCTCACTCTCTGTCTCTCTCTCTCTCTCTCTCTCTCTCTCTCTCTCTCTCTCTCTCGCCCTCTGCCTGTGTCTCTCGCCCCCTCAGGACCGGTTGTTCTTCGTGATGGAGTATGTGAACGGCGGGGACCTGATGTTCCAGATCCAGCGCTCCAGAAAGTTTGACGAGCCGCGCTCGCGCTTCTACGCCGCCGAGGTCACCTCCGCCCTCATGTTCCTGCACCGCAACGGGGTCATCTACAGGTGACCTTTGACCCTTTGGACCGGATGTATGAAATCCGACCCAAAAAATGTAGAGCGTTGCGGTATTTATCCTTGCCCCTTTCTTTAGCGTACTTCTTTCTCGCTCTCTTCTTCTTACGGCCTTTATATATTTCTGCCTATTTTTATTTTATTTTCTCTCAACAA
>NC_136952.1:8006658-8054158 GCF_949987615.1 Pollachius pollachius
TTCCTCACTGTTGTGAGACCCTCGTCCTCGTCACTGCCCTTTATTGTGTAGCTGCCGTCAGTATTCTCTGCTCCTATTGGTGCAGTGTTAAGCCCGCCCCCCTTTTTTAAATCGCCATTTCACTTAGCCAAAACGACTTGTCTACTTGAGTCTTTTTTTTCCGGCAATACTTTCATGCTTTCAGTCTGTAATCTCTCTTTTATTATTATTACTATTGTCATATTAATATTATTATTATATTATTATTATTACAAATTGTATGTGGAGGAACTGTTTGTGTACAATATTATAACTACTACTATAGGTCTGTTACAGCCGAGTTACAGGACATGTGGACAACCACCAGCTGAATTACCTCTCATTACACATACACACATGCTTACACACAATCACACACCCCATTCCTCCCCCAGTTTCTCTTTCAATCAAACACACACATTCACCCCCCCCCCCCCCCCCCACACACACAGACACACACAGACACACACACACACGCGCAAAGAGGACTTGTGTGCGTGCGTTTGTGTGTGTGTGTTTGTGTGTACTGTACAGTGTTCTCAATGTGAACTGGTTTCTCAGTGTGCAGTAGTTGGTGTGTAGTGAAGCTTTGTGCACCGCGGGGTATTAGGGCCCCCCCCCTGGTGGTCACATTATCTTACTCTGTGCCAAAACGTAGTGCAACAGGCAGGCTCCCCCCGCCTGCTCCGATTCCAAGACAAAAATAAAGAAAAATGTTAATAAAAACAGTGAGCTGTCACATCAGCGACCCTTTTTGTTGGTGTCTTCCTCTTTCTGGTGGTATTGTTGCTGTGTTGGCTTTGGTGTGCAGCCCGATGAGGCAGTCGGAATATGACGAGACTCTGATGTTGACACCTATTGTAGTGTTGCCTGCAAGAGGGACAGGAGTGCGTGTGTGATAGTGGGATGGGACCTTCCGCCTCAAATTGACCTATCAATTTCCTAATTGTAATATAGCCGTGGGTGTATTGGGGGGGGGGGGGGGGGGGGGGAAGAGTGCAGTAGTGAAGCACATTCACACATTTGGAGGCTCGTGGTGAGGCCATCTGCACTTCCGCCAGCCGGGATGCTCATTTTGCACTACTGGGACCCCTCGTGTTGCGACATTCACATCCCCTTTACAACTCCTCGGTTATTTGGCGAGAAGCAGAGATTGATCTGACGAGCTGTGACCAGGCTGCTAATTGCAACACAGCAGAAGCTTCCACTGTGAATACCCGCCAGCAAAACAACCTTTACCACAACCAACGGCAGTATAACTTTTTGGGGTATTTTTTTGTAGTTTTTTTTTTAAGATAATATGAAAACTGACAGAGAAAAGAGAAGGTAAGAACCACGTGGCCTAATTGGAAGCCGACATTTAATTGTTATAGGCCTACATGTGTTATTTCGTTTATTGTTATTATTATATTAATTCTATAATATTTAGGATTAGAGTTGAGGCTTAGAGTGATTTATTAATTTACTATTCTGTGTGCAGTGGGGAGGCAGAACAAGGTCAGGCAACAAGTGGATTTGAGGTTAAAGTTGCGATTTCACTTGACACAATTAGCTAAATTGTTAGTAGGTACAATTATTTATTACCTTAAAACACGGCCCGTTGTTTGTAATCCTATTTATGATTAGAAACTTGTAGCCTATACAGAAATGTGTAATTATGACAATTATATTTCAAACCGGTATGATTATGTTTGTAAAATAAACTACACTTTATTTTTTATGAAGAACATTTATAATAAACTATAGTCAATAATTGTGTCATTATTAAATCATTCCAATTTTAAAGTACACGAGGGACAAGTTTTATTTGTATACGGTCCTCCTTCCTCCAGGGCGATCAGCCGCGAGGCAGCGCGGAGCAGACGGAAGAAAGAGGCTGACGTGTTCACAGACCTATCGCACCTCCTGCCGCTGGCGCCCGACTTGGTGGCTCACCTGGACAAGCCCTCGGTCTTGCGGCTGACCATCAGCTACATGCACACCAGCACGCTGCTCACAGGTAGGCTGCATCAGGAAAGAAACAGGCAGAATACAACGATTCTACATAATAAAGCGAAATGGATTCCAATCTTTCCACGACTGCGTCTCAGAGGAATGAAGCCCATGCCTTGTACTGTATTTGTATTATATTTGTATTGTGCCATCATAAAGGCAGTCAACAGCAATACCCCCTTGACCATATATGTGCCAGTGCACCTCTAGTTTTACTGGGAATACGCGCTTCAAATAGTCATGAAGTTCAAAACATATTTTTAAAAAACGAAATAAACCCCATCAAAAATAACCTTATTATACCTTTGGCTTTTTAACGTGCTATATATAATATTATAAATATTACATTTAAAATTATTTAAATTATTTATCTGATGTTGACCTCTGGGAGGATTTGGTGTGTGTGTGCGTGTGTGTGCGCGTGTGTGTGTTGTTGAGTGTGCATTTGTGTGTGTGTGTGTGTGTCGTGTGTGTGTGTGTGTGTGTGTGTGTGACGTGTGTGTGTGTGTCTGGTGTGCGTGCGTGCCTGTGTTCTGGTGTTCACGCATAAGATATCAGTGTTATGAGCTGAACGTAGCTTTTTGAGCCCCTTCCACAATGACTCCCAGGAGACAGCCGAATCTATATCTGATAGATTACATTTCAACGTCCCCTACCTTTAACCGACTCCATCACCGTATCCTGGTTCAGGCTACACTGCCGGTAGCTGTACGCCTTGGAGGGACCCGGGGAGTTACCAATGCTTGGTGTCCGTGGGGGAGGAGGAGGAGGGTCTGAAGAAGAGCAGAGAGGCCAAGCTGAGGAGCTGGGGGCTGACCCAGGGGGAGGCTGAGCTTTACCTGGGGGTCTCCGAGGGCTTTCTGCTGGTGGTCTCCACCAAGGGAGACATGGTGTTTCTGTCTGATAATGTCTCCAAGCACCTCGGCCTGACTCAGGTGCACTGCACTGCACACACACAAACACGTACACACGCACACACACACACACACACACACACACACACACAAACACACACACACACACACACAAACACATCAATGCTTGCAGCTATGGATGCACACACAAACACGCAAACACATTAGAAAGCATGCACACACCATTTACATTTCTAGAGGCTTCATTTTTTTTCCATTTTCTGGTTATTATTTTTCATTATTTTTATTTTTTATCAGGTGGACCTCATTGTACGATGTATATGTTCACAGGTCAACCGTGACATGGAACACACCCATACATTCAGTAACACTTCCTGCCATGGTTTCGCTGAGGGTTGAGGTTCTCTGTGTACAATGTTTTTTTTGACACACAGGTGGATCTGATTGGACACAGCTTGTACGACTTTTCCCATCCTTGTGATCACAAAGAAATTGGAAATAACCTCCGCATATCAGGTGTGTGGGTGTGTCAGTGGGTGTGTGTGTGTGTGTGTGTGTGTGTGTGTGTGTGTGTGTGTGTGCTAGATAACACTGTATAAGTGTTAGTTTCGTAAACACACCAAACAGTTTCTGTTAATAATTATCGTCTTCTTGGAAAGTCATCAGTTAACGGAAATGTTGCGTTCACTCCTAGTTTTCATAATTTTGTTAGTTTCCGTTATTTTGTTAGTTTTAATAAATTATAATAACCTTGGTGTGTGTGCTATTGCGGATGTGTGCTATTTGCAATACCTATCATTGTACAACAAACTAACAATTACACATTCAACAAAGACTGTTGATGTCCGAAGGAAGGAATGACACATTTCTTTCTGTGTTCCTCTGCTTGCCGTTAAGCTTTTAACTCTGCGATTGTTTCAGGGGACTGTTGTTGGGCTGTTGAGAGAGACTTTGTCATGAGGATGAAGAGCACTCTGACACACAGGGGAAGAACCACCAACATCAAGTCTGCATCTTGGAAGGTTAGTTAAAAGGGGGTTATTTATTTATTTATTTAGTTCAAATGATTAGAGTATATGATAAGCTCATAGTTGTATTTATTTTTCAGCAATTTGTGTTTACTATATTATTACTATTTTCTACGTTTGTGTGTTTGAAACTTGTATTTTGTTACTGGCTGCAATAGGCATGGCATGTTTTGGTTGTTTTCCCCCCTGTGGAAGTTGTTTTTTATAGAGCCCATAATTTGGGTAATGAGTGACACCTGTGTTTTTGCTACGGCGGTGCCTCGGTGAAAAGGGTCTATTGCCTAATAGAATGGAGTACTAAATAAAACTGCATTTACGAATGCGTTTTGAAGCTGGAATCCATAACTTGTGCATTGAGTTCCTCCTAAAAGCGATGCTGTGATTAGCATTTAGCTGCACTACACTATCCTACAACAGAGTAAAAAAACTTTTCAATAAACGTTCCAAACTTATTTTTTACTTGTGCCCTTCCGATTGGTCCAGGTCCTTCACTGTGAGGGACGCATGAAGGCCTGTGTGTCCTCCTCCTTCCCCTACTTCTCCTCCGCCCCCTCCTCAACCTCCTACCTCCTCCTGAGCTGCAAACCCCTGCTGCTCTGGCACCGGCTGGTCATCACACACACCTTCACCAGCCAGCACCGCCTGGACCTGCGTTTCACGCGCTGCGACAGCAGGTGATAAGGTCAACGCATCAACACAGACAAAACACTTATCCGTCTCTATGTGTGTGTACAGACATGGCCAAGCCATTTGTTAAGCAAGTTTTTCAAGAGGGATGTTTGTAGTTATATCACAATTTCATGAATATACATTTTGCATGTACCTTTATGTGTGTCTGTGTATTTATGTGTATTCATATATTTGTCTATATATGTGTGTCTTTCCGTGTGTGCTTGTGCTGCTGTGTGTGTGTGTGTGGACATATATGTGTGTGTGTGTGTGTATGTGTATATATATATGTGTGTGCCTGTGTGCCTGTGAGTGTGTGTGTGTATATATCTATGTGTGTCTGTGTCTGTGTGTGTTTCTGCATATAAATGTGTGTATGTGTATATGTTTGTATATGTGTGCGTGTGTGTTTATATGTGTGCGTGTGTGTATATATACATGTGTGTGTGGGTGTATATGTTTGTATGTGTGTGTGTGTGTGTGTGTGTGGATATATATACGTGTGTGTGTGTGTGTGTGTGTGTCAGGGTGAAGGCCCTGTTGGGCTACAGTCCTGAGGAGCTGCAGGGCCGCTCCCTCTACCAGCTGTGTCACATGCTGGACACGAGCCGCCTCAACAGGAGCCACCACAACCGTGAGCCCCCTCGTTAGCGCTCTACGGCCTACACCTGACACGGCTCGTTGTCCACCCCACTCTCTCTCTCTCTCGCTCTCTCTCGCTCTCTTGCTCTCTCTCTCTCTCGCTTTCTCTCTCTCTTGCTCTCGCTCTCTCTCGTTCTATTGCTCTCTCTCTCTCTCACCATCTGTATGTCTTGCTCTCGTATTTTGTACGTTCTGGATCTTCCCCTCTCTATCTGTAAATCTACCTTCATCTCTCTCTGTCTTTCACTTTCTTTCTCTCGGTTGCACTCTCTTACTATGTGTAAGTATTGCCCTCTCTTTGTCTCTCTTTCGCTCTCGCTCTCTGTAACTCTTGCTCTCTCTCTCTCTCTCTCTCTCTCTCTCTCTCTCTCTGTACCTCTTGCTCACTCTCACTATCTATCTCTCTCTCAATTCAATTCAAAGGCCTTATCGGTATGTTAACACTGTGTTAGCACATACAGCGATTCCACAATACTCCCTCTCTCCCCTCTCTTCAGTGCTGTCTATGGGCCAGTCGGTGAGCGGTCAGTACAGGATGCTGGTTCGGGGCGGGGGCTACGTGTGGGTGGAGAGCCACAGCGCCCTCCTCAGGCCCGCGTGCCCCAGAGTCTCCCCCCAGAGCTCCAGCCAGAGCTCCAGCCAGAGCTCCAGCCAGAGCTCCAGCCAGAGCTCCATCCAGCCTGCCTGTATTTTCTCCATCACCTACATCCTCAGGTAGGAGCACAGATTCATCATCCCAAACGGCACCCTTTTTGAAAACAAAAGGTAAGGTTGCATGTGAAAACACCTGTGAAAAGAGCAAGTGAAAAGCATTATGGGTCCGTTCATTTTGGTATGGCAGTGCACCTGTATGGCCACAACTAGTCAGCGGTTGAACATGCTGGCGGTGTGAACGGCATCAATAAAAAAAACAGGAAGAAAACACTGTGGACGACCGGTGAACTGCTCAGCCTTCCAAAATCCGACTGAAGGACTGTATTAGATATTTAATTCAACATTAATTATACATGCAATTTAGTTTTTTCTATTAGTGCGCTGATATGGAAGTGTGCGCAGATGTCTGTGTGTGTATGTTTGCACATGCATGTTAATGTGTGTTTGTTGGGTGTCTGCGTGTGTGTGTGTGTGTGTGTGTGTGTGTGTGTCACAGCGGCGTGTTGGAGCCATCTCTCCAGCTGTCGTTGGACCAGTCTGACTTGAGAAATATGATCCGACCACGTGACCTGACCAGGTGACCTGACCAGGTGACCTGACCAGCTGACCTGACCAGGTGACCCGACCAGGTGACCTGACCGTCCACTCATGAAGGTTCATCTTCTCTCTTTTTCAAAGCTCACATTTTCTCTGTTACATTCACACAGCATGCTTCCTGGTGGCGCTTCATAGGTTATTTTCATTATTTAAAATAAAAAACTGTTCAGTCAGCAATGACTACATGGACTTCAAGGCAGCTTAGCCGATTAGGATTCCAATCATTTTTTAAGTTTAGTCTGTTTAGTTTTTATATTTTCAGTTTTAATGTCCATTATTTTGCCGATAGAGATAATACTACAGGTACAATACATTAACAATATGATACAATGCAATATAATAACAGAAAACATTTTGTCAACAACGAACAATAAATTATTACCGAAATACAGACAAATTACTTTTTGAGAAGCAATTCCTGCGGTGGGATGAGGAGTCGCCTGCCCATCACGTCTCCATACTGAATACTTTCATTGTATACAGTAATACGTGAGCTCCATCATTTTACAGCTAAACCAAAAATCTGCCCTCTTCCCAAAATACTAACCAGAAGCTAACGTGTTTAATGATTGTTGATAATGGTTGACCACATGTAATGAAACTGCACGAAGTCTGCCACATAATACAAGAACAAAGGGTTGATATGTATTATGCATTTGACAGATATTTACCTTGATGGTTTTGAAACATTGACATTGAAACAAACCCTTCCCCTCTTACATTAAGAACTGAGAATCAACTCTCAGAATACCACACTACAAGTACAACTTGGCTGAGTTTTATAGGTCGTAGACAACAGTTTGCTAGACTACGATTTTGAACACTGATACAATGGAAACAGAGCAAAACAACAACTGCACAACCGCTTAAAATGTAGCACGGAAAAAAGGATTCTCACATAAGCATTTGTTTGGTTTTGTAGACATCTTCTGTACACATGTCAGTGTCTCTCAAGAAGGAAAGAGGAAAGAGGTCTACAGTGAATAGCCTGTGGTTTAGAGGCAGTTGCGGGCTGGGGTGGAGACATCTGTAGTCTGTCGGGTGACGTCTATCATTCACCCCACGACCTCTGTTTGACCTCCTCTGGTCCCAAAACTCACTTCCTGCATAGGGCTGCTCCCCTGGGTCTTCACTGAACACATCACTGGTTTTAACGCTGACACGCATATATTGGCATCCGTACGCCCACAAACACACATACATTATCCGCTGAACATGCTGATCTGACGAAAAGAGTTAGAGCAAAATCGAAACAAGTCTTTTTTTCTTCTGTATACAACGAGAAAGATTCTCGTGGGAACTTTTTAACCGTTTTACCTTTCACACTCCATCCTCTCAGCACAAACCACTTCCCGCTGTGATGTCTGCGTAGACACAATAGTAATCTGTTGCTTGCTCCCTCTGTCACGTAAAGACACAATATTCATACGCATCAATAACTAACCACATTTTTGTTTTATGTCTACATCTCTATTTTACATTATGGGTAATTGAGGAACACACTCAAACACATTAACACACACATATACATACATACATACCCCCCCCCCCCCCCCCCCCCACACACACACACACACACACACACACACACACACACACACACACACACACACACACAGTGAGTGTTGTAAATGAACAACAAACAACATAAGGCTGGACCCTATATGCAGTAACTTTCTGATACCCCTTTTTCATGAGCTTTACCAAATCATAATGTAGCATACGAGCTTATGTAGGGTTCAAATTGTACCCTACATACACTGGAAGTTTTATCAATTGTACCGTACAATTGATAAAACTTTCAGTTAGCATTATTTAAATTTTTTGGCATATTTCTTTGCAAAATCTACATTGTCTATACAAAATGTACATTTTGGGGTTTGGTACGGGTTTTCCCTTGAATTACGGGGCGATTTCTAATGGTAGAATGGTTATCTAAATATTAGCTGTGCTTTGTGGGGAAAGGGCTGCGTACGCCATCTTGTGTTTGATCGTTGCTAGTGACCGTGTTGTTTTATTCCATGTAGTGTCGAGCCTAACCCAGCAGGAGGCAGCGTTGCATACATTAAAAAGAAGCGCCTCCAATAAGAATACCCTTGTACAGGGAACATATTTCGTCAAAAATGAAAGTGTCCCTTTATAATATAACAATATGTAGTATCGTAGTAGTGTTGGACACTTAACAATAAACGGTATTTAATTGCACTGTACAGTACTGTACTGCATGAGACCTTTAATGAGATTTATAGATGATTATTCTTTGTTTATTTCATAATAGATCGGGGCAAGTATTTTCATAAATCATACTAAATGCAATCAGTAAATGTGTTTGTATTCGATATTGCGAAATACAAATCTTCAAACTGCCCTCAATATTGTACATAACGTGAAGGGGTAACCGGATTACACTGGTAAACAAAATACAGGCTTCTGCAAGTTTGTATGCCTCACATTCTTGCACTGTCTCTAAAGGTCACCTTGACAACCAACACAGTCTTCACAAAACAGGAAATGGCCGGATAGCAAACTGCTGATACATTCATATATGGTATGAAGAACATATATGTGTGTAATACTAGGAATATTGAATGGCATTTATATAGTGCTTTTTTAAGAAACGTTTTTTAAGAAAGAGGCAGAGAGCGTTCAAAATGCAAGGGGCAACGACTCAGAGGGATAGGAGAGAATTAAAGAAGATTGTGCCGACAGTCAAATGAAGAAAGACTTGTGTGTGCGATAAAGAGAGACAAAAACATAATCACTCGGGAGGACCAAACAATACAACATCAATACCACCAAGCCTTTCAAAGGTGATAAGGGGGTATCCAACATGGATGTTGCAATGGGATAATTATATTTTTACATTCTGTTTCTCTAACTGACCTTTGTTGGTATGGGCCTTTTTCTTGACACCCTTCGTTTGTTGGGAGTTAAAGGCTCCAACTGAGGCCTGGTTCTGACCCTCGACCTTGGGAAGGTCGAGGAGCAAGGGCTCCAACTAGTACGGCACGGCTACGTCCCCCTTTATGACATCCTGGGGAGGTCATCGATAATTGACTACCATCGGGGTAACCAATACTATAGATCTATTTGGGAGCAGAGCTGTTCTCAGCATCCTGACACCTGTCTGCCACTTTATAGGAAGTCCTTGCTTTTGTCAATACAGTGGACTTCTCCTTGCGGATCTCTGAGAGAAACGAAGGGCAAACTCCCAGCTGAAGCCTTGGATTCCTGTATGTTTGTTAATATGTTTGTTGTATGTAATGATATGTTTATTATTTAATTAAATTAGCCTAATTTTTCTAAGTTCGGATGACCCTTTATTCTTAAACATTTTAAGCAGAAACGATTGACGTGGTGCAAAATTCCACTGCAATGTATAATAAGGAATACCACCAGTCCTATATCTTGTCCCTTAAAATAGCATTGCAAAGCCCCTCCCCTGCACAACCCTTCACAGCATACACTTGTTGTTTACAGCAGCAGCCATCCCCGCTCTGACACCACCTCTACCCCCCTCCCTTACAGTTGGTGGGTGTTGTCAGAAACCGGCCAATGACTGGACAGCAGGCCTCCTTTGAAATGCTGACAATGATAAATCACTGCTCTTCCCTGCCAGAGAAAATCAAGGGGAGTGGGAGAGGGAAGGAGAAGATCAAAACGTTGGGGTGAATGTAAAAAGAAAAAAAATGAGAAAATAAAAAGGGAGAGTGAGATTTTGATCCTCACGGCAGTAAAGGGAATAGAACGCGAGCAAGGCAGCCAGCCAGGGTAACACTCAGAGAAACACACAGCCATATAAGGGAAGGAGTTAAGTGGTTTTGTCAAATGTCAACCGTTTTTATCGCCCTAATGTAATCATTGACATTTGTGCTCTTAAAACTAATGGATTACTACTGGGGGGTCGGCTGAATGATCCCAGGAAGACACAAACATGTGAGTGAAGTGAGAGTGAGATGAGAGATGTATGCACACTCACAGCACAAGCACTATCTGGAAGATAATGCGTAATATAATAAAACAATAAAGGATGAGTTTGACTGAGGTCCAAACTTGACTGACGCCCACACACACGCACGCACGCACGCACGCACGCACGCACGCACGCACGCACGCACGCACGCACGCACGCACGCACGCACGCACGCACGCACGCACGCACGCACGCACGCACGCACGCACGCACGCACGCACGCACGCACGCACGCACGCACACACACACACACACACACACACACACACACACACACACACACACACACACACAAGCCAGATCTTTATGGTAGAGTTGTTCAAAATTATTGCACCATTTCTTTAAGCACATATTAGCTGCTGAGAAAGCTAAGTGTCAGTTGGCTATCAGTTTTAAATCATCACAATCAGAACACTTCCTGTCACTGAGAGAGAAAAGAAAATTGAAATAATTGTGAATAAATTATTGTTTACTGGAACAAGTACCTGATTAACACCATGACTTGGGTCTTGTTATTTGGAGAAGTTGTAATACATATATTTTCAAATGTAATTATCTTATTTACCATTCTAGCCTATCTTAGTATGGAACAGTATATTCTTAGTTCGGTCAAAGGCTTTCAAATCTTATTTGTGTCTTATTTGTAAGACTTTGCCATAGCCTTGGAGAGATTGTCTACCTTAAACTATAAACAAAACGGTCTGTCAAGAAAAACCGAATCAAGACCACTAACCCTGAGCTCCCGCTGAGCCTAGGGCTCCTTCCACATCATTTCTAGGAAAAGCCACGCTTCTAACTGTATTTAGTCAATGGGTGTGCAAGGCCTAGTGGGGTTTCAGTGTTCTCTTTCCTTTTTTCCTCCATTTAAACCAAACACATATGGAGCAATGGACAGATAAACGCAGACAACATGGTCTTCAGAACAGATAGACGTGCCCCTGAAGATGCTTTTCAGTTTCTGTACGAAAATGCGATTCGCCACCAATTTCTCTTGAAGGAGGTTTGCGTGACATGTAGAATTTAAATTGTGAAACGTATGTAGGCTACAGAAATCCTTTGTTCCCATGATGAAGGCTAAACGCATGTTATTACTCATCTGATAAGACCGTTCCATCGCACTCAAAAAGGTTGCGTTGCGCAACCCTCTATGTGTTTGTGCAAGTGTGCCTTTCATAGTGGTCTATTTGTCCTAATCTTATCTTCTGTACAGAGTCCACAGGTGTGGGCCTGCATGGGTCAGGGGCTTCACTCTTGTCACCCGCTCTCAGTGTCTCTTCTGTAGGACAACCACATTGGGTTTTTCGCCAAAATCAGGCATCAGAATCAGTACCATGTTTTTTTGTAAAGACCTAGCGCCATCTTAAAAGGAGAACAACCACGCCCCACTATTTTCTATTTTGACATAAGAGAGCACTGCTTCATGTGTCTTTTGAGTTAATCCCAGTCTGCAGCGTCAACTTTGCTTCCTGTGAAAAGTCACGTAAAAGTTGGGCCCTTGATGTCTATGGTGCGGGATTTGCGGTAAAAAATGACGTAAATGGTCTGAATTGTACACGGTTCATGTCATGGAGGCGCTGATTTGACGCACCAATCGATAGAAGACCTAGAAAGATTTACAGAGGCAGGGGATCACACAGGTCATTCAATCTCCTGTTGGAGAAATGCTTATACGCTCCACTCGTTGTGATTATACTACCTTGGCCTTTTGGCCTTTGGCTGTTTTTGTTATTGCGATATATGGATGGTTGCATCAGGGACAGGCACAGACCCACGGTCACTGTCTACTGTTCTTGCTACAGCAAGAACCTGTCACCTAGAACCAGCCTGCCTGAACTCTCTCACCCTCTAACCCCAAGACACCTCAGACATCACTTGGTCGCAGATAACTGCAAACACGCCTACACAAGTGCACACGCACGCGAAAACATGCACAGACACACACACACAGTGCACATGCAGTAGCACACACACACACACACACACACACACACACACATACACACACACACACACACACAGGGTTGTCAATGAATACCAAATGAAGGCGGTAACCAAAGTGCAGCAAATCCGACTTAAAATCAAAGTTACTGTGTCTGTATTATAATCTTGTGTGTCACAAGAAGTGTCTGTGTGGCCATCTTCCAAGTAAGTACACACTTGATTACTCATTGTAAATTATTATTTTATAAATCAATTGCTAGCATCCATAAATTCAGGTAATACCATAGCCATAAAATGTGTTACCACTGCTACCAGTGTCTCAACCCCGGTCTTTGGTGGCTCTATGATATGATCATGCTGATGCCAGCAAAGATAGGAAACCGTTAGGAGACAAAAGAAACAAAGTACATAACCTGTGCTAATGAATAGCCACAACTGCAAAGCCGACATGTCGCAAGAAAGTATGTTCCTATTTATCCTAGATATTAAACATACATAACAATATAAATACTTTCCTTTACACTTGTGGTTTATACCGTTAGCAGAAAAAAAAAGTATGTTCCTATTTATCCTAGATATAAAACATACAATTAAAATAAAAATACTTTCCTTTACACTTGTGGTTGCTACCTTTATCAGTGATATTGAAATAATGATTTAAATTCTCCTCTCAATCTGGTGGCGCAGCAGACTCATGAGCGCAGCGCACTCTAGCGGTGGCTTTCGGCGGTAGCGCGCACATCTGTGACCCTCCTACACCGCGTCGTCCATCCCCACGAAGCCCACCACTGCTTGGGTCGTGCTGCCTTTTAAAGCAAGCAGACACAGCATGTCATTCTCTACTCTGCCAGAGGACGGGCCACGGTGAGGAGCTACTGTGGCATTTTACCCACCCTACCCCCAGTTGCCATCCCATAGTGTATGTTGTTTTGTTTCGTTTTTACCCTTTTTTAGTTTACGCGTATAGCTAGTTAGCCCTCAAACATGTACAGGTATTTCGGTGAGCTCCTCACCCGCTCCGCGGGGAGTGCTCTGGCCTCGGGGTGCGTGGACTCTGCTCTGCCCGCTACCTCGTCTCTTATGCGGGTCCGCAACTATGCCAACGCCGCGGACGTGCCAGACGATCCTAATTTCTTCAGGATGGTCGAGGGCTTCTTCGACCGCGGCGCTTCGATCGTCGAAGACAAGCTGATCGAAGACCTGAAGACCCGGGAAACCCCCGAGCAGAAGAGAAATCGTGTACGGGGAATCCTGCGCATCATCAAGCCCTGTAACCACGTCCTCAGCGTGTCTTTCCCCATCAAGAGGGACAACGGCGAGTGGGAGGTGGTGGAGGGCTACCGGGCCCAGCACAGCCAGCACAGGACACCCTGCAAAGGGGGTAAGAACCGCCGGTCCATTGACAATCGCTTTAGGCGGGCCATGTTTCTAAGCAGTTAGCACTGTAAACAAGCCCAGGGAGTCTGTGGGGAACGCAGCCTTCCGACTCTTGCCCATGTGCATTTATTCCGTTATCTATGCAAATGCCCAAACTGGTTTTCCATGCCCTCTCATGTCACCCAACATGTTTGGAAGGGTCACATTGTCGAGCTTCGACATTGTTGACCTTCCCCTACACCTGTGGCTGAACTTCACTTCAGCTGCTTGGCTATCTGCTAAGCTATTAGCAAAATGTTGATGACCCTCCCCCCACCAATATACACACAGCCTCCCCACCCTTTATACCCTTTCATGCGTTTTAGTGAAAGTCGAGTTTGTCGAATGAAATGACCTTTTGAACGTCTTCAATTTGACGGTGGCATATTTTGACCATACATTTGTATGCACCAAAGCTAATTATGATATTATTGCATCTGCCTACTGATGAATCATGCGTGGGTTTGTGGAGAGAGTGCATAATGCTGTTGTTCAATGGGCATTATCTAGTAGGCTGGCGTTCCTGGTTGCTGCATGTGATCCACGAAAAACATGCTGCCGTCATTGCTAATTAGCTGTTGATGCCAACTTTGGTTGACAGCTGATGCATTACATTAGAAGCATCGGACAAGCACCATGTCATACACGAGGTTGAGGTGAACTGACCCGTATTCTACCTTTTGAACAGTGTTCAATGAACTTGGAAGGGATTTTTGTTTTTGCAGTTCAAGGTTCAAGGAGGGACATTATTAGAGATTGCAGCAGTGCACTCTGGGTGATTGGAAGGGGAAGGGGTGGTTGTGTGTGGGGCAATACTATTTGTCAGCTGTTTGGATGTGGGGGAGGGTCCTGTAATAAGACGAGGCAGGAGGGACCCAAGATATTCTCAGTTCGAGAAAGACGTTTATGTCATTCTGCATTCTGGACTTGTTTGAATGAATGACGTTAATTTGACACTGGGTTGGTGTTAATGGTTTGCCAAATGTTTCAGTTACACTTGCTCAGTTTAGTTCGAGGTAGACACAGGCCTATTCCAGTGAGGAATGTTTGCTGTTGGTAACATAAGCTTGATAGTATTTCGCTTTTTGAAATGTCCTTGGACCGTTCATAATGTGATGTTTTGTTTATTTCAGTATGGGCTGGTTTCTAGTTCCCAGTCTGTCGTCAACAAAACATTTGACCCAACATTTTATACAATCCCAAAAAGGGACTAAAATAAAGGTTAGCTGGGCAGCTGTTGCATGGTACAATATAACATGTATTGTTGAAGTGTACCTAAATACCGCCACAGCTTTCAAACACAGGTTGCCTTTATTATTTATTAAGTAGTCATAAATACCCCCCCCCCCCCCCCCCCCCAAAGGAAAGACTCATTACTTCCTGTACAAAAAGCAGAGTGTTACAGAACAGTTCTTATTTTTCAAAGTTTAATCATTGACGTGGATCATAGACCTTTACACTGTGCTTCTTCGGTGAGGAAACAAAGTGCAAAGGCTATGCATCCTCCTCTTTGTGTAACTTTTAACACGGTGTGCGTTTGTCTCCTGTTTTAAGAAGTACAGCCACTCGACAAAGTTGTGTGTATGTGTGTAGTCGGCTACACAGGCCATCACGCCCACGGAGTAGAAGCGGAAAATGAATGAATGAGTGAAAAGTTTGAGTTTGGTCTGCAGTTTAATCCTCTCCTTTCAGGCCAACCATTCTGTTGTAGCCTCATGCGAACCCTTCTGGATCTCATTAGGTTACGGAGATGTAGCAGGAACCGCTATAGCAAAATAGGAACTCACAGAGGTTTCGTTATGACAGTGTGGGTACTCCTGCCAATTTGGGTTATCGAGGTGTAACTGCCACTGTCGTTGTGTGTGTGTGTAACTACCACTTAACCTTGTTCACCATTTAAGGCCCTGATATTGCCCCTTGTGTTGTATTTTTTATGAGTGCACTTTAGTTTTGTTATGTCTGAAAACTCCCCTCAAACAACCCCTTGTTGTTCAATTCAACTCGGGACTGGCCTCACTGGAAATGCAGACTCTGCTCTTTCGTATTTGTATAACTTCCTCACATCCTTTTTGGATGAACTGTCTCTTCCCCGGTCTGCTCCCTGAGATTGCTTGGTTGTTTAGTTTGTTATTAGGAAAAGCCTATTGCATACATTACACACTACCTCCTGTAATGCTATTAAGTGGCTTTGGGTTCACTCTGGTTAAACCGGTGGAGAGCGAGGATGAATGAAACGACCTGAATGGTGGCCGCCCTGTATTCCACTACAGTGGGAGGGGCTTTTCATGTGTGTGCTCTAGGAGGTGTGTGTGTGTTTTATGTGTTACTTGAGGCTGCACTGTTTACTTACGAAAAGGAATGGATTGTGCGGAGCTGACTGATGTCATATGTGCAGAGAGATGATGTCATTAAAGCTTTCTTAGTTGCTGTACAAACAGAAAAGAGGCGTGTCCCAACGATTTCTTCCCCCCTGGCTCCTTTAAAGTCAGCCAATCACAGAGAAGGCCCCCATATGCATTCAATGCACATACCTTCACTTGGGGAAAACAAGTCTTTGGGTGTTAGGGTTGTTTTCTCTGTCAAGCTGCAGTCTTCTATGCAGTGCATGCCCACAGGCTTATCTATACAATATAACTGTTGGATGGCTTCATGACATCAAGCTCACACATAATCTTATTCTGCCACTGGGTGGGAAGGAGGACTGTCACAAAGGCTGCCCATCTGGTTCTGGATGATAGGATTTGATATAATTCAGTCAGCCACACTAAGCAATGGGCTGTCGCCAAGGTGACTGCAGCAGCCAACTGCTAGCTTCCCATATTGAGAACCAATGACCCCAGGGTTATATTTCAGGGCTTAGATCCTCCTCCAGCGACCCACACACCACGTGACCTTCAATGGTTCTACTAAATCAGTGACCTTTGACACGTATACATGTGGTCATGTGTACCGTAGCACCAGAGAACGCGCACTCTGATTCGTCGTCCGCTCTGTTCCATCATCCACCCTGACTTGTAATTCAATTATATCGTTCCCCTTGTCGTCGGTTATTGATTTTACAAGGCTGCAGTCCTCTCTCTCATAACTGCAGCCTTTGAATGTTGAGTTAATGTTTAATGTAAATTTGCAAAACGGACTTCGGGAAGAGGGCTACTAAAGTCTTCAACCACTTGAAAAATGTCTTTATAGCAAGCTTAGATACGTCTCGTAATTTTTTTTATAGTATTTCAAATATTTGCACCTGAAATTGTAAACCTTAACACTTTCTTCTCCACCACAGTGCACCTATAGTCACATTATGTGGTGATTCTAGAATCCCCTTCTCTGCCTGACCCCTGGCTGTGTCTCTGTGTCTTCCAGGTATCCGATACAGCACTGATGTGTCCGTAGACGAGGTGAAGGCCCTGGCCTCTCTCATGACCTACAAGTGCGCCGTGGTTGGTAAGAGAGGAGCGCCGATCTATTCCCAACAGAGATCTCTACTGGAGATCCTTTCCATGGTCCCGTTATGAGTATCGACATTCGTATGACTAGAACTGTACTACCTGACTCCAGTGTGAGTTAATTCAGATTTGTATGGGTCCATTGTATAGCTGTCTGGTCAACATAATGATATACTATTGATATTATCTTATAGAGAGCGTCTGGATATTGCAATATAGCTTGCATTTAGTCTTGTCTCAAACACTTGGTTGTTTGTAATCGGCATGGTAACCCCTTCCCGCTTTCCAGATGTGCCATTCGGCGGAGCCAAAGCTGGAGTCAAGATCAACGTCAAGAATTACTCTGTAAGTCTAATCCGCCTGCACACACTCTCATGCAGAGAGTCTTTGTGTGTGTGTCTCTGTTGCAGAGATTCAAGTCACTGTCATAACTAGTACATGTGGTCTCGTTTCATGCACGTGGAAGCAATTGTGCGTGAGTTACAAACTGCTCAAAGAGGATTAGTGTTGGGGCGGATTGTTTGTTATTCTGCGGCACACTGGTTTGCCAACGTCCAATAGGAATCAGTGCTGTGTGGCTGGAGTCTGTGTACTCTGGCTTACTGCTTTACAGAGAGTTACAGTGCAAGCCCTAACCTCCCCTCGCACGCAGTTTCCATTTCCCTCCCACGCATGCACCGGGACGAGTAACGCAGGCACTACAACTACACTGGAGTAGCTTAGTGGTGCGTATCCCTTTCCACTGTTTTGATGGAAAGAAGCGGACAAAAAGTAGGGACTGACGAAGGGAGTGTGAGCAAAACTGACAAACAGGCTAGGGAGGAGGGGCCGTTGCAGGCAGAGAGGCCTGGTTATTTTTGTCAGCTGAAGCAGATAATTACTTCTTTATATCTCCAGAATGGCGCTTGATTTCCAAGGCCACTAGAAAAGAGAATGTTTGCCCATGGATAACCGCTTGCACATGATTAAAGAGGAGCTGCGAGCCCTTTTCGCCTCATCGCTGGTATTTCCCATTGGTTTCCTAAGTGTTCTGGTCAACAGACGGTGACTCAGACCTTTGGACTTCGAGAGGGAAAAAATGTAAAAGGCGGGTTTGTTTAGACTCCTTCTAGCAGAAACTGAAATAACTGCACCAGTTGTATGCAGCTAAGAGTTTCACAAAGAACCGGCACCATGTGTTGAAGATCACCCACTAATCTATAGACCTGTTGACCACAAACGGAAGCCGTGGCACAGCCAGTAACACATGCACCCTCTTTTTAACAATCAAAGGAAATCCCTTTCAACCTGACAATTTGAAAGTAATTCAGAATGAAGGGGCATCGTAAACGCTCTAGGCAGGATTGTCCTTCAATCCTGGCACTGTTAATCCTGATTGTATTTCGGGGATTTGTTGTTACATGTGTGTGATTGATGATGTCTGTTCTCTGTTAGGACAACGAGCTGGAGAAGATCACAAGGAGGTTCACCATTGAGTTGGCCAAGAAGGGGTTCATCGGTGAGGTCCATGTGTAAACCTGTACTAGCTGACACACACACACACACACACACACACACACACACACACACACACACACACACACACACACACACACACACACACACACACACACACACACACACACACACACACACACACACACACACACACACTATGTACATGCATGCATCTCCTTATATGGGCTGCTGGCAGTCATGTGTCAAACCCAAACATGTATGGCGTGATTGAATGTGTGGGTTCTATGGTGGTTGGTTGTCACGGTTTCATGCGAGGGCTTTCAGTTTACAGCCTCTGTAGGCCCCACTCATTGGCCACTTCACTGACTTATTCTTAGCCTGAACATGTGTAGCACGTGGTTTTGTCTACATTGAATGTAACCATTGGTCTGGTTAGAATGCTCTTTATTTAGAAAGTTATGTTACCACCTCTTATTTTCAGACCGGACGCACACACACACACACACACACACACTATGACCCCGCCATGTCCTGTTCAGATTTTGGCACATGTAAAACAGTTCCCTTGAGTTCCACACCTCATTTCACATACGCTGCCGTTTCCCCCTGTTGATACTTCTGTAAGAATAATGCGCATAGCGGTTACTTTCATGGTTGCTGGTCTAAATGCATGCCCTTGCTGTTCTCCCCAGGGCCTGGCATCGACGTCCCCGCCCCGGACATGAGCACCGGAGAGAGGGAGATGTCCTGGATCGCTGACACCTACGCTAACACCATTGCACATACCGTGAGTCGTACAGCCATTCAGACACATGCACACACACCTTAGTTTTACACATGCACCGGTGCAAAGGCCGAACTCACTAAACCCCTTTTGATTTGAGCTTTGTTCAGTGTTTGACAAATGAGTACTTGGCAGACACGGTTCATTGCTATGTTGCAAACATCACCAGATCATTTCGTCAACCATGGGCTCATCAAAATTAACCGCAAACTAGCTTTTGTTTGCCTGTGGTCTGAACAATATTTGCCCACGAGCCATGTATATGTTCTAATAGTCAAGTGATGAGAAATTGGGCAACGGGGCGTATTCCATAGGTGATCACCTGCATATAATCTTTTGTAAAGCTGGTTTTGCAAGGGAAAAATGTCACCAAAGTAAACAACTTGTCTTCGTCACACTCAACCCACCTCACCCATCACATCCGCCCTCCTTCCCTCCCCCTTCTCACACAAGGGGCCTGCCCTGTATACATTTCCGTACCGGGAATATTCTTCTGCAAAGGGCACCCGGGGAGGTAGCTGTCCCAGTTCTTATGTCGTCTAATCCTCAAGTCATTGAAGGAATTGCACCATGAACCCCAGCACCACAATGCACAAGGGAAATCGTACTACCTTCTAAGTCTATCTCTCTCCCTCTCCCTCTCCCTCTCCCTCTCCCTCTCCCTCTCTCTCTCTCCCTCCCTCTCTTCGCAGGACATCAATGCCCACGCCTGTGTGACCGGTAAGCCCATCAGCCAGGGAGGCATCCACGGGCGCATCTCAGCCACCGGTCGTGGTGTGTTCCACGGCATCGAGAATTTCATCCAGGAAGCATCATACATGAGCATGATCGGCCTGACCCCGGGCTTCCAGGACAAGACCTTCATTGTCCAGGTAAACGAGACACAGACTCCCTCACTCACACACACTCACACACATTCACACATTCAAATGATTGTATTGATGTCCACATCAATACAAGAAGATACAGGACATGCATATGAGAAGATGCAGACAAATCGAATAACAATATAATCACAATACAATATCAGTTGTATGTACAATTAAGACGCGCAGAGGGTTACCCGCAAACAAACGCATGATTTCCACATTGAGCAGTTTTTAGATCGCTGCTTGGCCTTCGTCTTTGAACATACCTGTCATGCTGGGGCCCCCTTACTGCTAGCTTAGGAACATGACCCAGGCCGCCAAAGATAAAAATCAGCAACTGGCAACTATAGCCTAGCTGTGTTATGGCTGGCACCTTTTGCTCATTAATAACACATTTGGTAAGGAAGCCTTCATCTTGAGGCTTTCCTCTAGGCTATAATCAAAGGTACAAACTACCTCTTAGAACCTCTTAGAACATGCACACACGCAAAGATACACACAAGCATGCGAAGATTCACACACATGTGAAGATCCACACTCATAATCATATGAAAGGAAAAAAACACAGACACAGAAACTCAGGCCAGGACACACGGTTTTTGAGATGAGGTGAAATGCACACCCGCTCTGCAGACTTTATGACAGACGAGCCGCAGAGAAACCTGCTGACGACCAGCACGTTTCTGTACAACCGGAGAGGTCAGCCTTAAGGGGACACGGACATTTAAAAACGTGCCCAGCTCAAGGACACACGCACATTGCATGTTTCACACAGACGCACACCCACACACATTGAAAGACAGGAGACACTGTGCCTCCCACAGAATTCAGGGCACTGGTGTATAGGTGCAGACTGGCGTTGATCTGCAGTTTGAGGGGAGTTCCACTCCACCTCTGCAGGATCTTGAGTCAGCGAGACAAGATGGCAACCTCGCAAGGACAATGACTCATCGTGTGTGTGTGTGTGTGTGTGTGTGTGTGTGTGTGTGTGTGTGTGTGTGTGTGTGTGTGTGTGTGTGTGTGTGTGTGTGTGTGTGTGTGTGTGTGTGTGTGAGGTATCCAAAATGGCAGAGAACAGTTATTTTTTTGTCTTCTCACATTGGGTTCCCTCATATTACACACACACACACACACACACACACACACACACACACACACACACACACACACACACACACACACACACACACACACACACACACACACACACACACACACACAATGCAAGGCACGTGTCCCAGCCCCCTTCTCCCCAGGCAGTGGTCTCCTTTTTCTGGGAAAGCGTTCTATATTTACCCCAGACCCTTACGACCGGGCGCTACAGTGTCTGTACGCCGTGAAGCAGTCTAACCTTCTTAAAGAACCAGATCCTTACAAACCGTCAGCAAGCCTAGCTTGACTGTATCAAGGACATCTAGTATTCACTCACTCACTAACTCACTCTCGGAGAACCAATGAAATGTGGGAGGGGTTGGGGTGCAGATGACGTGCAGGCCTATTGGGTGGGGCAGGGGTGTGTCAGAGGGTGGGGGTGGAGTCAGCGGACTGGATTGGTTGCCTGAGACAGCTGCTTGTGCTGTTTCATGGTGGCAAGGTTCAAAGTGTGTGTGTGTGTGTGTGTGTGTTTGTGTGCGTGCGCGTGGAGATTATGTGACTTTTAGGCTGGATTTCTGTAGCGATTGAGTGTTCTGACAAACATTAAAGACTCTTTGAGAGATCCGTACCATCGAAATAAAACCACAGATCAACGTGAAACCCCATTAGGACCAATAAAGGCGTTATTTTAGGGGATGAAAATCAAGTCGTTTGTAAACAGTCCCATTACTTTCACCCAGTTTGTTCTAACTCACACTCGTCCTTGGAAGGATGACTAACCGGTGGAAGTAAGGGGTGATGTTGACGTATGAAACCCTTCCGTTTTTGTGCTTTCAACCTGCGTCACTGCACATGTAGTTTCCTAATCTGACCACACGAGGGCACTCAAAGTACATGTCTCCAGTTGATCTGACATGGTGGGCAGCCTTCTCCTCTGCTACACTTAACCATTTCCATGCCCATTTACTGAACGGGTCAAAACTGCTAATTACCATCGGTCAATGACGTGCTGCATCACCCCACACGACACGGACCATGTTGATACGCTAATCAAATTGTTACACTCAAGTAACCATAACGGTGCCAATTTCACCCGACCTCGCCATCACTCCTACAATCAATAACCCCACGACCGTTTGACCCTTGAACCCAGGGCTTTGGTAACGTGGGCCTCCACTCCATGAGGTACCTGCACCGCTTCGGGGCCAAGTGCGTGGGCGTGGGCGAGATCGACGGCTCCATCTACAACCCCGAGGGCATCGACCCCAAGCAGCTGGAGGACTACAAACTGGTAACTCACTCACACACCCGTGCTTCAAGAGGACCTAGAATGACGGTGATGTGCAGTGTTGGATGTTGATTAACGTTCCCCTGGAGGCTATGTGCATTGACTCATGTCTCATGTGCACCCTGTGTGTTGACATATGTACTCCAGCCTGCACTGCCTCGTAGCGTGTGTGCCCGGTGCACTTGGTCACACGGCACCGTGATGATTTTCATACATATCCTTGATCATTTGCATGCCCCAAAAAGCCTACATGTAAATGTGGTCTCGGTTGATGCTTCAGGGCAAAATGATGCACTGAGATGCTGACTGTTACTTGTGTGTGTGTGTGTGTGTGTGTGTGTGTGTGTGTGTGTGTGTGTGTGTGTGTGTGTGTGTGTGTGTGTGTGTGTGTGTGTGTGTGTGTGTGTGTGTGTGTGTGTGTGTGCAGCAAAACGGCACCATCGTGGGCTTCCCCGGGGCCCAGCCGTACGAGGGCAGCATCCTGGAGGCCCAATGTCACATCCTGATCCCCGCCGCCGGAGAGAAGCAGCTGACCCGCAACAACGCCCCCAGGATCAAGGCCAAGGTAAGCGCGCACACTTTGATGCAACGGGATACACACCACGTGTATCCGTTACATGTGGTGTAGACACCTTTACTGGCTCCCCTTGTTTTGGGCCAGTGAAAGGCTAGGAATGCTAGACATACAATGCTGTGTGTGTGTGTGTGTGTGTGTGCGTGCGTGCTTTCATGGTAACTTGTCTATTGAGGATCAGAAAACTGTTGCACCGGACATTTTGGCCCCTGTTTTTTTTGTGTTTTAACTTTTGGTCCTAAATAAAGTATTCCAATGTGTGTGTGTGTGTGTGTGTGTGTGTGTGTGTGTGTGTGTGTGTCCTAGATTATCGCAGAGGGCGCCAACGGTCCAACCACCCCCGAAGCCGACAAGATCTTCCTGGAGAACAATGTCATGGTCATCCCCGTAAGGACACAGAATCCTCATTACAAACGAAACCATCAACTACATTACGTCATCATTACAAACTACACGATGAACTACGAAACATCTTTAAGAACTAGTTTTCATCATCAGTACAAACTTCACTGTGAAGTACAAAACATCATTACACACTACACTATGAACTATATGTCATCATTTCAAACTGCACAATAAATTACATTGGATCATCATTACCAACTACACTATGAACTACATTACATCATCATTGCAATCCAGCCCATGAGCTGCATTACATCTCATTACATACTACACTATGAACTACATGACCTCATTACCAACTACATTTCATCTTCATTACAAACGACAAGTTAGCTACCTGGCGTCGTCAGTACCACCACTACTATGAACTCCATAATGTCCTTATCCCCACCTCTGACCTCTGGTTCACTCTGGTCGTGCAGGACATGTACCTGAACGCCGGTGGTGTGACCGTGTCGTACTTTGAGTGGCTGAAGAACCTGAACCACGTCAGCTACGGCAGGCTGACCTTCAAGTACGAGAGGGACTCCAACTACCACCTGCTCAGTGAGTGTCGTGGCGCTGTAACACGCAAACACACACAGACGCACACACACACACACACACGGATGAGTTAGTCCTCACTGTTCGAAGGTCCATTATGTTAATGTTCACTGCTGGTTGTTCTTGTTTTGCTTTTGCTTTTGTTCGAATGTACTTGTACTGTACTTCTCAAACCTAGCAGTCTTACCATGCTCTAGAAGAATTTCTAGGGGGGACGCATGTATTTCGTATTTCGTTACTTATTCATTCTCATAACTTATTTGCATGAGTGAATAATGCTTTGGAATACGTGTATTTCTGCAGAGGCCAGTATACAGGTTGAAAAATAATGTGGGAAACCAATTATTATTTTAGTTTTATTAGTAACATATCATGAAAAATATTGAACTATTATACTGCTATAGTTTATTTATTATAAACCTCACAAGACTCGCACTCAGCCTCACCCTTTTTACAGTGCGATGTACCTGTTCTTTTTTTTCACTGAGGAATGATAGGTATGAAACTATTTATCGGTTTCTAGGAAGGGCACTCTTGTCTAACCTGCCTTTCTTTTGCGCTACTGGTTTGACGACGAGTTAAAGGGTTTCTATTCGCTAAAGACCCATGGATTAACTCTTACCATAATGGTGGTGCCTCCTTGTCTAATCCCCAACAGATGGGTTACTAGGGTGTGGTTTCTTAAACCTGTACTGCCTGTGTCTAATGGTTTTTCTTGAACGTCATCCTTATTTTTTTTACTTTATTGTTTTATTTTAGGATAAAGCACATCAAATAGAAAAAACAAACAACAAACAAACAACCAAAAAACCAAACGGAACAAAACCTCCATAGTATTCCAAAGACGAACGTCATCCTTACTAAAGAGAAATACATATTGAGCTAAGTGCGATACTTTCTAACAGTTTGGCATATGGTTTGCAACCACTGTTTGTGGTTTTATTTGTTGATGACTATAGCTATATATAGATTATAGCCTTTCTGACCTAGATCCAAATAAATCCGGCGTTATGTCTGCTTTTACAGAGCAGGCTATCCTTCCTGACTCAGATGTGTGACGTGTAACACAACAGTGTCAGCGTCTAGTGGACCTATAATATACACGTCGGGCAGCGACATTGCTTTCTAAACAAGGCCCGGGGGGACTGTTAGGTTGCTTTTGCTATCCGTGCACATTTATACCACTCTTGAAACGCCAGCTGAGTTGCTGATTGGTAACGTTACGGTGGTATTTGTGCGGTCAGAAGTGCGCTGTAGGAGAAATAAAAGGGAAGCCGAGAGCGGTTTGAGGCAGAAAGGCGGTGAAGAGCTCGTGACCGGCTGATCGCTCCCACTGCCAACTAGTCTGTTCCTTCTTCAGAGAGGTTTAAATCCCCAGAGGCGTGTTGCACACATGACAAGTCCTCAAAACGTCACACCCCTAGCCTCAGTGTGCCAGATCACCCCTTAAACACAGAAATCCATTCGGCTTTGTCCCCTGGCTTAGAGGCGTAACAAAAATGCCGTCCATCCCGTGTTTGTATGTTTTCTACCGAGAGCAAGGCGGAACAACATAGCAACATCCCTGCCTTAAAAAGGCTTTGTTACAGGGGCTCATGAGTCATTGTATTGGCACTTTTTGAAACTCTTGCTGTATAATGTATTTTTGTTTTCCCTGAACCGCTCCCTCTCGCTCTCTCTGACTCTGTGACTTTCTCCCTCGCTCTCTCCCTTCAGTGTCTGTGCAGGAGAGTCTTGAGAGGAAGTTTGGCAAGCAGGGAGGACCCATTCCTGTGGTTCCCACCGCTGACTTCCAGGCTAGGGTTGCTGTGAGTGACACGCACGCACAACACACACACAGAAATATGCATTAAATTTTGCTCTTGCACAGCAAGATGCCTTCTGAACACACATTTTTTTATTCACAAGGTATCGAATTACGCATACGGGTAGTAGCGCACCGTTTGGTATCGCAGTACTTTGTCAGTGTCGGTACAGCCCGAGCACGTACATGCACGCTATTCAATTTAAATGTTTGCACACCCTTATCATAATGACTTTGCAAACACCCGTCTTATTTGCCATCCTTGACATGCCCCAGGGATGGGCATCTTTTACATGGACCAATGTGATGTGTGAAGGGGAGAGGACAGTCCAGTATGTTAGTTCAAGGTCCGGGTTCCCTTTTTTGCCCTTTTTTGGGCATCCTTTTAGCAAGATGCCCTAAACCCTGCTCCTTCCCTTTAATGACATCAGTGTTTCCGCTAGAAAAAATTGGTGCCGGTCATGTGACCTGGAGGGTTTACATTTACAGGTTTAACGTTTTTTCTTTTTCTTCGATATTTGGCAGCTTTGAAGCGTGCCGCTGCTGACTTAAAGTCAAATGTATCGAGAGTGTCTCTGCTGCTTGCAATGCGCATAATCCTCGTGACTCTTCCTTCCCCAAGGCGGCTTCGCTGAGCAGTAGTGTTGTCACAAGAACCGATTCGATGCCGATAAGAAAAAAAAATTTTGATACTTGCTTTTTTCTGACAACGTCAGAACCGAATATACAACTTTTCACTCGGCGAGCCGTGTCGATTGTTGGCGGAACTGACGGGGGCAGTATACGCGTGTGAGCAGCACAGAGCAGACAGCGGCGCTGAAGAAGAAAACCTGCCGTCTTCGAAGAAAATGGCTTCAGCAGGTGACACACAAGACAGGTGCTTAGTGTCGCGTGTGGAAATATTTTGTATTCGAGGCGGATAAATCCGGAGCAATTCTAGACTCAAACAAGCCAACATGCAAACAGTGCCTAAGAAGTTTTCAAACAAAAGGAGGAAGCACGTCAAACCTGGCCAAACACCTCAAAGACAGGCACCCCGACTTGTTTAGAGAATTCAAGGTGAGTGAGTTTCCGTTTACTATCACTGTTGTGTCACGTTATACGTTAACCCGAATATGCCTATGTTCCGTTCAGTCATTTGGGCATGAGAGTCAGCTGGGGCGCAGCCGTGCAGGCTTCTACTCTCTCGCTCAGTCGCTCCCTCATGTAGATGTTTAAGTAATGTAACGTAAGGTGACATGATGAGATACTGTCTGACAGTCTCTTACCTTATGTTATTTAAACTAGGGGTGTGAACGGTTACAAAAAATTGTAAACGGTTACACAACCCCTTTTTTCTTGCGCAAGCAAGAAAAAAAAAAAAAGAAAAAATTGTTTGACCGGTTGCCATGGTTATCTCTGTGTGGTTAATTTGCAGTTGCGGTGTTAATTAGGATGTTGTCAGCTTCGTATCTGTGGTATAAAGGTTGGGACGAATTTCAAATTATAAATATGTACACTTTATGTTAAAAGGATAGACCGTCGCGATTCCCATTGAAACGAATGGCGCGTGATTATTCTTCAAAACGAGACCTGGTAAATTGTGAAAAATGAATTAAACTGTAATCAGACAACGCGGTTATATGCTATAGACCCTAGAGTATCTATGGTATAAAGGCTGGGACGAATTTCGAATTATAAATATCTACACTTTATGTTGAAAGAATGGACCGCGATTCCCATTGAAACAATGGCGCGTGATTTTATTTTTTTTACGGTTTTCGTGTACTGATTTTTCCTAAACGGTTATGATTTACTAACCGGTTACATGTGTACCCATGCACACCCCTAATTTAAACAAAGTTTTTTTGTTTTTTTCCCTTTACAGTACGAGTGTGTGCCAGACCAGGAGAAGCAGGAAGAAAGTCACACACTAACACAGCCAAAAAGAGTTTCTGTGCATGGACCAAGTCCCCATCTACACAGTAGAAAAATCTGAAGGAAGCGTTTGAAGAGAAAATAGAGGAATGGAAGTTTGACATTTCAAGAATGGCAGGCAACAGATAATGCCTCCAACAACAAGAAGGCCTTTAAAGATGACTTCACGTGGATTCCTTGTTTTGGTCATACTGTCCGCAGTCAACAAAGCCATTGATATTAACAGGGTATCTGCAGCATTGTCAAGGCTTCGTAAAACAATATCTGCCTTCACCAGATCACCAAAACTTTCACGTCAACTCATCAAAAAACAGAACTCTCACTCCAAGAACATAAACTCATACATGACGAACCCACTCGTTGGAATTCATCATATGACATGGTAGAGAGATTTCTGGAGCAGCAGCAAGCTGTGTGTGCACTGCTGGCAGAGGACCGAAAGAAGTGGCATCTGATGCCCAAAGACACTGACATTACAATTTTAGAGACCCTGAAAGAAGTCCTCTGACCATTGAGTCCCTTCACTGATGCACTAAGTGGTGAGCAGCACACCACCCTCTCATCTGTCTTGCCCCTGACATGGAAAATGTTCACAACTCTCAATGATGAAGAGAAAGACTAAATTCTTGCTGGGGAGATGAAGTGGGCCATCAGAGATTATCTAAATGTGCGTGTTAATGATGACAAGCAGTTGCTGCTCATTTTGAACAGTGCTACCTACCTTGACCCCAGGTTTAAGGACATGTTTGTTTTGCTTAAGGAGGAAGTCAAACAATGTCTCCTGGGCCAAGTAGGCGGACTTGCTGATCCTAACAGAAGTCAAAGCCATGTGCCAGACCCAGGACAGGAAGAGGACTCAAACCTAGTCAGGCCACAGAAAAAGCAGAAGGGTGACTTGAGACGACTGCTGTCAAGTATCCAAGGAGAAAAGAAAGGCAGTGGTGCTACCCCCTCAACTCCTGGAGAACCCCTGTCCCGAAGTGATAAGCTGAAAGATGAGTATCAGGTATATGAAAAAAAGAGGATCCACTTTCCTGGTGGAAAACAAATGCACGTACTCTACCTCAGCTCTCTGATTTTGCCAGAAGGTATCTGTGCATTGCTGCATCAAGTTGTGCTTCTGAGAGAGTTTTCAGCACTTCTGGCTTGATTGTCAGTCCAAGACGGTCAAGACTGACCCAAGAAAATATTGACATGTTGGTGTTCCTTTCAAAAAACCTGGAACTGACAAAGAAGTTCAAAAATCCTTAAGTTATGCCTGTTGGAACCTAGTATTAGAGGTTTTAGTTATGTGAGATCAGGCTCCACACCACTGTTGTTTTGTTATTTATTTGCATATTTATAAGAAGAACAATATTGTTTGTTTTATATGCTTGAAGGCTCCACGCCACTGCTGTTCTTTTTTGAATGTCAAATAGTTGAATATTGTTGTTGTTTATGACCATATTTATAAGCACAGTATTGTTTGTTTTTATACTGGATGGCTATAGGCCACTGCTGTTCTTTTTTGAATGTATAGTTACCTGTTGGCAGCTGGTACTGCAATTTATATTCTATGCAAAAAGATGTTGAAGCACAGTGGTGTTAAATACTTGACATTTTGAAGCAGTTTTCAATAAATTAGTGAATTTAAAAGTACATGGGTCCTGTTGTTGTTTTTAAAAAATCGTGGTATTGAATTAGTATCGAAATTCACAGGTATTGGTATCGACTACTGAAATTCTGGTATCGTGACAACCCTATTGAGCAGTCTTTATTAGAGCTTAGATCGGGCCCAGAAAATCAAGCCCGACCCGGCCCGAGCCCGTGCACGTTCTGTCTGAGCCCGGCCCGGCCCGACACATAAACTGTAATGATGAGCCCGAGCCCGATTTCAACCCAACATTTTTTTAATACATGTGTAACTTTGTACACATTTGTTACTTGGGCCTACTCTGCTATATGTAAGGGGTAATGTATAGAACACTGGTCATTATCGGGAAAATAAGCCCTGACAGGGCGAACAGGACACCGACGCGCAGCGGAGGTGTCTTGCGATAATGACCGGCGACGTTCTATACATTATCCCACTTATTACACGGCTAAAACCCTCATTGTTTAACATGAATTGGCTAAACAAATGACCACTGTAGCATATTTAAACGCAATTCAAATTGTGCAGAGAATTATTTCCATTTGTCATTCTGACCGGAGACATTTAGAATTTTTGGTCCTCCTCATTTTTTTCCGGTCAATGACCGGTAATTACCGGACAACAGAAACTCTGAATGCCATGTGTCTGCAAAATACAGTATTTCAATTAAAATGCTTTGGCTAAAAGCCCTTCACTTGTATTCATTCAGACCCATTTCTTTCCTCTGGTATGCAGGGTGCCTCTGAGAAGGACATCGTGCACTCTGGGCTAGCTTACACCATGGAGAGATCTTCCCGGGTAAGGACACACACACACACACATCACAGTCTAAACCAATTTAGCTATTCAAAGGACAAATGCGCTAAATGACATGACGACCGTGGTCGTTGGTGAGGTTCAGATAACCTGACGACAACAGGCCCGGCCCGGGCCGTACTAGTCACAGGTTTTTAATTTAACGGGTTTTACGGGTTTAATATCTTAGGATAGGGGCGGCAGTAGCTCAGGAGGTAGAGCGGGTTGGCTGGTCACCGCAAGGATACTATTCTGATCCCCGGCTCCTCCTAGAGTGTCGAGGTGTCCCTGAGCAAGGCACCTCACCCTAACTGCTCCCGAAGAGCTGGATGTCGGCTTGCATGGTTGACTCCAACGGCAGTGTGTGAATGTGTGCATGAATGGGTGAATGTCAGGCAATATCGTGAAGCTATTTGGATAAAAGCGCTATATATAAATGCAGTCCATTTACAATTAATCATGGTGGTGTTTTGTGATGGTTTTCTGAACGTTTGTATGCTTTTGCAGCAAATCATGCGCACGGCCAGCAAGTACAACCTGGGCCTGGACCTCCGGACGGCGGCCTACGTCAACGCCATCGAGAAGGTGTTCAAGGTCTACAGCGAGGCGGGGCTTACCTTCACCTAAACGGCCAATCGCGCTCCGACTCCCGCCGACGACCTCGCGTTCCCCATTCCCGCCCTCTTAGTCGTCATCATCATCATCATCATTGCCGCCCAACCCCAGACCCAAACCAGCCCCCCCGCCCCGCCGCCCTGAAGAACACATCTGAGTTTACGTGGTGGACGTCTGTCCCTCTCTCTATCTGTCCCCCTTCATGCCCTGTGCCGTAACACAGAGAACCACAATTCTGTTCTGGTTTTTGAAGATCTTATTTTATATATACGAAGAAGGATAGCAAAAAAAAAAGAAGTCCACCTGCGCTAAATGTTCCTCTCGCAGCCGTCAGTTCATTCGTGGGCGTGTTCGTCCCTGTTCATTTTTTTTTTGTATTTTGTTTGGTGCCATTCCGCCAGAGCTTAAGATGCCTTAGTTCAGAATGAATTCCCGTGGTTTATACAAAGTTGTATGTCTATATGTAACACCAGATACAGGTTAGAGAAGGTGGGTTTAAGATACTGGGCCGGAGGGGGAGTGTGTCAAATCTTGAGTTTTATTTTAAATTCCTATAAATGTTAACGTATTTCAACGCATGCTCCCCCCCCCCCCCCCCCCCCCGCTGGGTTCTCTATCGTTTATGCTCTGTTCCAGTATACCCTGTTTTCTAAGACTGTCTGTGGCTAAGACAGACAGACAGAGGGTGTGAGAGAAGGAGAGTGATGTTCACTGTGACAGTAGTTGTTCAAATGGTCCGCTTCCCACCGTCCACGTTCTGGCGCTACACAAATGACCTTCATGTTTTTGTCTCTTTGTTGAAAACCAATAAAACAGAATGAAAAACACGAACGCGGTGCCTGCGGTTGATTCAGCTTCAAATTATGAAGGATTTTTATTTTCATGGCGATAACAATTCAGTGCCACCATTTGGAACACAGCAGTATGTAGATCAAAGTTCCATTCTTATGTTACTTAGTAACGGGGGTATATGAGTAGATTATCGTAATTCA
The DNA here is from genome assembly GCF_949987615.1 of Pollachius pollachius. Taxonomy (NCBI): domain Eukaryota; kingdom Metazoa; phylum Chordata; class Actinopteri; order Gadiformes; family Gadidae; genus Pollachius; species Pollachius pollachius. The sequence continues at coordinate 8,038,679 of NC_136952.1, forward strand.
TTCCTTCAGCTCCTTTATGTCCCCAGCCATTTCAAGCCCACTTTGTGTCACGGATGTCAACGTCTCTATCCCCTTCACCACGTTCTTGAATGAAAGGGACTTGACACCTACAATTACAAAACCGCACACACACACACACACACACACACACACACACACACACACACACACACACACACACACAGAGCTTAGATAATCCCCAAGTGAAACTAATATTTGATATATCGATTCACGAAAAAAGCCAACATTTTTAGTTTTGAATGAATATATATTATATGTCTTCTAATCCAAGTTGTTTAAAAGTCCAAAAGAATTGCATACATGTAAAGATTAATATTTATATATCAATATATGGGTAAATATATATTTACTTGTGTGTGTTGTTTTGTAGTTTAGAATTTCATTTATGTAGAGTAAATTCTACATTAAACTGCAATCTACCGCCAAACCAATCCCAGTCTGGGAATAGCAGAGAAAAACAGTTGGAAAGGCATGATCGAGACAAACGTTACCTTTGCCCTTTTCTTTAGGCTCTTTAGGTTTTGCTGCTTTATCCTCTTTCGGTTTTGCTGCTATAGCTGGAAAACCATTGAGAGGGAAATATCATGATATAACAACACAGAATCAGAATGATCAAATATTCCAAGTTGCAGATGTGCATCTCTATCAAAGATGTACTCCAAAACTCTCCAATACTCAATATGCTCATATTCAAGATCCGGACATCTAGAACCGATCAGGAGGTTCACAAGTATGCATGATGGGCATACCGATTATATTGAAATCAAAAATGATAAAACAAAACCACATACCATTGGCATCCATGCCTGTTGATCTGCTGTTGCCCATGATTAGTCAATGTTTGGGTTGTGCATGTCAAAGTGTTTTATATGAGCCAGCCTCAAGAACTACGTCCCGCCTCCACACACACAAACACACACACACACACACACACACACACACACACACACACACACAATTCTGTTATACCAGAATTTCAAATTTGGTATCGACACTTTCCTCTCTACCCCGATAACGAAACCAAAACAATCCCACGGTGACTCTTAACTTAACTGAAAATGGTAACTGATTGAATATTCTAAAGATCAAAATGGTCAGACAGTTAAACATAACAATGTTCTTGAGCAAGGCACTGAGCAGCAGAGCTGGAGTTGGTCCCTGGCAGCTGCCCGCTGCTCCTGGTGCTGCAGCTGGTGATGGGTCTGGGGTGAAATGTGCAACAACAGAACAATTTTCATTCTTTAATAACATGTATGGTATAACCAGTTTCATCCATGTCTGTTGAGCTGCTGTTGTCCATGATTAGTCAATGTTTGGGTTGTCCAAGGCAGGGTGGTTTATATGAGCAAGCCTCAAGAAATACGTGCCCCTCCACACACACACACACACACACACACACACACACACACACACACACACACACACACAAGCACACATAAGCACACACACACACACACACACACACACACACACACTCATACATGGTACATGGAACCACACCCACAACACCTGCAACCACACATGCTAATGCAATTGGAGACCACACATGCACACGCGGGTCTGCAGGGATCTCATGAACGATATGTGCAATGTGCAACGACAGAAAAAATAAATAATTCTTTAATGACATGTATGGTATAACCAGTTACAAACCCATTGCTTTTCACTAAGACACATTTCTTGGGTATAGGCTGACACCATGGAGAGATCTTGTAAGGACACACACACTGCACATTCAAATCAAGTTTGGAATTGATGAGCTCAGAGGAATATGGAACTGGTTCTCAACTTGAACCAGTTCCGGTTCCAATCTCTAGTGGATTGTGGAGGAAGATAGCATAGCCCCCAGCCTCCAGTTAATGACAAGATACCAGTGTATCACCCAATAATAACTATTATAGAGGCGGTGTACCCCTGCTGGTTTCTCTAACCTTTACACTCTGTTCCAGTATACTCTTTTGTAAGACTGTCTGTGGCTAAGACAGACAGTCAGACAGAGGGTGTGAGAGAAGGAGAGTGAAAACCAATAAAACAGAATGAAAAACACGAAGAGCCTGTTGTTGATTCAGCTTCAGATTATGAAAGATTTATTTTTTCATGGCGATAACAATTCAGTGCTGCCATTTGGAACACAGCAGTATGTAGATCAAAGTTCCATACTTATGTTACTCAGTAATGGGGGTATATGAGTAGATTATCGGAATACAAGTTAGTAATTCAATCCTCCAGCTCCTGTATGACCTTCGCCAGTTCAGCAACATCTTTTGTCATGTCTCTCAGCTTCTCCATCCCCTTCCACACTTTCTTGACTGAAAGGGACTTGAACACTTCAACACCTACAATTACAAACGCACACAGACACACACACACACACACACACACACACACACACACACACACAGTTTAGATAATCCCCAAGTGAAACTAATATTTGTTGGGTGTATATCAATTCACGAAAAAAACATTTTTTTTGTTTTGTTTTTAATGAATATATATTATATGTCTTCTAATCCAAGTTGTTTAGAAATCCAAACAATTTGCCTATATGCAATGATTAATATTTACATATCAATATATGGGTAAATATATATTTACTTGTGTATGTTGCATGGTATTTTAGAATTTCATTTATGTAGAGTCAATTCTACATTAATCTGCAATCTACCGCCAAACCATCGTAGTCTGGGAATAGCAGTGAAAAACAGTTGAAAGGCATGATCGAGACAAACGTCACCTTTGCTCTTTTCTTTAGGCTCTTTCGGTTTTGCTGCTTTATCCTTTTTCGGTTTTACTGCTTTAGCTGTAAAACCATAGAGAGGGAAATATCATGATATAACAATACAGAATCAGAATGATCAAATGTTCCAAGTTGAAGATTTGCATCTCTATTAAAGATGTTTTCCAATACTCCGGTTATTGTTTCTCATATTCAAGAACCGCACATCAAGAACCGATCACAAGGTTGATATGTATGCATGATGGACATACCGGTTATATTGAAATAAAAAAACAAAACATAAAACAAAACAACATACCATTGGCACCCATGCCTGTTGAGCTGCTGTTGTCCATGTCTGGTCAATGTTTGGGTTGTGCATGACAAGGTGTTTTATATGAGCCAGTCTCAAGAACTGCGCCTAACCCTAACTGAACAATATGTGAAATTTGCAATGACAGGAAACCTTTTTCCTTCTTTAATGAGGTGTATCGTATTACCAGTTACAAACCCATCACTTGTTGCTTTTTTCTCGCTCACGTTCAAAACAAGTTTCAAAACAAGTTTCTTTCAAAATAACCAGCGAGATGATTAGTCGATGATTAACCAATTCCCAACAACTTGCGTTGTCGGGAATTGATGAGCTCAGAGGAATATGTAACTGGTTCTCAACTTGAACCGGTTCCGGTTCCAATCTCTAGTGAATTGTGGAGGAAGATATATGGGGGTATGTGAGTAGATTATCGGAATACAAGTTAGTAATTCAATCCTCCAGTTCCTGTATGACCTTCGCCAGTTCAGCCATATCTTTTGTCATGTCAATAGTTAATAATACCCCCCTCTATATGGGTATTCGAGGGGACTTCCGTTAACGGTCTCGGTTGCAAGGGTGGGGGCCATAACCCCCCTTCCACTTCCAGTCTGTGGGGATTGCGAAGGGTGGGGGGGTGCCTCTGTGTATGTGTGTGTGTGTGTGTGTGTGTGTATCTGTGTGTGTGTGTGCATGTGCGTGTGCGTGTGTGTGTGTGTGCGTATGTGTGTGTGTGTGTGTGTGTGTGTGTGTGTGTGTGTGTGTGTGTGTGTGTGTGTGATTGTGTCTATGGAAGGCAGGTGGCAGCCTAAGGTGGGGTGCAGCGAGCGTTCATGTTGGGGCATGCCTGTATGGGTTGAAAGCTGTAGTTGTGTCTTAATGGAACGGCTACGTCAAGTCTGCGTCACTCATTAGCTCCTTTGGGTGCACCCCTCTGTGTACGTCATCCTAAAATGACTAGTGGGTTTCACACGTGCCATGAGTACGGACGGCCAACAATGACTTCTTCAACTCCCTGTGCAAGATAGTGTTGAACATTCTACAAGGCAAGATACCGTTGACCCCCAGTCAACACAAAAGATTTCATAAGCAAAAGAAAGACATCAGATTGCTGGCCAGTAAGACAATACTGATTTCTAAAAAGAAGAAGAGACTCATCAATCAGACTTTTTATGGATTTTTATTACCGCTGCTGTCTGTAGCAATACCTCTAATCACAAGCCTTTTCTCAAGAGGGGGTTGATTGATATTGTGATGGAGCACCCTCACAAGGTGTATCTAGTTCCTCAACATCAGCTCGACGCGTTAAAGCAGCGTTACTCATTGCGCGGCTCGCATGACAGTAAAAAGATAGTGATCTGATCATGGATTGAATACAGATATTTCAAAAAAAAAATTAAAACAAGCAGATAAATATCATAAAACCTGTTAAAAAACTAATGTGGCTGCACCAGATTGATTCATTTTACATTGAATGGTAAAAATATGTATTGAAGGGGGGTATTCTATTGATAATATTGAATCCATTATTTTTTTACAAATATTTTAATAAAAAGTAATAACTTATTCTTCAATAACTTCCTTGTTATGTGACCCAGTGTCTCCACATTATTCCAGAAAATAGTACACAGTCACACACGTCTTAATTTTCCTCTCAAAGTGCACCAGATTGATGCATTCTAGGTTAAAAGGTACCAAATTATCTTCCGGGGGAGCATGCCCCCGGACCCCGCTAAGGACTGGGTTCCCTCCACAAAATTCTGTGGGGAACACCGCTTCGGGGATGACATATTAATAAGCAGGCATACTTATGTATGACTGGATTTATAGGTTTTGATACTTTGCGGTAAAAATGTCTCTCCTGTTGACTTTGTCCTGTCAGTGCGGCTCTCCTGAAAAAAATAGTGAATACCACTGCCTTAAAGCATAACAACCCGGTTATTCTGTGAGACAGACTGCTGAAAACGAGTTGGATAAAGCTATTGAGGCTGTGTTGAACAGACCCGATACTGAACTGCATGAGAAAGCCTGGTTTCTGCAGGTTAAACAAGGACAACATGAGCAAGGGGCATTAACTCAAAAATTATCGCTTTCTGAGGACGGGCCCCAGGTTCATACAACGGCCGAAGAGGATCGTGGTGACGGCTGTGGGGATCGTATTTTTGATGAGATAATGAGACATATACCAGCCAAAAGCAAGAGAAACGCCGAACACATCTCGGAATCGCTAAAGAAATCTAAAGATGTATCATGGTCAGATAAGGGCGAGTTTGTGTTAAAAGGAGAAATTAAAGGGTCCCAAAATGTATGATTTGTTAAAGAATGTTACTGCTTCCTACCACGTTTTACATTCTGACAGACCACCGGGGTGGATTGCTTTTCCGAAATCTTTAGCCCGTAATAATGTATCAACATCTATTCCTATAGTAAACGACTCAGACAAACGGTTGACACATTCAAGTACAACCCGCCATAAAATGCGTATGAGCCAGTGGTTGCAATTTTGTTTTTTGAGTGTGTGTGCGTGTGTGTGAGTGAGTGAGTGAGTGTGTGAGTGAGTGAGTGAGTGAGTGAGTGAGTGAGTGAGTGAGTGAGTGAGTGAGTGTGTGTGTGTGTGTGTATGTGTGTGTGTTTAGTAGTGTGTAGTAAAAATGAAATAAAAACAAACAAACTAAACTTTTTTACTCGCCAATGTATTTATTTTCAAAAGGACACCCACAGATACACGACTGGACACATATCAAATCATGGTCCATGCACACATTAGGTTGTACACGTCTAACAAAGTCGTATACCTTTTTATCATTGAAAAGGTAGATTGTCGTCATACATTCTCAGAAAGTTTTGATAGGATACACCTTTTTGCATATGTAACAAGAAAAATACACAATGTTGTCCACAGGCGGTACTTAAATGAACAGCTATGTTCAAGAAATCGCTGTATGGCATCAGGAAACTCTGTGTAGGTGGGAGGGTTTCCATAGGAGTCAAAAAAGTATCCCAGTCTTTGGGGCGTAATTTATATATAGGTAACCAATGTGCACCGGCTAAATGTGAAGGTTCTGTGTTGACCACCAGCATGACCGGTGGATGATGAATGTCTCTAGGTAGACGATCGCACGGTACGGCCCCTAGAAAAGAAGCTTTTTGAGCAATTTTCTGACCGACTGCTTTCTGACCGTCACTGTTAGCTCTATAGCATTGGTTCTCAAAGTGCGGCCCGCGGGCCAAGGGTGGCCCGCAGAAACATTCCTGGTGGCCCGCAATGACATACAGATGTAAGTAAAAAATAAATAAATAAATAAAAAAAGGATTTTAATTATTATTTATTTTTTATTATTATATCAATATTAATTTAAACAAAAATAAATAAATATAAAGAGAAAAGTCGACTCTCTCTAGCTTTCAATTAAATCCTGTTACATTTGTTAGCTTTAATCCGACTGTACATTACTTTGAAAGGATGAACCTCAGTTTCGTGATTTAGACCTCACTTGACCTCACTCCCAGAGGTCCATGGTGCAATGTTTTTTTTCAACACTGGGATGCTGACGGCGTTTCCTGCCATTTTTTTTTTCTTTTGGCGGCCCTCAGTCAAATTTTGCGTTCCTAAATTGGCCCTCAGCTGTCAATATTTTGAGAACCCCTGTTCTATAGTATTCATATTGCAACAGCTTTTCAGTAATAGTCCAGCAATACCTAACGCCTGTTTGATATTTCTATCACTGAATCATAAACCGCAAAACGTTGTAGCCAAAGCTGTTCTGAATCGTACTTCTAGCCTTACGTTCCCTGTATTGACTAGCGACACATGATGGCCACATCCCTCATCCGCTTCAAGATTGAAACAAGACAAAGCGTAACCTTGACCAAATTCATCGCGATTAATGGCTATCCCTCTATCTTTCAGCTGACGACCTGTAGCCTGAATAAGCTGGAAATATTCTCTGGTATACAGTCCGTTTCTAAAGTCAGGTTGAAAGGGTTTAGCGGGGTAGGATTGTCCATGGCAGTACAGGGATAAAAATTCAGCACCGAAATGCTGGAATCTGAATGGATTCCTTGTATAGCTCCCCGTGAATGCTTCGTTATCCACAAAACTTCTCCATTGTCCTGATTGCTTATTCTAGTACCAGCGGGGATAGATACATTCTTTATGCATACCCTATCAACAGGGTGTTTTACGTTAGATTGTGTCAACGCTCGGGCATGTGCCAATTTGCATCATACATTTGCAGACACAATACCATCGAACATGAGACAAAAATCGTTTTTTGCTCTAATGTATTGCTCTCATGCGAAGATCAACGCCGTTAATGGTTGGTTGGCTGCTTGGTTTAAATAATACTGAACGTATTTTTCCTCGTCGTAAGGCGGTCTATACCCCCTCATCCTAAAAAGAGGGCTAGAAATTTTGTTGTTTTACGGGTCTAAAATGCAGCTTGAGGATCACTTTACCGTATGTAAACGGAATGTTTGTATTTTGGTCAGACTTCAGATCGATTTCAATATCACCGAGAGGGTCTCGGGACACATGAACTTAGTGCGGCTTGTCAAACATAAGAATGCAATGGCTCTTGCTAATGTCGGTTATATTAATACTCCTTAATAGGGGCACATAGCTATCTCCTACCAACTGATGGTCAACAATGTCGCTATAAATAAACATGTTGTAACTGTAACCAGGGTGAAACGACGTGTTTTAGTTTTGTTGAAATGTCACCAAATGCTGATTAATATGAAGCCAGTATGTGTTTAAGTTATGTTCAAGGTACCTTTTTGTAACCTGTTCCAACTCCTATGTTAATGTGTTTATTATACCTGTACTGTCGCTTTAAGAAAAGTCCGTGTTTAGTGACGTATATTATGCAGCGCCAAGCTCAGAATGCCGTTATCTATCTGAGTGGAGGTATGTCGTTGTATTTGTCGTCATATTTGAGCATGTAAATCGTTTTGTAGACAATGAAAATGTTTAATGTGTAACTTAATGTGTTAAGGAATTAAGTATGTGAACATGCTACAGCGCTGTTATATATATCAGCTAACGCTTTGCAAATGCACTTTGTGAGTTTTTTTGTATACATGTGCGTCAGAGTACTACAGGGTTTCCCCGTGTGTTTGTTTGCTAGGAGGGAATGTGGTCCCGTCTACGACCGTTTACATGCAGTGACACGATTTTCTTTGGCTCATGCAGGTATGAATGTTTTATCTGTTTTGTGGGTATTATCTATGCTGGTCATGTTTATGTTTGTGGGAGTGCAGTCAATTGCATTCATTATGCTATTTTGTTTATTTTCATGTTATTGTTATATAATGTCAGAATGCTGTTATCTATCTGAGTGGAGGAGGGAATGTTGGCCTGTCTACGACCGTTTACATGCAGTGACACGTTTTTCTTTGGCTCATGCATATATCAATAAATGAGAAAAGCCATCCTTCATTGTTGTCCTTCCGCCCATCCAGCGCATTCACCCCGAACACAACGCAGACCATTATATCCGTTAACGGATGTGCGCCCATTCATAAACAGTAGCAGTGCGGGCACTCCCGTTACATAACAACCCCCATAGATATCGGTTGGGTGGGGCGCTTATTTTGACCGGGTCTTAATCCACCGGGTGACCTTCACCATCGTTGAAACCCAGGATAGCGCCCAGTTTTCATTTAAACTGGATAAATAGGGCGTCGTGACCATCAACACATATGCGGTTTCTAATAGCTTCATGGTGGAGCCTAATGTCACCAAAATAAACCTGTTTGACAATAGTCTTATTGATTTGCTGTAATAATGTTGCGATACTGTCGTAGAAGCCCAAAGTTATTACAATGGTAGCCCTCTGTCCTGTTTCAATACTACCAACGGTCACTGTAGTGTCCGAAGGAGGAAAGCTTTGCCAGCTGCAAGGGTACTGAGCGTCAATCAATCCTACTTCATAGAGTTGCTTGGTATGCATAGCTTTTGCTAGTTTAGTTCTAAAATTCCATATCCTATTTTGTGGATAGATCCCTGCAGACGTGTTACTTGCCAGAGTCACGTAAAACCCCCCAGCAGCCTCCTTCTCCATTGATCACCCTAGTTATACTGTATTATATTTCTCTTTTACGCCTCGACTATCGTCTTTTCAGAAACCCACGAATTGAAAACATCCGGCCATTTAACCAATACCATATTCTTACGCCTCACCTTCTTTCTATCTATTATCTTTTCTTTTTTGAATTCTTTGTTTTTAGCCACAATAACTTTATGCAGCTCTTTTTCATAAAAAGTTCCTTGCACCGTATCACCGCTATAGTCTTTCAGCTTGTAGACTGGAGGATGTCTTGATAGTCACTGTGATATTACAAAATATTCATCTGTTAATGTCTGCTCATAGCCTTTTCGAAACGTAGCTTTGACCTTTGAAATTCTAACCATATCGCCAACATCATACCTAAACACAATCTTTGCCTCGTGATTTGTTATGTAGAGGGAATTAAGTACTGTTTGCTTATTATCTTTAACGACACTGACGGGGGTCATTTTTATCGTTCTATGCTATGAATGGTTATAAGCGTGGACCATATCCTGTTGTTTATCCACGTATCGTTTTGAGTTGGCAGCCGTTAAATATCTCAACATGTTTGTTTTCAGAGTCCTATTGAAACGCTCAACTATACTGGCCTTAGTCTCGTTAGGGGTAGAGAATTGTTTAATATCGTGCCTCTCCAGCAGACGCTGAAAGGTCTTGTAAAATTATTTTCCAGCGTCAGTCTGAAGTTTCTCGGGGGTACGTCCTTCTTTGAGAATATCTCCGAAAGCTTTACTGACGTCGATAGCACTCTTGGATGGTAAAGACCGAACCCATGCGTATTTTGAAAACACGTCGATACTCGTCAACAGAAAACGCACGCCGTTGTTTTCGGGGGAGTACTCGGCCATGTCCACTAAATCGGCCACGAACTGTCTATCTATCCCACTAACCAATACTCAATTTCTACGAAAATGTTTTGGAGTCGAAGCGTGCAGGGTATATGCGTCCTGCTGCATCAGCCATTTCTTTACATATTTTAAAGGAGGCACCGGCCCTTTACTATGCTTAAGGGTCATTCGTAGCTTATTAATGCCGCCGTAACCCCCAGGTCCGGCGGGTTCGTAATAAGTTTTAGAAAGCAGTCTATCCATATCGCACGCCGATGCCAAACTGAATACTGACAACACGCATCAGAGTTTACACCTTTTTATTTTAAACTTCCACCCACTCTCAACAATGTCGATATACAACTTGCAGACAGCTTTATTTTTCTGGACCATTTTACAAGATACCATTCGAGCCATCCTGAGACACTCTTTTTCATCCTTATTTAACTTTAAGACATCGGATACAAATGAACACACACATATTACATGACCGACGGTAAAACGCCTACCATCAGAGAAACGGTTAATTAAAGCGGTTAACATTAAATCTGTAGGCCTATCATAAGAGAATTCTATGACCAACTCATTCCAATCATTATACACACGTCTGATATAAGTATTATGATTGATAAAAACATTATTTTAACGTACTATACATCAAAACAGCATTTGATACAGAATCACTAAACACATAAGCAAAAGAAATCAAATTACCCATTATAAATTACAGTATGTAACCTACAACGCACAACGCCACTCCAATGTACGACGCCACAACCGTGTTGCTTCAATATTTTACTCTGGTGTTCAGGGGACACATACTTTCTGCCCATCTCGTCCAATTTATCCATAACATAGGTTTTGGACAGTAGATCACATAGCATAGATTCAGCTACACCTATGATTTTTTTTCAGGTGCCACCGATAGACCCGTTGTGTTTTTTAAAATAGTTTCTAAAAGTATCTGGAAGGGATATCTACCCAACACATCACAAATATCATCGTAATGGGTTTCTTAATGATACTGAGACGGTCTATACAGGCATGCTTGGCGTCGTTGACTCGGACATTTGCACCCGCAGCCCCAACAGTCTGGACAGACCTTCTGGTCGACGATGGCAGCCACACAGACACCCGTGGTATATCTCAGAACACCCAGGGATTCAGAGTTTAAACGGCGCTGTATCGACGCGGGCCATCCATCTGCTCCAATACCCGAATCTGTAACCAGCTCACTGTCGGGCCCCACATGTGGCAGAAAGGTCAGTTTCAGTCCAGTCAGATAGTAGGCTAATCTTGAAGCCGTTCGCTATGTTCGGGTTGTTCACAATTTATATAACCGCACTCTGTGTTGGCTTCGTCATGTGGGGGATGATCAGCATACACCTGTTCTGTGCAACATAAAAACAAACATACATTAGACATACACCACACACACACACACACACACACACACACACACACACACACACACACACACACACACACACACACACACACAATAATATATTAATATATATATATTCACCATTTTCTATAGTTAGTGGCTCGTTGCATCCAACCCTACCAGCACCATACCACCATCGCGGTGATTTGGTGCACTCTTCATCAGCATCCGATAAAAATAGCTATTTTTGAACATTCTTAGTAGCGCTTGTGCTCCTTGGGGTATCGGGGTACCACTCAATGGGGGGACATGGGTACTTCTTGACCATTCTGTAAATCTCCTCAAAAATCGAGCATATAGAGGGCCAATCACACCACTGGTAGTGGCACTCTGTTTCATTCTTCATCCTCTGTACCACTTGTTGGAGTCAACTAACAGTGTTTGCAACGCGAGCGAAAAGAAAAGACAATGTTCCTTCGTTTTAAAATGTTTACTTGAAAGTCTTCAAGATAAAATACGCGTCTTCACACGGTATAATGCACGGTCTTACGCACGGTAAAAAAACTGTAGCTTCCATCAACGTCAAACTACAAACTGAATTACGTCACCGCCGTTACCGTTATAACTATACAGTGATGTCATTACGTAAAAATCCCAAAACATAGAAAATAACATTTTTAACATTTTTACATCACTGAATTATGCATTTTAACAGTTTTACACATTATGAATTAACATGAAATTACTGTTAGCAGTTTTTAATCATTTTAAACTAAATATTTATTATAAATCAATTATTGGCAGATTGGCTCTTACACCACTGGATAAAAAAGAAGAAACAATCGGCAGATTTTACAGCACTGTCCCAGGGAGGGTGTCTGCCTGTGCAAAACAGGGCCTCCGGTAACACCCTTGGATCAACGCATCGCTTGAAAAAAATGAACTTGGTTCTTTTGTTTGTATGCTAGATGTACTCCATGTGGTATAACACATCTCCATAAGCCCATCTCCATTGGGTGACAGGGGGTCTCTGTGTGTATACCCAACGCTCAGCAGCTAGCTCAGGGCATACCTTTTCACGGAAACGTACCCATCTTCTGTAGACATACGCATCTCATCATCACAGTCTTTTGCTTTCAATAGGACATAATCATCGATGAATGAAATTACGTACTCAAAGCTGTTCTCTCCTTTGTGCCTGAATGACACTTCGGTACGCTGGTCTTTCACCCCTAAGATAGGTCTCATTCTTCTAATTGGAGCATTAAGCAGAGACACATTTCCATCAATAGAAGCAAGGTTTGATTGAGGTGTATGATAACCGGACATACCCATAGGTGGTTGATTTTCAATGTCCATTATGTTAGTCACACTTTTCGCTGGTTGTGTGGAGTATGTTGATATGAAACGCTGTCTGTGGCTGGGCTATAGTATATAACAATACAGAATCAGAATGATCTCCAGAATGACTTCATGAGGGACTGTATAACAGACTAAATCTCCTTCTGTGTCGATAATGTGGTACCTGCTAGGAAAGTGAGGTGCTTTGCAAACAATAAACCCTGGATCACCTGTGACTTAACAGGTCTGCTAAACAAGAAGAAGAAGGCATTTTGGGACGGTGACAGAGAGTTGCTGAAGAGCGTACAGAGGGAGTTGAGTGTGAGGCTGAGAGAAAACAACCTCCTTTTTGGAGGGGGGGCCCCTCCAAAAAACACATACACATGGTACATGGAACCACACCCACAACACCTGCAACCACACATGCGCATTAATGTAGAAACCGTACATGCGCAGATGCACATTGCACACTATTTTATACCAATACTTTCCTCTACCGATACTACCATCTACTACTTTATCGAAACCAAAACAATCCCACGGTGAATCTTAACTTCACCGTGGGATTGTTGTTATCAAAAGATCAAAAGGTCAGACTGTTAAACCTAGCAACTTTAAATCACAGTTTGTCAGATGCTTTACTTTGTTTTCATTTGATCTATATTATCTATAACTAAATTTACACCTTGGGTTAAATTATAAGGTTAGGGTTATCGAAACAAATCTGATAAACAACATAGGCCTTGTTTTATTTTTCAGACCTCGGGGAAATACCAACCTCATTCGATGGTTCCAATCAAAATAATTGATAATTTAATAACGACTGAAAAAGGGCAAACATTATTGTTATATTGCCTGATATCATTATTCACTGAATGGTGATTGTGTTTTTGGGTTGCTGTGCAGACATGATGGGGGCTACTTGAGCAACCAAAGCCTACCTACCTGCCTCAATCCAGCGGGACGCCTTTTGGTGAAGTAGACCCCAATTATATAGTCCTATATATATTCCCGATTTGAGGAATATCTCTGTCACCTCTCTGTGTGGGGTGTGTATGCTCTCTCCGTGTTCACCTGTGCTTTCTCCGGGTGCTCCGGTTATAAAACATACATGGTAGGACAAACTCCTGCCTGTGTCCTCGAGCAGGCCTGGAGTTGGTCCCTGGCCACTGCCCACTGCTCCTGGCACTGCAGCTGGTGATGGGTCTGCAGGGAACTCATGAACGATATGTGCAATGTGCAAAGACAGCTAACGATGAGGATTCTTTAATGACGTTTTGATGCGTTGTCGGGAATAGATAAACTCAGAATAAATGGAACTGGTTCTCAGCCTGCACCATTTCCGGTTCCAATCTCCAGTGAATTGTAGAGGAAGATAGCATAGCCCCCAGCCTCCAATTAATGACAACGGTACAACTCTATCGCAGTGGAATACAAAAGCAGATATGCCTGCATAAGTCTGGGCCATTAACCCGTAACTTTCTCTCCTAGCCTCCCTTAAGCCTCTGAATATGACACTGGCATTGTATTTGAAATGGACTTTGCATTACACCTGTCATGTTCACACGCTATTCCATCAGAAAAACCTTATTTTGTATATTTTGCCGTTAGTTTCTTAAACTTGGTACATACTATCCGAACTTTTATAATATAGAAAATGTAAGATACCACAAACCTAACAACAGATTAAGATGCATTTGACTGTTTTTGCGGTTAAGTGTGTGTTGAAGGAAGCACAGCACACCAGCCCGATTACATTCCACATCAACCCACACCCAATTTCCATGAGAGGAAATCTCACCAAACTCTCGAGATCAAAATCGTGACTTTGGTCTAAACAAACATGACAGAAGATGTTCTGGCAGAACTAGCTATGCTAGCATTTGCAAATGTTTTTTGGGAAAATAGCATACTCTACAAGCTATCGACAATAGTCTTTTATCCATGTCAGAAGACCACCCCACGTTTGCTTTGGCCTCAATGTTTTCTGTTGGTGATTACTTAATGAATTGTTTGTATAACGTTAGCGTGGTTCCCAATCGGCAATCGTCTTTCCCACATGACAATCCGTTTCCTGCGTCTTCGGTTGTGTTCGGGGTTCCCCCCAAACTGTAGGATATCTGAACGCAATTATTCAATATGTTTAATATTTTCGATTTCAAATCAGTGAGGCTCCTATCGTTAACAAAAACACTCTTAACATACCCTACGCTACAGGATAATCTGGCCAAAATAAATCGGTAGAACCATCAACAAATCTGAGATTTGCTGACCAGGATCGGAAGAAGGAAATCAGGCACAAATCTGGGGTAATTTTCCGATAGTGTGTACCCAGGCAAGGCCCTTTAATTTCTGTGTCCCCCCAAGATTAGAAATCACTCCTACACCCCTGGTACCCAGCATTATTCTTCAGGCTGTGGGCTGGGTAGATTTAGCCCCAATGGACCACAAATTGAATGAGTGTGCCACATGTTTAACATGTCATACCCGTTAATAACTTGACCAAATATATTCAATAATATTAGATATAGGGCCCTATCTTACATCCGGCGCAATTGACTTAATCACTGGCGCATGTGTTGTTGCTAGTTTGCAACTGGCACAGAGCGTTCTTTTCCCTGCTGCGCCACCCGTCGGTAAATCAGGGAATGATCTTGCGCCCCAAGGGGCGGTTCGGCAAAAGGTGGAGGCTCGTTCTGCCGCAAACGTTCCCTGGTGCTATTTTGCAGTTTCAGAAACCACTTGCGTCACAAACCAGGAAATACTTGGTTTAAAGTCAGTGGCGCGTTGTTCAGATGCTATTTTAA
>NC_136952.1:8059158-8086658 GCF_949987615.1 Pollachius pollachius
AAAACCAATAAAACAGAATGAAAAACACGAGGCAGTGCTTGTTGTTATTTATTTTATTTTCATGACAACAAAAATTTTGGACCACCATTTGGCATACAGCAGCAGGGTGATCTCCAAGTCAAAGTTCCAGGCTTGTGGTTTTTCTCAATATATATTTATATATATATATATATATATATATATATATTCTACTATGTAGAAGGAAGGGTCCAGGAGTTTAGAAGCCAAACTTTTTCGCTATGCCACCAATGCCGCCAGCGCCTTCGGCCGCTGGCGCTGCCTCTCCGCCCCCCAACCCACTGGCCAGTCCAGATAAAAGGCTTCCTGCACCTGCAGCTGCTCCTGCACCTGAACACACATACATACACACACACACACACACACACACACACACACACACACACACACACACACACACACACACACACATAGAGACGTGGTTAGTGGCCTAGCAAAACATGACTATTCTATGTAAGAATACCAACAAACCAAAACAGGCTTTGTGTTTTCAACAAATCTTCTAATCTAAATTTGTTAGACTTCTAAATGCATAGTAGTAATTGTTGAATAGTTAAACTTATATATATATATATATATATATATATATATATATATATATATATATGTGTGTGTACATATATATATATGTTTATCAAATATATTAAAAGTATATTTATATAAATGTATTTATTATATATGTAGTCAAGGATGGCAGACTCAACCAGTTTGGATAAAATCATCCGCACAAACCTGCTTCCTTGTCTTCAGCCTTGCCCCCCATCAAGTCGGCTACTTTGTCTTTTGCCATGTCAGCTGGGAGACCGCAAAGAGAAAAAAACATGACATAAGAACTAGAAATACTCTCCCCTGCTGAAGACAAAGTGCTTCTCTTCTGAAAGTGAAGATAAAGTCAAACAAGATGCTTTGTTCTGGGACCTTACATCAAGAACCGATCAGGAAGTTTGATTTGCACAATGGATAAACCGAAAATATTAAACATTCATTATCCAAAAACATGTCAATAAAAGATCAAAGTTGCACTTTTGGTAAAAGAAAAAGCATCAACATAAAAAACAACAGTACATACCAGCCTTCTCAATGGCGGTGTTGATGACTTGGTTGGCTCCGCTCATGTTTAGTTTAAGAGTTTGAAAGGTGCTGCTGCGTGTGAAGAAAGAGTGTTCTGATGCAGTGTGTGTACTAAGGAAGTGTGTTATATGAGTGGCGTTAAAGCCAGCCCTACAGACCTGTGTCCCTCCCTTCCTTCCCCTCCCTTCCCTCCCTCCCCTCTCCCACAACAAAAACACACACACACACACACAAACACACTGATCATTATCTCATTCGTTTAGAAAACAGGTTTCCCACATATTCCCATTCACTCTTTTTTTCTCCAAATCTGCATCTTGATGCTGCGTGCTAAAGAGATTTTATGACATGAAGACTATTTAACATTTATATACACAACACCGCACAAGAACACTACTGTTCTAGGATGTGAGAAACTGGGGTATTCACCTTAATACGGGTCAAGGCAGTTTGGATGCGTCATGGCGAAAACATCCGTCAACAAGACACAAAGGGTAAGGGAGGGCTCTCTGCGTGTGGGCGGCCCTTCGAAGGGGTGTTCCTCTCTTGGGTATGTGTGTTCCCGTACGTGTTTTGAAGTGTTTGGGAATTGCTATTGGGCGCGGGCTCCATGTGCCCCACCCGGGCGTGGCTCCGTAGCGTCACTCTGTCAGCCTCTGTCAGCCTCTGTCTCCCTATTGGTAGAAATCTGACGGGACATGTAGCGTGAGACTAGTGAAATGTGACCTGGCAGGGTAATGAAAGATAATTGCACACAAACCAATCCTTAGTAAGCTAGCTTGTGCTTGTGTGTGTGTGTGTGTGTGTGTGTGTGTGATAGACGGTATATTATTTGATACTGAGAAACAAGACAATGAATATGTGCCATCTTGTCACAACGTGAATCCTGTTGCAGAATGTATGCACTGGGTGTTACTTGTGTTAACAAAAAATGCATTTCTAGAGACACTTCTTAAAGCTGCTTCTTTTTAATTATTCCCAGAGTCTTTTGATTTATCGGGGAATAATTATGCCCAGATTATTTTGATTAACACTAAGTGTTCCATGAAATCTGGGAATCATTACTCGACAATTACTACAAATGAAATGGGTTTGTGAGATCCCTGCATGGGGACTTTGACTATGCCGGCTTGCACGGCATAGCTTACATACTGTGTCCTTTGTTGTGTTTTTGCCTTAACAAAAATGAGTTTGGGCCCTGTTCAGAGAGCCTCTAATAGTTCAAACACTTAAACTTATTGATCGTCTTACCGTCTTCTTTTCAAACACAAACCTGTTTAAACCTGTTCAAATGGATCCATAAATAAAGCCACAATGCAACATTCAGATTTCGACAAACCATTTTTATTTGACTGATACTGTTTAAAAAAATCAGCGAGTCCGCTTTGATGCCAACTTAAACATAGTGTGTGATAATTGTCCAGTGTCTGCTGATTTGTGTTTGTGTATGTCACTGGTGTGTTTTTCATACACTCTGTTTATGTTTACAATATGTGGCTATGTGAATTAGTGTCAGTGTGTGTGTGTGTGATGTGTGCGTGAATATCAGATTGCTTGATAAGGCAACATGCAGTCATCAGTTTTGATTGGCTTCAAAGTAAAAACACACAGATCTGCTCATGACACATAGTACACACACGCACACACACACACACGCGCACACGCACACACGCACACACACATGCGCGCACGCGCGTTTTGCTGGTACGATCTGCTTTTCCAATGTTAAAACACACAAATAGAGTACATACGGATACACAAACACAAACACAGATGCAGGGCAGACAAAAGCTTGCCACAAGCCCAAGGGAAGTGGTGGGGGCCAGTCATTGAGTGACAGGGTAAAGCTATCTTCTGAGTGGCTGTGAAGCTGATGGGTGGGACTAACAGAAGAGTTACTATGGGAACTCCAAATGGTCAACTACAAACCCAAACTACATCCTCCATGACTCGATGAAGGGTCACCTGGCTCTACAGATTTTGGTGGCTCAACCCCTGGCTGACTGAATTCCATATTGCTTGTTTGTCTCACTCTCTACAGCATGCAAACCTCACAACGTCTAAAAGCAACAGCTAGCCCACGGCATATCAAAACAATCAACCAACACAACACATTTTGCCTCCTTGAACATTAAAATTCAAATCAACACAGCAGTGCAACCAAGGATTAAATCCATTCTGAGAGACTAGACAAAACCTTGGCCAAAGAAATATGAATCCAACTCAAACCGTCCCGTGACTAAACCTAGTCTTAGTATAGACCTTGATTGATATACAGAACTGAATTTCCAGTATTGCTTCTGCTCTTGAACTTGCTCAAAGCAAACTCGTGGCACAGTTTTGCCATTGTTTTGTCCTAGCACCTCTGGTTATTTCAATAAGAACTGGAGGAAAAGTAGAGGAAAGTTGTGTTGCTCTCTGCTGGTTGCTATACATACATATTCAAGATCAAACACACACATACGCACACACACTTAGCAAAACAAAGCTAACTACAACAGTGAACACGCTACGCGGCTACAAAACACAACGAAGCCATTCTCGGGGGAATCTGTTCATGCATTCTACTGTAGTTAGCGAGCGATCGCACACGTTGGAGGGAGGGATAATCTTTAGCCTTTATTGCACGATGCCCCACAAAGAAACACACACTGGCAGCGTTCTCCGGGATCCTCTAACTCCGCCCCGTAGGCATGCATGCACGCACGCTGACATGCTCACACGCACACGCATGCACACACAGGACTCACGCAAACGGTTACCACAAACACCATCCCATGAGCTATCTTTGTCTCAATGTTTTTTACACATGTATAACTATTATCACGATTGTATTCACATGCTCTCTTCAGCTAACACTGAGGCTGCCCGTCCCTCTCACCTGCCCATCGGTGTGGTACCCTGGTATGTACAGGACATGTATGCGCCTACAATGGCCCTCTCTCTGTCTTATATGTGCCCATGTGTGATTACGCTATGGGGGAACCGTGTGTGTGCCTTGGTGAATGCGCGGGCATGTGTGCAAGTGTCTGTGTGTGTGTGTGTGCGCGTGCGCCACATTGTGCATGTGTGTGTGTGTGTGTGAGCAGGTCTTGCCCCCAGAAAGGGCAGCAGATATGCAGTGACAACAACACTTAGGGGATAACATCATGACAACACCAACACAAGGTGGGGGGCGTGGAACAGAAGCTTTGGAGGGAGGGAGGGAGGAAGGGAGGGAGGAAGGGAGGGAGGGGGGGATGCCAAACTACCAGGACAGTGAGGAGGTGGTCTGGAGGGAGTGGGCATTAGGGTTAAGGGCAGCAGGGACAGAAAGGCGCGGCGTCTGGAAGAGTCTGTTTTTGTCGTTTTGGTTCCATAAAGTCACAAAAAAATATGTTGAACATCTTCTAGGAAGAGCGTAGGCAGGGATGGGGGGTCGGGCGTTGGGGCTTTCAGAGAGAACACTGAGGGACGTCCCAGGAACAGTTAATACCCCTGTGAGGAGGGGGGAATGCAGAGAGAACGAAAGATCAATACAGGTCTGGGTTAGGATCATAAGAGCATATACGTCAATGTAATACAACAGTATATCTAGTGTACACTGTGAATAACATGTACGACAAAATAATGTTTGTTCTCTAGAAGAATGTGTACTTTTATAGTACACACTGAATAAACTGTCATCGTACATTTACTACTGAATAAACTGGTTTCAAGTTCACTCCAAAAAAAGAGTGAGAGCCATTACCTCTCCTCCCTGGCCGCCCTGCTCCATGCCTCCATACTCTCCCTGGGAGAGAGAGAAAGCGAGAGAGAGAGATAAAGAGAGAGAGAGAGGGAGAAAACGAGTGAGAAAGATAGCGAGAGAGAGAGAGCGAGAGAGAGAGAGAAAGAGAGTGAGAAAGAGTGAGAGAGAGAAAGAGAGAAAGAGAGAGGATGAAAGAGCAAGAATAGATTGAGAGAGAGAGATAAGGAAAGAATCAACGAGAGAGAGATAGGGAAAGAAGCAAAGAGAGAGACAGTGAGAACAAAAGGCCATAGTTGACTGGTGCCATAGGATTAGGGTGGGGCATCAAGCATCAAGCAATCAAGCCCCAGGTCCAACTGACACTAAAAAAAACTCTTCAAAATGCACGCACGTGCACACTCATGCACACACGCACGCACGCACGAACGCACGCACGCAGGCACACACGAATGCACGCACGGACGCACGCACGGACACACGCACGCACGCACGCCCACACACACACACACACACACACACACACACACACACACACACACACACACACACACACACACACACACACACACACACACACACACACACACACACAGTACGACCCCAGAAGGCTCTGATCACTGTGAGAAGAGGAACATGCAAAATCTCCACAGCAACTGGAGAGAGGGTTAAGCATAGCATACTGATCTTGTTTGGGGTGGAGTTAGTTGTTAGTTGCCTGAGGGTTTCCCAAGATCTATCAGCAAACTATGCACAGCTATGAATAGCTTTCTAGGCGTTAGCATGTTACCAAGTCTACAAACCAAGTATGTATGTTGCATGCCATGGGTGGATCTCTGTTTTAAAAAGGTTCTTAATTTTTTCAAATTCAAACAGTGAGTCAGTGAGCACCTGAGGGGCGAACCCACAGCAGCATCCAAACTAAGAGCTTAAAGGGGTAGTTCGGAATTTTGGACATAGGGCCTGATTCCCAAGTTAGCCTTGGTTCCTTATCATTGGAGACAGTTTTCAACACATTTCATTCAGTCCTTCTAGTTGCAGATTTTGCTTGTGCTAGGCTAGCGCACGGCATCGGGCAATACTAGCCTGCTAATAAAACAGTCTTACCCACTCCACAGTACACCCGAGGCAAATCAACTATAACGCCAGACGGTCGATGTAAATGTCTGTGTTGATAGAATAATGTTAGAAATAAAACCAACCTTGCATTGCATTTTGAAGGACTTGCTGTGTCTCAGCACTAGTGTTATATTCCTGGTAGTAGGCTACGGCAGCGGCGGACAGTGATACCTAGGTTAAATTCCGCTGCTGCTGAGAAAGTAGTCCCTCAAAATGCGATGATTCATGCGATGCAAGGTTAGTTTTATTTCTAACATTATTCTATCAACACAGACAGTTACATCTATAGTCTGGCGTTATAGTTGATTTGCCTCGGGTGTACTGTGGAGTGGGTAAGACTGTCTTATCAGCAGGCTAGTATTGCCCGTTGCCGTGCGCTAGGCTAGCACGGGCGAACTCTGCAACTAGAAGGACTGAATGAAATGTGTTGAAAACTGTCTCCAATGATAAAGAACACCAAGGCTAACTTGGGTATCAGGCCCTATGTCCAAAATTCTGAACAACCCCTTTAAGGGATTCAAATTGCAAGACGTGTGCTACACATGCAATATAACCTTATGGGGTCTTTGCTAAAGAATGAATGCCTTTGAATACGATAGTGTAGTATAGGCCAACATTCAGAATACAGCTGTTCTGCAGTATTTATCATTATTAAATTGGTCTTATGTTTGATGGTTCTTTCCATGTTGATGCTCACGCATGTTTTGCTACAGATAGGTAGTAGCATGCAGGACCCTTTGACCTGTGACCTATAACCCAAGTGCAATGCTGTAAAATAGGCACCTCGTATACTGCTTCCTCCTGTATAAGGGCAACAGAATGTAGTCAAGAACGTAAATAAAAGCAAAGATAACAAAACGAAAATAAAGAGACATTAATAAATGACAAAACAGACATAAAAACAAACAACCACATTACCAAAATTAAATGAACACAGAGTACACACATTTTGAACCATGAAAAACGCTTATTCACAATGACTTAGGAGCTATTTCACATATGTGTAATTAGATATGAGACGTAACGTTTATGTAAAGCTTTTACAATAAGGGTAGTCTGACATCGTCAGATCAATTCGCAAATGCGTATTAGTCTAAAACCTCCTAGTCCATTTCAGATTTCCAACGGGCATTATCAACGGGCACAGACAAAAAGGCGTCTGAACGCAATTGGCTAGACCTACAACCAATCAGATCAACCTGTGACGCATCAGTGACAGCCTTTATTGTTTTTTAAATGTCTGAATGCGAATCCCTTAGTGCACTCCTGTGTACAGTCATCCTAACAAACCCGCCCCGTATTAGACAGCTTTGGGGGTCCGACCGGGGCCAGGTCTCCTGGAGATCTGTCTGAACACGAGGGGGACCCAACGGATATGCCAGAGCAAATACTATTAAAAAAAAGGGCTTGAAGATTAATCTGGTTCCAAGTCTACGATAAGGGTACATTAACCATTAATTAACATTAGTAAATGCGGTAATTGGCGTTACCTCACAGTTAACTAACAGTTAACTATTGGTCTAGTAATAATCTACTCATGGAGATCCTGTTTACTAATGGTGTTCAGGTTAACTTGAATGTTAACTAAGGTATTCATGAATACATTGTTTAATTTGGTTAATCGACACCCGAATACTAACCATAACCCACTAACACTTAATCTAACCCCTTTACTAATACTATTTAATAATGCTTATTACTCCCTTCACTAATATAAATATAAGTTTTTAATATAAATTTGTAAGTTTGTAATGTCTGGAGACTTTCCAATCCGATTATTGTTGGTGATGCCACACCAATGAAACAATACTAATTAGAATATCAATAGAACTTAAGGAACTTTTCTAAAGATATCAACTAAATGTGTCATTGTGATTTCAGTATGTTTGTGCTATGTCAGTAAATGTCTCCATCTGTTGGAATTAGGAGGATCTGGTGGTCAGACAATACTCTTTTGTAAAAATAAAACGTCAATCCATTTTTCACAATTTCAACAATTATTTCCAGTTCAAACAAGTTCTGTTTTTAGTATTGACGAATATTAATGGGTTATTTTTGACGTTTTTACGTTTTTTGGCCTGCTACATCATCCAGCTAGTAAAGCTTTAATAAAGCACCAAAACCCAAGGTGTCAGTGTTTTAGCCTCAGATACATTATTTCAATCTCCTATTATAGTACCCTTTAAAATTAATTAAACCATTGAACTGCATACACTAACGTAACTATAACTGACTTTCCCAGAGCCAACAAACACATCAGACATAAGGAACACATGGTGAGATGGTGGTTGCTATGGCGACTGACCTGATTGACCATGCCAGTAGAGGCGGCGACGTTCTCGACTCCTTCCACGGTGGCCTGTGACACGTCGTTGGCCCCGGCGACGACCCCCTCTCCTACGATGTTCGCCTGGTCAGTAGTTCTGTTGGCCACTGGGAGAAGCAGGAAGAGGGGTTATGGCCACACACACACATACAGTATGTGCTCCCATGCAAGCACACACACACACACACACACACATGCTCAGACACACACAGGAACCTGCTGGAAATCAGCTTTACACTGAGTCAGGCCCGTTTTAAATTGTAACTTTGTTACCTTTAATACTTTCCTGTATAATACAAATAAAATAATAAATAGAAAATAAATAAAATGAAACACACACACACAAACCACGCCCACATGCAAGCAGACACAAACACACACACACACACACACACACACACACAGACACACACACAGACACACACACACAGACACACACACAGACACACACACACACACACTTACCTGTGTTTACTCCGGACACGACTCCCTCCTTCGTCTTGTTACCTGAGGAGGAGGAAGACGGCCAGGATGAATACATTGACAATGTCTCTGAACAGGGCGAGTGGGATGATTGGTATGTTTCATTCATGCTGGCGTATCCATCAATATACAGCGTAACTTGAAAGCCCCTCCCCCCACTAAGCTATTAATATTATGATCCAAAGCAGATTCAAATCGGGTTACATAAGGTTTGTGGGGAATGAGGGATGAGAGAGATAGATGGGTGAGAGACAAAGAGGTAGAGG
The DNA here is from genome assembly GCF_949987615.1 of Pollachius pollachius. Lineage (NCBI taxonomy): Eukaryota > Metazoa > Chordata > Actinopteri > Gadiformes > Gadidae > Pollachius > Pollachius pollachius. The sequence continues at coordinate 8,068,169 of NC_136952.1, forward strand.
GAAACATGGATAGAGAGAGTGAGAGAGAGAGAGAGAGAGAGAGTGAGAGTGAGAGAGAGAGAGAGAGAGAGAGAGAGAGAGGGGGAGAGAGAGAGAGAGAGAGAGAGAGAGAGAGGGAGAGAGAGAGAGGGGGAGAGAGAGAAACGGAGCAATAGAGAGGTAGGTGGATTGGTAGAAAGAGAGGAGATATTTAAGCAGAACTTTATATACATTCTGAGTATTCCGAATTATACTTTTGATATATTTTGTATTTATTATTAATCTTTTAGATATGTGTATATATTTAGCATTTTACATTTATATTTTATTTAATTACATTTTTCGTTTGGCCTATTTTTACCCTGCTTTGGCAATATAATTATATATTTGTTTCCCACACGAATAAAGCTGTTTGAAGAATAATTGAATTGAATTGAGAGAGATAGAGGGAGGTAGAGTAGGATGGAAACAGAGGGATAGAGGGAGGCGACAGAGACATCTCTCTTCCTCACTTGCCCGCAGGATAATCCTTACACACTACAGCTGCTGTAACTGACGACAGCCTCTCTCTCTCCCTCTCCCCCTATGCCTCTTCCTCTCTCTCTCTACCTATCCCCCTCTCTCTCTCTCTCTCTCTCTCTCTCTCTCTCCCTCTCGCCTTCTCTCTCTCCCTATCCCTCTCCCTCTCTCACCCCTTCCCCATCCCTCTCTCCCTCTCTCTCTCCTCTTCCCCCTAGCTCTCTCCCTCTCTCTTCCTCTCCCTCTCGCTCCCGTCCTTTCTCTCCCGTCCTCCCTCCTCTTCAGCCGCTCTCCCTCTCTCTCTTCCTCCGCCCCTCTCTGTCTCTCTCCTGTCCCCCCTCCTATTCCCCCTCTCACCCTCTCTCGCTCTCCCTATCCCTCTCTCTCCTTATCCCTCTCTCCATCCCTCTCTCTCTGTCCCTCTCTCCCTATCCCTCTATCTCTCTCTCTCCCTCTCACTTCCTTTCCCTCTCTCTCTCTCTCTCTCTCTCTCTCCTGTCCTCCCTCCTATTCCCCCTCTCACCCTCTCTCGCTCTCCCTATCCCTCTCTCTCCTTATCCCTCTCTCCATCCCTCTCTCTCTGTCCCTCTCTCCCTATCCCTCTATCTCTCTCTCTCCCTCTCACTTCCTTTCCCTCTCTCTCTCTCTCTCCTGTCCTCCCTCCTCTTCCCCCTCTCACCCTCTCTCGCTCTCCCTATCCCTCTCTCTCCTTATCCCTCTCTCCATCCCTCTCTCTCTGTCCCTCTCTCCCTATCCCTCTATCTCTCTCTCTCCCTCTCACTTCCTTTCCCTCTCTCTCTCTCTCTCTCTCTCTCTCTCCTGTCCTCCCTCCTCTTCCCCCTCTCTCTGCACGCTCCCCGTAGTTCTTCTGCCACGTGACTGGCTGCTGCAGTTGAGCTTCACGCTCACCCGTTCTCCCCATCTAGTCTCACACACGCACACACGCACACACACACTCACCTGCACGCGTGCATGCACACGGAACCACACCCACAACACCTGCATCTACACAGGCGACCGCACATGGAACCGCACACACACACGCGCGCACACACTCACAATCACACACAGATGCACCCATGCACACACACTGGGATCCGTTGACGAAATGCACTCAATCTCTCCCACCCACTCACACTCACTCACTCACTCAGACTCACACACACACGCAGACTCACACTCATGCAGACTCACACTCACGCACACACAGGGATGACGCAGCGTCTTGTCCCTGTCTGAGTATCTGTTACTCTTTGTGTTCAACATACATCTGCTATTTCTACATTGTAATTTAAATAGATGTATATATATTGAGCTGATAAAATTAGATATCATGCATTAATAAATTGTTATATTTATATCATGAATTGCGTTGTTTGAGGATGAATGTTTCAAAGGGTGCCCACGAGAAGCGCTGGTCGTGTTCTTTGACTGCCAAACGGGCAGTAGACCGGTTTTCTTTTTGAATGTATAAATAAATAATGTGTCCTACTTTCAGGTCTCCTGACCTGTGAAATGGATGTTACGGATAATGGAGCACACCCACGTCCACGCACGAGCGCACAATCCCGTGAGCACACGCACACGCGCACACATGCATCCATGTGTGTTCCGACCGATGTTCAGTTTCTAGTCGTTCTCAAGGCGTGTGATTGTGACCGATGACTAATCCATCCCTCCCATTGATTGAAACCCTTTTTAGGGGAGTCCGTCCCTGATTGATGCTTTTGCTTTTTGTCGCTCCGGTGTGTAATTTATTTCGTTCTCTTCTTCTGGTCCGGTCTTGCATGACAACCACAAGGCTGAACACTGTGTTCACTGCCGTTTATGACATAATACTCCCCTCCCCCCCCCCCCTCTCTCTCTCTGCCCTCCCTCTCCCTCTCTGCCTGACTCTTCATCTCTCTCTCTCTTTACGTCTCTCTTTCTCTTCATCTTTTGCGCTCTGCTTCCTCACTCTTGTTTCTGTCTTTGCCGTCTTTTCAGCTGTTTTTCTCCACCCTTACCATCTCTGTTCTTCATTTCTCCTTCAGTGCCTCCATCTTTATTTTAAAGAGCGACGTAATATCAGCAGGCTGTTGGTCGACGGAGCTGGTTCGTCATCAAGCGTGTCACACACACACACAAATACCTACACATGTACACGCACACACGATGACATGCAGGGAATTGTAGGGACGGGGTTGTAGATTGCTGCAGTGCTAAACGGTTCCATAGCATAGGCCATTCCCCTCACCCCACACACAGGGACACGCCGACACTCACACACACATTGTGGCCAGTGGCTGTCTCTTCCCATCAGCAGAGCTGCTTTAGTATAAGAGTGACACCTGACCACTGAGCTGACACATAGCGGCCACACCACACCACTGCTCACATTCTCTCTCTCTCTCTTTCCCTCTCTCTCTCTCTCTCTCTCTCTCTCTATATCCCTCCCTCTCACCTTTCTCTTACCCTATCTTCTATCCCTCTCATCTAACCCGTGGCTGGCTGCAGGCCTAGCATCCTGGGTAACCTTGAAATGTGACGCACTCTGTACGCCACACACTAACGGTCAGGGCCTTGATGGTGAAGAAGCGCCTGGCTGGACACCCCCGCCCCCCGCCCTGCCCCACCCCATGCACCACACACGCACTCCTAATGAGTGGCCGGCTCTACCCCACCCCACTCCTGTCTCCTCCAGTCCTCCCCCTTCCCCAACCGCCATTTTGTGTCGCAAAATTAAAAATGAATGCCAAAAACGAATGCCAACCCCCCTGCCATCTATCTATACCAACACACACACACACACACACGCACACGCACACACACACACACACACACATACACACACACACACACGCACACACGCACACACACGCACACGCACACGCACACGCACACACACACAAACACACACAGAGATAGAGTCATAATTTCCTGAACAGATACCAGGACCCCTATCAGGCTATGGCGGTGTCCAGTCTCTATCTTTCCATCTCTCATTTCAATCAGTCAATCAATCACTCTCTCTCTACTCCCCCCCACCCCCCCCATGCCAACCACCCGCTGAATGCACCAGCCCTGCAGTGCTGCCACCCCTCCCTCTTCTCCATCAAGAGTCTACGACCCATACACACATTTTCTCCTCTCTCCTCCGCTCGTATCTTCCTGACGGACTACTCCTGTGGGACCTCACCTACCCCCCCCCCAGCTCTCGGCAAAATGTCTCGACTTACGAGCCCCTGGGTTTCCGTCTGCCTCGGAGGCGTCCCCCTCCACAAACTACGCAGGCATTATGTGCTGCTGGTGATGGTGCTGGTGGAGCAGGTGGAGGTACATACCGACATACATCACCCCTTCTTTGGTCTTGGCTGCTGCCTCCTCCACGCCCGCCTTGGTCTTCTCCGCGGCGGCCACTACACCCTCCTTGGCCATGGAGAACCCCTTCATGAATACATCCATCTTTTTTACGTAGACAAAGCTATTGGGCTCCCCTGCTCCGGCAAACAAAAGCGGGCCTGACTGACTGGTCGGCGGGGATGCTGTTTGTCTGGTGCTCGGAGGGAGAGCTGGAGAGAGCGGAAGAGAGCTGGCGGTGGTATCTGCGAGGGAGCGAGAGCGAGAGAGGAGAGCGGGGTGTGTGTGCGTGTGTAAGAGAGACTGTGTGTGAATGTGAGCGAATACGTGTGTGTAAGGCTCCTCCTCCCTGCAACGGTGACCGAAAAGGACTGCACGACAGGACGAGAGGGCGAGCAGACTGAGGGAGAGAGAGAGACAGAGGGAGGGAGTGCGTGAGAGAGGGATGGAGGGATAGAGAGATAGAGCTAACGGAAGGAAGGGGGGTTGCCGCGTAGTGCTGCGATGGAGCGGAGGAGAGGCTGAAAGACGGAGTCGAATGGATGCTGCAGCATTTTTAAGTCATGCTGCAGACTATGACACCCCCACCTGCTCGAGCTCCCGCCCCCTCGCGCTCCCGTGATCATTCCATCCCAGTGAAACCGGCGGCGTTTTTGCATATTACATTAGCGCACTTTATCGGTCTCATCTACACGCAGACCTAGATGCTATTTACAGAACATCCCACGGTTATACACTTTTGCTGCTCCTTTGAGAATGGAGAGGGTTTTTTTTTATTACAACACACACCCTTAAGATATTGGCTAAAATGCTTTGTATAATTCACCCCCTTAAGATAGATGGTAAGCATGCGATTGGTATTGTAACAATTTATACACAGGCATGTCGTTTAATGTCACAACGTGCCGCCAGAAAAATCGTTTCGTCTCTTTCCCCTTTCCGTCGAAAGGAAAAAAGGGGACAGACGACGCCATCAACAGCCATTTTCCGGCGATCGAGATGGGAGAAAGTGCTCCGTCATCGTAGCCAGAGTGAGTCACATCGCTCCTCTTCCCCCCCTCTTCCTACCCCATCCCGTCCTCCCTCCCCCTGTCCCCCCGTCCTCCCCCCTTTCTGCTAACTCAGCAGCAGACTCTCCTGTATGGAGCCGCGCTAAATCACATCTTTTATCACCGCAAATCCGGTTATATTTAGATTAAATTTAGACACGGAGGAGTTCAGACGTTTCACCGATATCTCCAGACAACCCAATACGCATTTCGAATCATATGCTAGATACGAAGCTAATACAATAAAATCGGAGGTTTATTGTACATAAAACGAGAATCATTTGGGCGTTGGGATAACCGTTCACCTAGGTGTTGAGGCGCGTTCCAGCGGACTGTTGTTGCTGATTCTGAACTGGAGCGAGACTGCCTCCTAGTGGTGTCTGCAGATATGGTCCCGAGATGACACAGCACTATTATTGTACTGTACTCTATTAATAGTGGTTTTCCTGCAAATTTATATCCATATATTTTTTACATTAGATTGGACTGACTAGATTGGACATAAGGTACCCAATCGTAGGACATTGTGATAGCTTAAAATTGTATTCCATGGATGAACGTTTGGTCCATGATTACCTAAATGGTAGGCCTACGAATGTAAGACGCTTAAAAAACATGTATGAATCATATAATTATTGTGTGACTTATAAGTAATGGCATTTGCTTTGTACAACCTGTTATTTAAAAACAATTGTATTCTGTGCTTATTAAGGAGTCAAAGGCGTTGGAGCAAGGTCATGCTTTTGGTGATTCAATCCATTATTAAATAGCTTAACTGGATTCAAGCAAATGTATATATTTCCAATATTAATTATATATTGTACATGAAGAATAGGATTCATTATCATCCAAACATTCTGAGTGTTTGGATTCTATAATTGTATCTTGTTTATTTCAGACAATTTGGATTCAATCCAAGTCATATTTTTGAGTACATTTTTAAGGCTCACAGCTACTAGCTGAGTTAAGGTATGAAAGTTTAAGACTGTTAAGCTAAAGCTTCCTTCCGGCATATGTTGTTTAGTCGATCGTTACTTAGAAATAAACACTCACACAGACAGACAGACAGACAGACAGACAGACAGACAGACAGACAGACAGACAGACAGACAGACAGACAGACACACACACACACACACACATACGTCGATTAATCAGACCCATATAGTTTAGAGAAACAATTTATTCACATTGATGTCAGTACATGTTGTTGGTATTTTCACATACCTTTTTTGCACACATGGTGAAGTTAGCTTTATTTCAGTTCTTTTTCTTTCGGTATAGGCTCTTCAGTAGTTAAATCACGCAGCAAACATGTTGGTGCGTGTGTTTCGTACATGGCAGTACATAAAAGGTGCACAAATAACTTTTTCTTACAATTTCACTTTTTGTACAGTTTTCTTTCCAAAAAAAACCACAGCCAGACAAAAAAACCCAAAAAATAATTAAATAAAGAAAAAACAAAATAAAGAAAATAGATGAGTAACTAAAGCTCTGTTGCATCTTAGCAGTAGGAAGTTCGGACACCATCGTTTTTCGGACAGATCTCTTTCAAAAACAGGGCCAGACAGAAACAAAAGAAAATAAAGAAAAGAACAGAAAAGAATCACAAAAAGCTCGGTCAGGTCTTAGCGCTATCGATAGCCACAACGGACAGGTACAGGTAATACTGAGTTTTATTAACATGAACAACGACAAAAACACTCTCACGCTAACCGTTAATAATCTTGCATTCTACTAGTCTAACAGAGCTACCATGCTTAACTCTCATTCCTCAGCAGGAGTTGCCTATCCTCCTGTTTCGTTTCCTTCTCTATTCCGTCGTTTCCACTCCATATTTTCTTCTTTCCCTTGATTCGTCTCTCCATCCTTCTGTTATCCAGGTGCGTTTTACTTCTGCGTTCCTTTTCCCACGGAGATCTCCATCTTAATGGATGTTGAGGATCTGTGCAGACAGTCCGTTGTGCCAGTTCTTCAGCTTGGCGAAGCGGGGCCCCTTCACCTCATGCTCGAACTTCTCTCTGATTGGTGGGTATGGGGGAGCAAGTCAATAGGACGATAGCCGTTTTTTCAGGAACACATTTTGGCTTTATGTTGTTGACACTCGTCGACATATTCGTAGGAGTAGTTGAACACATGATGTACGTTATTTTATTATTAGGAATGTAGACCAAATACTGGACTCTTAGGATAACTGGCCCTGAAACAGCTCTTTGCATATCTTACCTCGACCTCAGCAGGGCCTCTTCATCTGGGTCTTGCACTATAGAGAGAGACAGAGAGAGAGAGAGAGAGAGAGAGATACACCAGTGAGCAACAATGAAATCTGCTCAGCAACTCGAAAACACTTAGAAATGAAGGAGGAAATAAAGGAACGCAGGGAGGAAGGACGAATGGAGGGAGGCGAGAAATGGAAGGTAAGGAAGGAGAGAGCGAGAGGAGAAAGGAGAAAGGTGGAGCGGGGGAACGGAGAAAGAGAGTTATAGGTAGGAATGAAGGACGGGTAAAGATGAATGAAAGAAAGACAGAAAAAGAAGGACATTTTTAAATAAAAATACAAGCAAGGGGGGGGGGGGGGGTAAGAAAGCAAAGAGACGGTTGGTAGAAGATAAACGAGAGGAAGTAAAGAGGTTGAAAGAATGTATGGAGCTTACTGTATTCGGTGCCTGTGATGTGGGCCAGCATGCGGAAGCTCTTGGACTGCAGGTTGGTGGCGCCGTGGGCCCAGTCAGCCATGTCCTCGCTGCGGGCGTTTGGCCTGATGACGGCCTGGTACACTGGGGAGGCACAGTCTATGACTGGGTCTTTGACCGGCAGCGCTCCTCTGAAGGACCAACACAAAGGGCCGTCAGACACACTGTCCTAGGGATGTGGTTTGTGCGAGTCTGTTTAAAATTTTGGTTGTGGCACAATTGCACATGCATGTTTGTATGTCTGAATAAAGATGAAGTAAAACAAAAATAGCGTTAAAAATGTCATTATAGTTAGTTTTACAATTAAGATTTTTCTTTTTTGTGTATGTAGCACCCTCTACTGGTCAGGAATAGCACATACCAATACAGTAACGGTGTCTACCTACTAATAGTTGTTGGTGGTTAGTATAGTGAGATGTAGTTGGAAGTTAGACTTTGAACGATGGAGGGATACTCAGAACATTTGCATGCCATTAAATCCCATGGTGTTTTTTTTTATCACCGTCCGATGAAAAGGGGATGAGAGAGAAAGACAGACAGTGAGTAAGAGAGGAGACTGTTTGGAGGTGTCTTTTGGACACATACAATGATGTTGCTGTTATGTATCTATGTGACTAAAAAGCCTCACATAAATACATACTAGTGAGCTGCAAAGATCCACCTGTGGACACATCGCTTTAAATTTCACAGACAGATAACCCAATAAAACGTCAGCGTTTGAACAAGACAACCAGACTGGCGCTAAAGCAGGGGACACACGGGGCCCATATATAAACCAGGGACGATCCATATATGATGAGGCGAGCATGGGTTGCATTGGAGGGCAGCTGTGCTGATAGCTGTATACTCACGACAAGGGGGAGCCCGCCTCCTCGCTGAGGTCACATGATCAAACCAGGATGTAATGGATGGTAAGGGATTGGTGGTGGAGGTGGTGGTGGTGGTGGTGGTGGTGGTGGTGGAGGAGGACGGCAGTACAGGAGATTGGATTGGTTTGTTGTTTTGTGGCGGATGGGCGATCGGGGGGCGGGGGCAGCGGGGGTGGGGGAATGAACAGAGGCAATGGAGTGTAAAAAGGCACAGACAAACAAGGAAAAGCGGCACCTAAATACTATATAGGCACCCATGTTCTCAAACACTAATCCAGAGAGGTCTGACCTCAGCACTCTTATGGGCCTTAAGCACCCAGTGGCGGGCGGTTAGCTGGGCGGTGCGGAACTGAATGCGGAATCACGCATTCAGTAACCACCTCAAAACACAGCTAGCATTTAGATCCCCATGATGGCCGCTAGGTGAATACCAGCCCATAAGAGCTAGCATGAGCCACTACAGGGATGGGAGATGGGGGTGTTGGGGACGTGAGGGTGCAGAAGGGGGGGGGGGGGGGGTATTTGCGTGAAGGGGAGGTTTGTGCTCGTACTCACCCCTCATGTCCCTTGGCCTGCGACTGGCCAGCGATGGCATCCATGATGGCATCCTGGGAGTACATGCTGATGGGCGTGTTGTACTGGGCGTGAACTATGGTGGCCTTCCCCCCGGGGCCCCGCACCTCGATGGGCTTGTGGGTGGACAAGGCTGAGTCTTTCAGTGCTATGGGGTTGAAGCTGGGAGTATACTCCACACTGTCAGTGTCACGGCAGGGCGGACGCGGCGGAGGACGGAGGGTGGAAGGTCGAAGGTCGGAGGTCGGAGGTCGTGCAAGGAAGTGAGGACGCACGGGAGTGAGCGGGGTTAAGGACAGGAGGAAGGTGGAGGGAGAGACAGGAGAAGAGAATGGACACTGAGTTGATGGGATGTTTTTTAGTGCAGGAGTGATGTGTAGTACACAAGACTGACAGACAGGTGGTGCTGTTCTACCGATCAACGGTTGGACTGCGGAGCATCAACTGTGTGTACGCGTTACCACACTGGTTCTGTTCTAAAGGCAGTGACAGCTTCAGGATTTCATCCGATTATTTAGGACTATCTCTCTTTGGTAGGTAAATATGTTTAACTTTTAACCCTAACCCTTGGAATGAAAAGTAATGAAACAGCTGACTTTAGAAGTTTACATGTACAGTATGCATATACCTATTCATATAGATATACAAATACATATGCATATACATCTTAGAAAAAAACACATTGAGATACATATAGATATACATACAAATGAGATGAATGAATATGAACATAAAGATGAACAAATTCAATCTCCATGCTCAAGTCAAAAAAGTACTTTCACACAAATCCTAGTATGATGCACTGACGCACACACACAACCCCACACTACAAACCCTACAAACACTGTAAAGGCCACGGAAATGCAGTTAATGATTTTTCTCAGAAGTTCCTCTGCCGTGTTTATTGATGGAAGACATGGCAGCACGCAGAAACTCATCAATGTCACGGTTCCATGGCCCATGCATTAATCATATGCATACCAGTAATTGCATTCATTTCAACGGAAAACAAAGTAGGGAACAACACAGTATATGCATGGAAGAGCCATGGCATCTTCAATGCACTTCATCTTCATGACTCAATATGTGCTGATAGCATTTTGAGTGCTGCCTTGCACTCACACACACATACACACACACACTCACACACATACACACAAAGATAAGCCTATACAGTCACACACGCATTCACGCACGCACAAAGGCACATATCTTTCTTACAACGTCAACAACCTTATCACAGGTGGCGTGCCGTCACGGCCAGCAGCCCACACACACACACACACACACACACACGCACGCACACACACACACACACACACACACACACACACACACACACACACACACACACTCATTCAAACACAACTACACTCTACAAGTCAAAGAGACCAGTCCGTTCCATCACATCACCCTGGTGTCCCACTTCATGAGCACCAGCCCATGCAGAGGTCATGCACAGTAAATGCAACCCAAACAACTATAGGTACTGACTTTGCTGCTGTGTTTAAAATGACCTGTAAAAATGACCGGACACAGAGAGACACAGGACGAACGGACAGAGAAAGAGAAGAGAAGAGAACGATCAGAGTGATAGAGGACACAATGATCGGGACAGAAAGGGAGAACCAGAAATAAAGGGATTTGAATAAAGTCTCATGGATCCACTTGGACGTGTGCGTATGCGTTGGGCTTGGGGCTACAGTGAGACCATGTAATACAGTCTAAAGGTCAGATGGTGATCCGGGTTTCAGCCTGGCTTCCCACTGCTCCTCCAGGGATGACTGACAAGAGCAGAAATACCTGTCACATTTCATGCACTCAATCACACACACACTCACACACACACACACACACACATGCACGCGACCACACACACACACACACCCACACATAGAGGTGGACGCAAATATCCTCATAGTCACAAACACAGACACACACAATCATCCCGTCAACAGCCACCCCACACACACACACACACACACACGCACACACACCCCCACACACACACACACACAAACACGCGTACACATCTGCGCACATGTACTATAGATAAAGTGGAGTGCGCTTGGAGTGCGGCAGTGTGCACGTGGGATGCCCGTGTGCCAGGGAGGTTTATATATGGCCGCTCTATCCCGGTGCTTGAGAGGGGACATCCATGGGATTTGGTGCGATGGCTTGTAACCAGAGTGGAACATTCCATGACGGTGGGCAACAGCTGCTACTGTATGTGTGTGTGTGTGTGTGTGTGTGTGTGTGTGTGTGTGTGTGTGTGTGTGTGTGTGTGTGTGCGTGTGCGCATGTGCGTGTGTGTGCACGAGTGTGTGTTCATGTGAGTGTGTGTGTTTGTGCACAAGTGTGGGTGTGTTGGTCTTCTGTGCCCCAAGTCCCCCCTTTCCTGGGCGTCAGTTGTGTTAAGGTAGCATCGAGGCTCCTCTTTCATCATCGTCCCGTGCCATCATCACATTCATCGGCATGGAGACGGCAAGAGAGCGCACGTTTGGTGACACGTGTCCCCCAGCCTGACCCGCGGCGAGGGGGGGCCGCATCCCGCCCTCCAGAGGGGAAAGCCATTAGTGGAGATAGATACGCGGGTATGATACCTTTTGGCGTCAGCAGGACGGACATGACCTCGGCCCAACCTAACTGGGCTGCCACCCCCCAACCCTCCGATTTCAACCCTACGGTTCTATGGAACCCTAGGTTCCCTATAGTTCTATGGGGAACCTATGCAACCATAGGTTTAGGAACCGATTTAAGTTGGGCTTTTCAAGAGGAAGAAGAAAGGTTGTTGACTCCGGTTGATTTGCGGCCGTGTTCGGCATTCTTAACCTCTCCCGCTCAAACCCGGTGGTCTTACATTTTGGTTTGGGCTGAAGACAGAGGCCAGCCTTTATTTATCTTGTGGTTATCAACAAGTGGCGGCGAAGAATAGGCGGGGAGGCTGATTGTTTATAAATGATCCCTGGCCTGGTTCTCAACTTCCCCTGTTTACCGTTCGCCGGTCCAGAGCATGTAGACCACTGTACCCTGGGAGGATGTCGTAATGTTCTGAGTATTTTGGTATCCCCCATGGTGTTAACATGAATCCACAAAAGCGTCAAAGGGGTGAATGCTGAAAACCCTTGTGAACACACCTCATGCTTGTTCTATTATTACCAAAACACTAAAGTAGACGGTGATTGTTGTTACGGTATTAGCTTGTGCCGTGGTTTAATTCTGTGCTTGTCAGATTCCTTAAAAGACTTAAGTCCTTCCTTTTACCCGTTCAATGTTAAACCACCTGTGTGGTCACCTACCCTGGGAGACACAGTTGGCTGGCGGCCACCGGCTCAGCCTCTCCTAGCTTGCACTGCATCAAGGCCATCTCCCTGAGATTGTGGGCGGAGTAAAGTCCAATGGGGCAATTATACTGCCCTCTTTGCCCGGGAGGAGAGGCTGCACTTGATGCTAGGGAAGCAGTCGACTTAGCCGTAGCTACGAAAGGACGAAATGGACCTGGCTCTTTCTCCGGGGATTGAAAGAGAATCCTTCTGGTGGGACTTTTGGCAAGGCAGCTTCCAGAGGACTCTAAGTCCTCCATCTTCATAGCCTCTTCCATCTCCTTCTTAGAATGAGATGGGTGACATGAGAAAGAAGCCGAGCCCAGGCTGGGATTCCTGGTTATCTGAACAGCCCATAGGGGTTGTTCAGATAACCAATAGACGGAGACTCTCAGCACACAAAACTCGAAACAAAAATGGTCAGATGTGCGGGGAGGAAACAATTGGTGTCTCTCACACTATTTGGTCTCTTCTGTGCCATGTTTATCGTGTGTGTCTGTGTTTTTCAGTGTGTGTCTGTGTGCGTGCGAGTGTAGTGTAGCGTACCTTCTGGTGGGGGATGATTGGCATAGGGGACTCCATTCTGGGAGTGGCTGTGGGAACTGGAGCGGGGCGTCTTGACCTGGAGAAAGAAGGGTTCACTTATTGATAGCATCTGCCTTCTACTGCGTTCCTGCTCTGAAGACACCAGCTGCTCTATGATCTTTCATCAAAACAAACGACCAATTACAACTGTGAACAGCTGACTGAAAAGATCCACAGTCGCCACAAAGACAGCTCATCTTTTTTCATCAAACCCATGCAGTGTGAGTTGTGAGCTGTAGATGTAGATGATGATGTTATGTGATGGGTGTGTTGTAGTACTTCTGCATGGTGAGCGCCAGCTTGCTGCTGGCGGACTTGATCTTGTTCTGGGCCTCCAGGTGAGTCATGCCTTCGGTGCTGTGTCCGTCGATGGCCGAGATGATGTCACCCTGTGACAGGCTGCCACCTGCTGCCTTGCTACTGGGGGTTATCTGCAAGATAGTGTGTGTGTGTGTGTGTGGGGGGGGGGGGGGGGGGCATGGTCAAGACAGGGGGTCAAACAAGGAGATCAACTGACTGACACCGATCTAAATCGGCGTCAATAAGCTTGGAGAGATGGGGAAAACAAACACACACAGAGACACGCAGAGATAGACACAACAGGCGCCAACATACACACACAAAGACATAAAAACAAAAAGGTATAAATGTGAACGTTTATACATAACCTAAGCAGGAGTTTACACACGCACACAGACACAGACAGACAGACACAGACAAACACACAATCACACTTGTTAATTTCCCAAAAGGTAGAAAGATTTTAAAAGGATCCCATGAAGAGTGGAAAATGTCCTTAAAAAAGTAATTCTGCATCTTCAGTCCCTAGGCTTGAAAAAAGTAATTGAGTACAAGCTTTGATACGAAGTAAAACCTCTTGTTCAGTCTGCTGTTTGAGCCCGACTCGTTGGTCTTCAGGGCAGGAGAACTCAGCTGATGCATGATGTGCTCTTATTGTGCAGTGCATCTGTTTAATTCCAGCCAATGTCTCTCACACACTCACTCACACACTCACAAGGCAAAGCCCGGATCTAGTCGGCACTTCAGTGAACCAACGGATGAAACAAAGAGCAATCAGGCCCCTGGGCAACAACACCGGAAGTGACCAGGGAAACATCCATCATTAGAGACTCTTAATGGAACACAGTATCAGAGGTGTCAGCAATGCCCGTGTGTGCCTATGCATTTGGACGACTAGTACATAAACACTTGAATGATAAATGAAATGTATTTTATTGCTATGCCTTCATTACCACTGCCTCATGTTTTTATAAGCGCCACAAACAGATTACTTTACTAGAAAGTAATCGGTAAGTCCCTGAAAGCTCCCGACAGAAGCGGCACATAAAGTAAAGTCGAATCCATTAATACGATGCTAATGGTTATATCGGGGCGCCTATTATGCTAGCAAATGTGCAGCGTTGCAGGTTTGGTCTGATGGATGGATTTGTCCCCACTGGGGGATCCATGGACAATGGCAGGAGTCCAGCACAAACCATAGACCTGGAACAGAACCAGTCTCAGAGATGGGCTCTCGGGATAAGCTATCAGATTCATCTGGACTTGAATCACACAGCCGGGATTGGGAGTGTGGTCGATGTTGGAATCTTTTTCTTCCTTCTTTGCTGTGTTTGCTGATTCTGCTTATCTGCAATCAATTTATTTGTTCTCGTCAGGATTGTTTTTGAATTAAAATCACTCTATGGTGGCTATCTTCTTGTTATCGGTTCACCTCGGGCCAAAGATAAAGTGAGAATTTGACAAGTTGCTAAAACAAAAAGCTAGAAGTGAGAACAGAGGGCTTAACAATGTACTTTTTTAAAACTCCTTCATAGCCCTAAAGAGCCTCGGAACACCGCAACCTTCCTGTCGTTTCAAGCTCAGCTTATGGCTTTTTGTGAGTAGCTATTTGTCTTGAAACTGAAAAACTATTATGAACAAAACGTTTTGGACCAGCTCCATCTGAGCGAGGGGAGAAAGCACTTTTGGTGAACCACGTACCAGCGAGTGGTACATCTGTCTTCGCTTACAGACGACTCATTAAAAAAGGGTTAAAAATAGAGCCGTAATCAAGATGCCTGTTACTTCAATGTTGTTTGACCCCTCTTGCCTCCCTCCATCATCGTCATCCCGCCGGCAACACCGACGGTAACGTCGACGGTGCAACCCCACGCTCCCCAACCCCACGTCAACCACCCAACCCCTTCTGCCCCCACAGGCACCTGTTGGCTGTCAGTCATCGCAACGACGACTTCCCTCAGTCTCTGGACTACTGTCTGGTGATTTTCCTCTAAACAGACATACACTCTCTCTCTCTCTCTGTCTCTCTCTCTCTCTCTTTCTCTCCCTCTCTCTCTCTCTCTCTCTCTCCCTCTCTCTCTCTCGCTATCTCTCTCCTTTAGTTCACCTCGCCTCCTCTTTTCGCTCTGACTCTGCTAATCACCTCATCCAAAGTAATATATATATATTTTGATTTTTCCCAATCCGTCAGATTCTGCTAACTTAATCTCTTGTGATTGATTAATTCTTTAGCTGCTCTTTCCGCTCTTCTTTTTTAATGTCGTGATCTCTCACTTTCTCTCTCTCTCTCTCTTTCTAATGTCTCTTCATGTTTCACCGGGTTTAAACCAGTGTATGTCGCAGTGTCTGTGAGGTATTATCCATCCTCTTAACCCTGAACCTGTGCGGCCCTGCTGTGAGGCTCCTGTACACTGGCATGTTGGTTCAGCCCTGTCAATCTGGAGCCTTATTCGGTCCACGGTTTCCTTTTCTCATTATTCCTGTCAAGTAAGATGTAAGTAATCCCCAGTGGAAGCGCAATTGGGTGTGAAAGTAAGCGTGTATCATGGAAGCTGTCCAATCACATGCTGGAGACCTTAGTGAGAGAGAAAGAGAGGGGGTTAATGTATTAATTTGTGCAAACATTTTACTGGAGTGTAAATGCAAGAAATACAACCACACTAAGACATTGTCATTGATATTCACTGAGTTTTAATGCAAAAATTAGCTTTGATATTTTGGCCTTTTGAATGTTGTTCTAAGGGCGTCATGACGCTTCCCAAAATGTATTTTATTGATTATATTACTGTTATCATAGTACAGTCAACATCCATTCCGATATGACAAAAAGTCACATCTTTATTAATACTGTATGGATTTTTATTTTCTCACTGCCTCTAAATAGAGATCAAACAAAACAAGTAAGATGCAATAAGTTAAAAGAGAGGACATTTTACATCAGTTTAGTTGCCATTGGTCTAAGCCTAGACCAAAGGCCAAAAGCAAGGTTCAAAGGCTGAGGTGCACCAGAGAACCAGAGCTGAGCTGACAAAGAATCTCTACAATCTGAGGTATCCACTGCCTTGCCTCGTCTCCTTTCCTCCCCTTCCCTTTAATTAGTTCCCCGACAAAATAGGCCGGGATTTGACACCGTGGGGCACCACTGCGCTACGTCATTTGGAATGGTTCAATGGTGTCCGGTTGACACCAGAGGAAGACCTCATTTCTCATAACAAAGATCCAATTTAGACATGGATGGAGAGAATGAGCTGGATAGCAAACCCCTAAGTCCCACAGGCATAAACAAACCAATATTGTGAGTTTTTTTTAATCGATAACGGCCACCCTCACTCGAGCACACGCGCACGCATGCACGAGTGCATGCCTGCGCATGCACTCGCTCGCTCGTTCACTCACGCATACACACGCACTTGGAACTCATAATCCTGTACAGTTGGACAGCGTAAGACGATGAGGAATGGATGGCATGTGAATCGATACTGTGAGGCAGAAGTGGACCCTCCAGATCCACCTGGGTTGTCCATGTATCCATCAGGACAGTGCATCTATGCCTGCGCAAAAACAACCATTCGTCTTTCTCTCCTTCCCTCCAGTAATTTCATCCAATTTTTCACATTGTTTGGGCAATCATCCATTCCCCTACCCATCATTTCATTCTTTCATCTATCTATCATTTATCCATGGATCTACACCCTTTCAATCCTCCATCTATCCCCCCATCCAGCCAGCCCTTTACAGTCCAGCTACCGATCCCTACATCCACCAACCCATCCATCCATCTACCATCCATCCCTACATCCACCCATCCATGACTCATCCATCCAACCATCATCCAATCTACCGTCCATCACTCCGTCCTTTCATCTACCCATCACTACATCCCTACATCCATCCGCCCATCCATCCCTCCATCCGTCCATCTCTAGATCCATCCATCCATCCATCCATCCATCCATCCATCCATCCCTCCATCCGTCCATCTCTAGATCCATCCATCCATCCATCCATCCATCCATCCATCCATCTATTCAACCATCCACCGGTACATCCAGCCAGCTACAGGACATATACTGCAAAACCACCAAAGACTTCAAATCGAGTGAACAGATGGGAAAACCAGCTTGACGATGACAACGTGAGAGAAATAAAGCTTACTTAAAGTAACACAAGCTGCTCCCCCACCCTTCACCACCACCACCCCCCTCTGTCCCTTTCCTTCTCAACTCTTTCTATTTCAAGGAAACGCTGTAAATACATTGGCGGCCCGTAGCCAAGCCATGGATAGAAGGGAGAGAGAGTGGTAGAGAGAAGGGGGAGAGAGTGGTAGAGAGAGGGGAGAGAGAGTGGTGGAGAGAGAGAGAGGAAAGAGGGATACATATATATAGTGGATAGATAGATAGATGAATAGAAAATGATAAATAGATAAGTAATAGATAGATAAGTGATGGATCACAGGAAGATAGATGCACAGGTAAATAGAAAGATCAATCAATGCATATAATATAGTACGTATACTGCAGGTGAGGTGTACTACAGCTGCTGTCTACTCCACCCCCCGGAAGATGGCTGCGTTACATAATTGCTGGTGAGCCATTGTGCAAAACACACGCACCAATCCCACAAACATTTATGATATCTACCTATAGCGTTCAACAAAGACTCAAACACATACGAATACAAACACAAGCTGTGTGTGTTGACTGTACACATAGAGATAAAGTAAATATTGTATCCCCTAATGTCCTCATACAGTGTATGTCCGCATATCCACTAAGTAAGTAGCGGATTAAAATAAAGTTTTTACATTGTGTCCGTGAGAGGGTCAAAGGAGCCCCCAGACCTGGCTTGTTGTTTGTTTGTGTCTGCCCAACACCCAGCAGACACATCCAAACAACAAGCATAGTCCTCAAGCTAGTTCACAGCAACCACTGGTCACCCTTCCCTCCCTAAGCAATCCGTGGGCGAGTCTGGCTTTGGGTGCGTTTGTCACGTGGTCGGTGGGGCCTTACCCTGGAGATGGTGAGGGGCATGTTGAAGTCCTTCCCCCCCTGGAGCCTGAAGCCCCATGGCGCGGGGCCGTTCAGAGTCACCGTGTATGAGGCCATCTTCACACAAAACAAGCGGCCTTCAAATGTCAACGCTCCTGCTACGGCGCTGTGTCTTCCTGGGTTCCCTCGGTCCTCCTGTATGTCTCTCTCTCGATCGCTCTCTCTCTCTCTCTCTCTCTCTCTCTGGCTGCCTCACCTTCTGTTCTACCCGGG
>NC_136952.1:8096658-8103509 GCF_949987615.1 Pollachius pollachius
AAACAAAAACTACACATTTTATGAATTGTACTACCCCCTGTAATCCTTCAAAGTACCCCCAGGGTTCACGTGCCCCTACTCTTGAAACACTGATCCAGCCTGTAGTGGATTGCGCCTGGCACATCGAGTGAATGCTTCTGAGGGAGTCTTCAAGGCATGCACTCACACACGCATGCAGAAGGCGCAGACGTGCACAGAAATACACAGAGACACACACACATGTGGCAGCGCTGTACCCTGCGAAGGCGGTGAGGGCCACGCAGGAGTAGGGTGCCCAGGAGATGACGTAGAGCATGATGACGATCAGAGCGATCTTGGCCATTTTCCATTCACCCTTCATCTTATGCATCCTCTTGATGGAGTCCCTGGCTCCAACCCCGTTGATCTTGCATACAGCCCTGCGAGTGCGCGCACACACACACACACACACACACACACACACACACACACACACACACACACACACACACAAAAACACACGCACACACACAAAAACACACGCACACACAAACACGCACGCACCCACACACGCACTGATTAATGGTGATAATGTCAACTGAGGTATTAATGTCTAAATTATTTAATAGGGTTAGGGAGGGATGCTACATAACAATGCTCATCAATTAATAAGCATTAAAGTTTAATTTGTTTACCCTTACTGTTTGTTTATTTATAATGCCCGTGTTTGATTCTGCTGTCTTATATAACATGTTGCTCTGGATCTTTGGTTCATGTTAAACTCGCTCCAATGCTTCTGGTACCTCGGGGCCGGAAAGGGCCAGTTTTTAGTGTCCGTGCAGCGGGCTCATCCAATATACTGCACCGTCCCCTTCAAATGTACACACATACCGTGTGCACACCTCAGGAACGTACTTATGTAACCGTACCATATCTGTCTGTAATTGTTATCACTGATTTTGTTTGTTCTGTTTTCTCCGCTTGGTTTATTTATTTAATTCCTTATTTTGTTTTCTATGGCGTGATCTTGGTATCATTGGAAAATGAGGGTGAGATTTTTAAATATATGTTGAATGGGTTGAATGTGTGTTTGTGTGTTTGAGCACACACACACACACACACACACATACACACACACACACACACACACACCCTCAATGATCACACATGATGGCCCATATAGAGGCACATCATAACATGCAAGTATACAAAACAGAGCTAAACAAAGCCACACTACAGCGGTTATTTGCGTTCTGTATTTCGTTCCACACAAAGCAACCGAAAGGGAGAACACAAGGTACAAAGATGAATTATATCAACAGCAATTAGGGCTAATCGCTTGTAACAATATAAACCTATTTCTTAAATCAATGTGCTGTGTAAGCCTTTTGGGAACTTGCTCAGCCGGGGTACTTATTGTAGGGGAGAGACTAATTGGGCATCAGAGGCAGGATGGCGAGTACTTGCTCAACAAAGGATAATAATCAGCACATTTATTTGGGTCGTTTGCATTAATGCACACTGATTAACACCAGAATCATATGCATTGACATGGTATGGAGACAGCTTGTTTCATCTGTCGGGGAAAGCAGCCATGACATACATTGTCCATGAAAGGGATCTATAAGAGGACATTGTCCATGATAATATGAATTGGTCTCTATGCTGCTGTTATGTCAGTTCAGCAACAGCCTTGCATGGCATTACAGGTTTAACATTGGGGTAATGGGTTGGACGGGCAGACTCTTGGTCTGGCACTGCCATTGAAAAGCTATATTGATTGAAAATTGACTCGTTTACACAAGCTTTTTGAATCTCACTTCAAACTGCGGTTTGGAAACCGGATGAGAGTTCACTGAGTTCTCCACAGCAAAACAACTGTGGAGGCGAGTAACTACATTCATCCTTGACAATGTTTGATGGAATTCTTGTCAATTCACGCTCTAAGCTCATATATCCTTGTCCATCGACCAATACAAAGCGACAAAGCAAAGGGGGGGGTTCCTCAAAGTATTTCAGAACCGTTGCAATGTGAACAAAATACCTGTATGAACAACTTTGAACTGATTCAATATTCCCTTGGGGCGCATCACATGCATACCTTACAAAGTCATTCTTGCACATTCTTCATGCGCACAAGATATGTGACAGCGCTGCAAATACAAATGCCTTGTGATAACTCAACACACAACGTTTCACCTCGTGTTTGCGCCTACGTTTGAGTGTGTAAATATGAAATTCAAGATCTTTTATCGCATGGTACAGGAATGAATATATAGATATGTTTGTTCTGGGATGTATCCTTGCATGTGTATGTATGTATGTGTGTGTGTGTGTGTGTGTGTGTGTGTGTGTGTGTGTGTGTGTGTGTGTGTGTGTACGGCCACACTGCACGCGTTACGCATGTCAGAGGCGTTGAAAGTCGGCATTTTTGCATAGGGAACCATTGGTTTAGGCGCGTAGATGCGTTACACGCGCTAAAGCAGCGCGTTACGCGCGTAATATTACGCACGTAACGCGTTCAGTGTGGCCATACCTTTACAGTTAGAATTTAAATAGTTGGTATTTAGAATACAGTTACATTGTTGAAATCAATGGATTACATGACGATACTTCTGTTTCAGCAGTTTACTCGTGCTTTCACACCAACAGCATTTAGTGCGCACTAAACGGGTTTGGTCCCATTTGCGTTGGTGTGAATGCAACCACCTCACTTCGACCGAGACCTCCCTGAAGAGGGCAATTGTTGGTCTCGGTGCGTTTCCAAACGAACCCTGGGTACGGTTCGCTTGAGATGTGAAAGCGAACGCACCTCGGCCCGATCCAGTTCTACAAAGCATACGCCTCTCTGGACGTAACAGCCACCCGCTCAGCCGCGCGCATTATGGGAATTATTGTTTGATTAGCGGTAACTCGACTCACTCAAACTCAAATTGTCGGACCGTCTGGGAATTTGGACAGACACCCACATAAAACGTATGCTGGAAAACACACAAAAATGCCGATGCATTTTACACATTCAGCACCAGGATGAGGGAGAAGGAGTTCGACCGGTCCACTACTGTATAAAACAAATCAATATCACAACAAGTGCACCCCGCTGGATATCCATGATTATTTTGCCTACTTTCACAGACGCTTTCCAAAACATTTTTATCTTTACCCCGCCCCAGATCTTTTGTCCAACGATTGAACGATCTTCTCTCTCTCTCCCTCTCTCTCTCTCTCTCTCTCTCTCTCTCTCTCTCTCTCTCTCTCTCTCTCTCTCTCTCTCTCTATATATATATATATATTAAGGCGATTTTATAGGCAACACCTATGCACTTAGCTCAGTGAAAAAAATGTTAGATGTAATAGCAGATATCTTTCACATGAACATACCCTTATAGTCTTTGTTCCACTACAGCAAATTATATAAAATAGTGCACTTTAAGGGAGACTTGGTCGTAACACATTCAGCCAGTTTGAACAGAAGAACACACCAGAATAGGCCTGTTTAGTAAGCAGGATTTGATGCCGCATTCCTACACTTATAAAATGCAATTCAATGTGGAAGTAATCCAAGTATTCAGAATACAATACTCAGATTGAGTGATGAAACGGAATACGTTACATATTACATTTTTGGGCACTATTCTGTAGTCTGTAACTGGATACATTTTAAAAGTATCCTTCCCAACACTGCATGCATGTATGTATGTATGGGTGTGTGTGTGTGTGTGTGTGTGTGTATGCATACCGCGTAGTGTGTCGGATGGCTCTGAAAATGCAGCTGTAGCAGAAGATGATGATGAAGAGGGGGATGAAGAAGACAAAGGTGAAGAGCAGCATAGTGTACGAGCGCACAGAGGGCGTGAACGTCATGTAGTCCCACGAGCAAGACGTCAACAGGCCCTCTGGCACATAGGCACCTGCGGAAAGCACACACACACACACACACACACACACACACACACACACACACACACGCATACACACACGCATACACACACACACACACACACACACACGCACATACGCACACACGCATACACACACGCATACACACAAAGATACACACACACACACACGCACACACACATACACACACACATACACACAAAGATACACACACACACACACACACACACACACACACACACACACACACACACACACACACACACACACACATAGGAGGTTAACTTCAGCTATTATGCCCCCAGACTGAGGAACAAATAATAAAAAACAAATCTTAAAACAAATTTTTTCAATCTCGCCTTTAATGTTTTCTATGTGTTGCTTTATAATGTGTTTTATTGTGTTTTCTTGTGTGACTCACTGTACTACTCCTTTTTGCTGTCTGTAATGCACATTGTGTCGCATTCCTTGTGAGAAATGTGCTATATAAATAAAGTTTGATTTGATTTGTTTTGATTTGAACTTAAAGGACCTATCCAAGCTATACTGAACACCAAGCAGTAGTCCTCTGTACAGTTTCAGTGATTCCAGTTTCACATGATTGAACTGAGTAATATTAATAATCAGAATAATTATTAATCAACTAAGTATAATTTGTTTTAATTGTGTAAAGGGTAGTTATGCAATCATACATCAACCAATTCAAGATATTTAAAAAGAATTGGCCAGATACTGCAAACATTGTCATTTTATACAGTAAAGCTGCTAGCACACCGCCGCGCGGCAACCGCTCTGATAACCGTCCTGGTAACCGCCCTGATAACCGTCCTGGTAACCGCTCTGATAACCGTCCTGGTAACCGCCCTGATAACCGTCCTGGTAAACGCCTCGCTGCAGGAGGGCTCAGCGCGGCGGCGTGAAGAGCCAGGAGTTTTCAAAAGCAGCTGCTGCTGCTGTCGCCGCCGAAAGGTTGAACACGGGGAAAGCTGAGCGGTAGGGCAAAATCTGTGCACGTTCACGTGGGCGGCAACCACTTCCTGGTCCAACAGCCGCTTTTGTAACCGCCTCCCCTCTGCCGCCCTTCCCTCATTGAAATGAATAGAGGCGGCGAGTTGCCGCGCGGCGGGGTGAAACCAGCTTTAGGCTGCTATGAAGTCTTCGGACCCAAAATCTATCAGTGAATAATCAACGGCTACTAATTAATCCTATTGCAGACTCCAAGCGCCGAATGTAATCATAGATCATATATCATATATTTAGCCTCAGGAACGGTATGGGCTTGTGATTATGTGAGCAGCTATCAGGATGCATATCATCAATGATCTGTGTTCATATGTTTTGCATAACGGTGATGAATACTTTCACATTGCAAGGCACCCACTGCTGCAAGCAATCACAGAAAAAAAACACACACAGTCATACACACACAGATTTGTTCTTTCTAATCGCATTGCATCACACACAAACACACACACACGCACACACACACTCACAAATCGACACACTGACGCACACTCACAAACGCCACACACTCATACATGCCACACTGGCGCACACAAACACAAACACACATTCACACTACACAGTTCCTAAATGTCAGCATTATTACAACTTCAGGTCAGTTTCGTCAAGGTTGCCGTGACAACAGGCACAGGCAAGCACCTTCCCACCCCTTTGTTTAAAACACGAAAGGAAAGCATAAGTCACTTTAAAACATCCTGCACACAAACATTCACAAACACATGCGTGCACACCAACACACACACAAACACACACACACACACACACACACACACAAGCACACACACGCGCGTGCACACACACACACACACGAGCACACACGCACATGCACAAACACACACACACACACACACACACACACACACACACACCACACACACACACACACGCACACATTGGTCGATCTCCAGACAGGACGCAGAGAGGATCAGTGGGTGCAGGAATGGTCTGTCCTCTATCATTCATGTGCACGGCAGCAGTGTAAACCCATTTGAACCCTTGCCAGGCTGCTTTATTGCAGGTGTTCTGGTTTATTTGGTAAACTCAAGTGACATCAGCAAATACTCTGGCACCCTCATATCCAAACCCCTTCGTGCATTCTCCACTCAACCACATGGGGTTACCAAGGGCTCAAAACAAGTCTATTTGCTTCAGCTTTTTATTCAGAGTACAGTGTTCAATATTAATCAGATACTTCTATGTATGGTTTCTCCTTTTTTTTTTCTCCATTATCTTTAACGATTGCCCTCTTACAGTAATGTTTTGACATTTCCCCTCATCCTTGGTAAACCATTATGAATGGCCTTGTATACGCAGACAGCTACATAAATAAACATGCACTACCAACTCCATCCCCTTATCCCACCTACGGGGGGTACTCAGTCGAGACATGACCCCCAGGGAGGCCAGGGGCCGGGTGATGACCACGTAGCGGTCCACGGCAATGGCCATCAGGGTGATCATGCTGCAGATGCCAAACAGAGCGCCGCAGAACGCATACAGCTCGCAACCTGTCCATGGGGAAGTGATGGGGGTGAGGGGCGAGAGAGAGAGAGAGAGAGAGAGAGAGAGAGAGAGCAGGTGAGACAGGGAGAGGCAGGCCGAGAGTTGATGGGAAGATGGGATCGGACCCAGTGGGAAACAGGATGGAAGAAGGAGCTGAGAGGGTTGGAGGAGGAGGGGGAGGTAGAAGGCAAAGAAACAGAAGGAGGATGTGAAGGAACAGGAAGGAGGTGTACTAAGGAAGGGGGAGGCAGGGGGGGTTGTGGAACGTCTCTTGGGAATAGGGGGGTGTGGGGAGGGACATGGGGTTGTGTGGGGGAGGGGGACGGGGGCGTTAGGGAGTCAAAGACAGGAGGGAAGGGCAGATGAGAGCCGAAGACCAGAGCGGAATGAGGAATGAGAAAAACGCGGCGTTCGTGCTTGGAAGCGTTAATCCCCCGTTTGGTCCGTCCACAGCGCGCCAATCGGTC
>NC_136952.1:8103709-8138709 GCF_949987615.1 Pollachius pollachius
AGGATCCTTTGACTGGGACTTAGACCAGTTGCGCTGCAGAGCTGCATGTGTGCTGACAATCCTGCACCCCTGAATCTGCCAAGCACACACATGACATATGATTTATCAGCCCATTAATCAACCTATTAATCAGACTTATAATGGCGCTTTCAACATCTCAAGAAGCATGCCAGAGTGAACCAAAAGTCACAGGATCTTATGCACCTGAAAAGTGTGTCTGCTCAACATCAAGCTAGCAGAACATACACATATCATCGAAATATGTGCAAACAGCACACGTATATACACACAAACACAGCTACATACACTATTACTACTATCACTATTCTCTCTCATTGCCTCTCTCTCTCTCTCTCTCTCTCTCTCTTTCTCTTTTGCCCTCGGTATTACATCCGATAGACTCTGTCTATCTCACAAACACACACACACACACACACACACACACACACACACACACACACACACATAAACACACACACAAACACACAAACACATACACACACACACACACAAACACACAAACATGCATTCAATCGCGAAGGACAAAGGTTGTTCCTCGCCAAAGCTTCCTATTTATGTTTGTTTTGCTGTGTTTGCTATCAGTAAATCGCACAGGATGCACACATCATCGCAACAGCGATGACGTGATAAACACACACATTGTCTGTTTGTCTGTATAGGACAAATGGATGCGCAATGTGAAAAGTGGACCATTGAAATACCTACCCAACAGTTTGTGTGTGTGTGTGTTTTTAATGAGAACCACACTGATATTTCATCAGTCTGATAAAGGTAGCCCATAGGCACTAAGGCTTCTTATCACCTGTCCACCATTTGTCATTGAGGCTTAGGTAGAGCCATGTATTAAAGTAGTTATAAAGCCTGAAACACTTTGACATCTGATAAAACACCTTTTGTTGACACCCAAGGTCATGTTATTCTAGAGAGAGAAGTTAAACCTTTCAAAGAGTTGCGGGCAATGCTTTAGCGGTCATTTCAGTGTTCAGCTATCGCTAAGGCCAGCAAGATTACATCCAATGAAAAATAGGGTTTTTCCGATAACTCGTAGACATGTCCGGGGCCGACAGCCGAAACCTGGATGACTCTGACATTTATGGGCTCCCCCGCTGCCAGAAATACCCCAAATTGGTGTGGTTAACACCGACAAGCGACCATCAAATGAGGCGAGTCGGCTGTACAGAGCATAAGTCCTGGAGTTCCTTATGGATTTAAAGGCTGTTGGCCATGCAGAAATGTGTGTGTCCTCTTATTGAATTTGTGATTTCTCCCCATGGCATAATTGTAAAAAAATGTAAAATGCATTAGGAGACAGAAGCCCTGATTGGTTGTATGGGAGTCAAGCTTATGTTGAGTCCTTTTTCTCCTTTTTTCCGTCTTTCTCTACGGCAGATGTTAGTATGATTCTCTGGTGGTCCTCCGTTTGACAGACCTTTGTGTAGTCATCAGTGTTTTGTCCGTTTGCTGTATGGCTGCAATATGGAAACATGTAGACTCATCTTTCACAGCGTAAATCCATACAACCCTAACAGACAAAATAACGGAACAATTGATTGCATAGGATCACTTCAGGGAGCCGTTCAACCCATGCCCAACCTGAATCAGTGTCCCTGTGGATTGCGTTGGCAGCCTCGGACCTAAGTGAACCACTCAGCCTTATTACGACCCTTTTTAGAAAGAGACGCTAGATAGAATACGCGGGAATTAGTTTTAGACGCTTCACGGAGAGTATGGTATGCTAATAAGGATGCTCTGCGAGGAGGACGCACTGTCCTTGCCAAAGTGATAATAAAAACATCCAGGCTCCTGCAAAGACACGTGCGTCGGTGCCACTGAATATACGACACTTACATCCTACATCACTGACAACCTGGGGGGTTTCCCTCCTCCGCTCATTACTTTACAGTGCTGAATGAGCGGAGGACAGATTCCTATACGCACGAGCTTATAGCCGGTGGACTATAGCCTAATTCATGCATAGAGACTCGAGAGGAACGACTTCGTTCCACACATCGTGTTCAACATTTAAATAGAGAGGAGGACACTTCTAATTCCTTTAAGTTATGAACCGCACACACCGAAACCAAACCTAATTTTGCTGACTGTAATGTAAAGTTTAAAAAGTCGTCCCCTCTGTGAGGCTCTTCTACATTCCGCCACATCTATCGGCGTCGCGCATTACGCACCATGCTGGTTGAACTTTATCTGCTGGAGTTCAAACCGAATCACAGTTGAGCACGGTCTAACAAGAACGTGGATATATTACTTACAGCCGTGGAGACAGGAGGAAGATGCATCAGCCGATGCGCACTGACCGAACTTATGTTCCACTGTGCGCGCGTCGAGCCCAGCAGTCCGGTGCCGACGACCGTGTTGGTCGCCTCGGTGGCCGGCATGCCTGTGCTCATCAGCAGGCGAGCATCTATTCCCGACATTCGGTTCACGAAAGGAGGAATTCTGCGACGCGGCAGAGTGTGAGACAAGATGCTGTTATCCTTTAGAGAGGTGTGAGTGTGGGCACCTCTGGCAGCGCAGCAGCAGCAGCAGCCGAGATCTCTGCTTCAGCGCAACTGGTCAGAGATACAGAGAAACCACCAGGACCACGGTCTCCCGCCGGTCCAAGCTCACAGGCTGCCGGCACAGCAGTGGTGGAGTGAGGTGGGGGGGGGGGAAATGTCTCTCTTCTCTCTCTCTCTCTCTCTCTCTCTCTCTCTCTCTCTCTCTCTCTCTCTCTCTCTCTCTTTCTCTCTCTCTCTCTCTCTCTCTCTCTCTCTCTCTCGCTCTCTCTCTCTCTCTCTCTCTCTCTCTCTCTCTTTCTCTCTCCCACCCCCCCTGTCACGCTATCTCTCCCTCACTCTCTTTTTCTCTCTCTATCTCTGTCTCTCCCACTCCCTCTTTCTCTCCAACCAATCTCGCCTTCTCTGTCCTTCTATCTTTCTCCCTTTCTCTTTATCTCTTTATTTTTGTGTCTGTGTGTGTGTGTGTGTCTCTCTCTATTTCTCATTCTTTCTCTCTCTCTCCCTCTCTCCCTCTCTCTCTCTCTCTCTCTCTCTCTCTCTCTCTCTCTCTCTCTCTCGTTCTCTCTCCTTTAGTTCTCCTCGCCTTCCCTTGGACTCTGATAAACACCTTATATACCCTGTAATATTTGCTGGTATTTTCACTGTCTGCTTTCGGCTCACTTAATCTCTGGTGATTTATTCATCCTTTTTAGGTGCTCTTGACTCTTGATGCGTATGTCCTGTTTCTATTACCCTTGGCTTTCAATTATTGATGCCCTCTTTGTGTTTGCTCTGGAACAGTTCATGAGTCTGTAAGTGTTTGTGTTTGTGTGTGTGTGTGTGTGTGTGTGTGTGTGTGTGTGTGTGTGTGTGTGTGTGTGTGTGTGTGTGTATGCGCATGTGTGAGTGTGTCCGCCTTCCTTCTGTTTTGGTGAAGAACACTGGGCCACGTAAGTGTGAATTCACTTACTTCAAAATAAGCTTTTTCTTCAAACATATGTATTGATCCCAGAGTGAATGTCTAGTCTCTTATGCCCTTATTTGCTTTAGTGCAGAGATTCTAAAAACTCCCTTCTCTCATGTTTCTGGGAAGATTTTTTGTTTGTGCGTTGTGTGCGTGTGTGTATGCGTGTGTGTGTGTGTGTGTGTATGTGTGTGCCCGCATGTCCACTTGTAAACATCAGAGATACAGGGACACCCCACCGAATCCATGTCTGATCCACAGCGGTTCAGAAAGACAGGGCTGGCTGAGGAATGTAGAAAGAGCAAGACCAACCTCTTGCAGGAGACTCTGAAAAACACTGAAATACAAAACAGACCCTTTCTACTTCCCCCCCCCCCCCCCCCCCCCCATTCAAGAGGTTGGATAGGAACCCTGGCCCAGTATTCATATTGCCTCCGATCATGTTGTTCTAAATGACCGGTGATCCGTGTTGTGATGTGTTACCAAAAGTGGTGTGTGCTAAATCAATTAACCTTTTCATGCATGAGCTCCGACTGCACATGGAAGCCATTGGCAATGCAGAAGCCTCGGGTGCACCCCTGATCTTCACTTAGCTCCGTCCAATAGAGTTATATGAACCACAGCCCCCTGTTTGTGATGCCCTGTTGGTAGCCACCAACGTATAGTTCCTCTGATGGCCTCCAGGGGGCCCGCGGTGATGGGATGCAAAAATGACCCGGTTGGGATCACACTTGGTTCATCTCCATGTCAGGGATTTTGAAAGGGTCCCGTTTGACAGTTTTATTTCGTTAAAATATGATTAAGGGATGAGGTTTGGCCGTATCCTACTTGGCTATCCTGTTCCACCCCTCAATGAGCTGACTAGGGACAGTTTACGCTGATGTTTGACAAAATCCAACACGAAATCAATGCCTTAATAACAATTATAGCTATGCACAGTACATATATTAGATAATGTGCTGCATGCCACAATAGACAGACACACACGTAAAAAATATACAGAGACACATTGCATAGATACCCCCCCCCCCAACGTCTCGGTAAACAGCACCATGGCGACTCGCGCTCTGCTCTGCTAACTGCGGTACCACATAGCGTGAGAATGTTATTTTCAAGGTCTTCTCCGTGTGTTTCCCACCTCACTCACTCCCTTGTTCTCTCCATCTCCTCCTCCTTTCATGCTCCTCCTGACTCCGGTCACAGAGCTCATAAAACCTGGAGCTCCTGATCAGCCGCCTCGACCCGGTCAGACCGACGCGGGACAACCTAACGTTGTGTACATTCCGCCCTACAGGCAGTAGCCATGCGTTTTCCTCAGCAATAACGGCCCAGATCATCTCTTAACGCCCCAGCTTACACTCCCCATCGCGGGGCCAATCCCCCATGGCTCCCAGGCGGCACCCCTCTCAGCTCTGAATCTGGGGGGCTCAACTGGTGGTGGTGGTGGTGGTGGTGGTGGTGGTGGTGGTGGTGGTGGTGGTGGCGGAGGAGCCCCACGTCGGCGTGGGTGTGGGCAGCAGGCGTGTGCTGCAGCTGGTGTCAGCCGTGGTGGTGACGGTGGTGATGGTGTTGGGGAATGGGGATCTGTTGATCCGCGTGGGTGTTTTGAATTGAGGGGATTTGGTGGTTGTGGCACCGTAGCAACTCAAGCACATAGCGCTCAGATCTCGGTCCATCTGCGGTAGTCTCACCAGGGGATCCCGAGCTAAGAAATGTATGCTGAGCTTTAACACACAGAACCACCGATTTACGATCAACCTTTTGCCCGACTTTGCATTCATCGTTCATTAGCCTGTGTGTTTGTGTGCGTGTGTGTGTGTGTGTGTGTGTTTGTGTGCGTGTGTGTGTGTGTGCTTGGTGTGTGTATGTGTGTGTGTGCGCATGTTCATGCATGACATGTGTGCCTGTGTGCTTGTGACCGTGCCTGGCTACTTTCTTTCAGTATCTTTTGGTCCCATGACGTGGGGTTCTTGTGGGCTGGTTAAGAGGATCAGAATCCAAAGTCCGTCCAACCAACACAACAGCGGCATTATACACACAACACTTACTAATATGACCTATAACAAGTGTGCTTTGTGTTGTATGACTTCAGTTCAACAGTTCATTTCTCCCTTATCTGCAACAATCCATGGTTGCTCCACTTTGGTTGGAAATAATTTGTTAGGAATAACCCCTTGAGGTGTATCGTCCCATTTTCAAGGAGGTCCTTAGCAACGATAATATAATACAAGCACAATTATACAAAAGGTTTTATTTTGGGCACGTACAACTGATCCTTTAACAAGAAGACAAGTTAACAAGTGGCTGAATATTTACAGGTAGAATATTAATATTTACAACTGCAGCCAACGACAACTGTCTTATTACGATGGTAAAGGACAGGATTGTATAATGATTAGTTATGAATGGACAGCCAAGGACAAACCAGTGTACTCTATTACAGACTAAATTAAGAGGGAAAAGATTTGTTTTGGATGATGCCTGATTTACTACCACAACATAATCTAATATTGGTAAAATGAGTGGTGACACACGCTTCTTTCTTATAACCAGAAGCAGTGTGGAAAAGAATCCCCAAACGGATGTACCTTTTCTTCATAATATGATTAATATGGCATTTGAATGGCAGTTCAGAGTCAAGCACGCAGTGGCACATTTGGGTTGTTTAACTTTTGGCAACGACGTACCAACAAGAAAGGCATTTACAAAACATCAACTTTAGATTGAGATTTAATACCTTGGCGAGTATTAACAATCATAGTGTGAGATGTTGCTTTATGGAGTAATAATGAATTAGCTGCGGACCAGTGTTGCCAATAGATCAGCCATCAGGTCATTGTTTTGCTCGCATTTCTCAGCTGTCAGCAGGATCCAGCGAAAATGCCTTCTCTTTGGTACTTTTCAAGGGAGCATGTTTATCTATAAGGTCAATTCAGAAAGTGAATTCAGAATAATCCAAAGCATCATGAAAATTTGCTATTGCTAATTCATTGACATGTAGTAATTAATAAATTAAACAATATACATTTTCTTGCAAACGTTTTATTAATTTCAGGGATATAAGACCAGTGCTTTGCCCCACTTGTTCCTGTCATAAAAGATAAACCCACAAGCAGTCTTGCCGTGGGATCATTGCCGCATTTAGATAGCATCAACGTGTTTGGAGAAATGTCACATCCACACATGTAAAAATGTCACCACTGTCATGCTTCACACAGCAAAACACACACACACATGGAATTAGCATACCTGTCAACTCCTTTACCCCCAACAGACAGACACACACATATAATACATGGAATTAACATTAATGTCACTTTGTTCACATTACGCACATGCTAACACCCCAACACCCCCCCCCCCCCACCACACACACACACACACACACACACACACACACACACACACACACACACACACACACACACACACACACACACACACACACACACACAAACAAACACACACTGACAGACAGCTTCAGGGGACACACAAATACAAGGCACTGGCTGGCATCTGTGCCTGCTGTGGCGTTGGGATGGGACAGCTTTAGCTGAGCCTGTGCCACCCAGCATGCGGCTGCTGCAGGTGTTGAGCCAGTTGCTCAGACCTCCAGGCCTCGCAGTCTGTCAGAGGCATCACTTCATCCCCTCATCTCTCGGACCCACCACCTACCATCCAAAATCAATTCAAAAGAGCTCTATTGGCATAGAAAATGGCCATTTCAATTACCTTTAGTACATGTTGTTTACGAATTACATAAAAGTAACAAAATACTACACTCACTATGGTGAGTGAACTGCACCACAGGACTCTTTACCTAACTACTGACTACATTGGAGAGTCACAATATAACTTACAAAGGTATTACATGTCAAATATAAAGTAATTATAAAGAGTTATGTTCTCTCTCCCTCTCCATCTCCATCTCCTAACCTCTCTGTCTCTGTCCCCCTCTCTGTCTCCGTCTCTATTTCTGTCTCATCCTATCCATCTCCCTCTCTCTCTCTCTCTCTCTCTCTCTCTCTCTCTCTCTCTCTCTCTCATTCACACAGTTTGGTTCATGGGCAGGTGACAAACCACCAGACAGACCAATTAGGACAGGGCTGGCAAGCACATATGCACATGTGCTGAAATGTCCCCATGTGAGCAAAGGGATAATAAAGCCATACGTGTGTGTGTGTGTGTGTGTGTGTGTGTGTGTGTGTGTGTGTGTGTGTGTGTGTGTGTGTGTGTGTGTGTGTGTTTTCTATTGAGTGACAAAGTGCCTTTGGGATTTAAAAAATCATTTGGTCTATTAAATGTGACAGAGAGTTGCTAAAGCACAGCGGTTACCAGAGTCTAATGCCTCAAGTCTAAAGCTAGCTTGTTTTGACAAGAAGCTGTAATGGGAAAGAAAAAATCATATTCTGTTTCTGCAAATGCCATTTGTTGATTATGCTTTTCCTGACACCTTTGGGGTGTCAAGGTTCCAACTGAGAAGTCACTGTGAGACCCCACAGTAGTTAATCACATATCCCTGTTTGGAGGTTTTCAGAGCGTGCTTACATCCGGTTTGGGGAGGGGGTGGGAGGGTGGGGCTGGAAGTGGTATTATTGCCCACTGGGTCAGAGGAGTGTTTTGGTGTGTGTGCTTGTGGTTGTGTGTGTGTGTGTGGGAGGTGGGGGGGGCTTGATGCGGAACACTGTGGTCATCACTGAGATGTCTGATCTCAAGATGGGGATTGGTTGGTTGATCTGTGGCTAAAAGGTTGGTGGGGGGCCCGACTGTGGGAGCCAGGATGAGCGATAGGAATAGAGAACAATAAAAAGTATCTGGTTTTTGTGTTACTATCTGGATGTATGACTGTGGGTGAGGATAAACATCATGGCCTTCAGAGAGATGTTTGGAGATGACTACAGTGTGTATGTGTGTGTGTGTGTGTGTGTGTGTGTGTGTGTGTGTGTGTGTGTGTGTGTGAATGTGTTTTGTAATCAAGTTTTATCTAATATATTATTCTATGAATTCTCTTAATACAGCTATTTCATGACGAGAGCATTATTTTGATATGAAAAACACCATAATTATCCGTATAGTGACACATATATGGGTTATATCCTTATGTGATAAATGTGGTTCCACCAACGGTCCAGAGGGAAACGTGTTTATAAAAAGCCACACATTTTAAAAAGACAGATCTCACATATGACTAACTATTATGAAACTATTGTGGCGACCACAGGTGTAGGCGCTCGTTCAGTTGCGCAAGGGATTCTGGGGGTTCATTTATCCTGGGGGTTTGGACCCTTTCGGGGCCAGTGTGGTTGTTGGGTTGAGTGGGGTTAATGGGTTGGGGTCGTTAATTAGTTGTGTGTTGCTGAGTGTTGACATGTTGTGTGCATCGTTGCCGCCACCGTCACTGAGAGTGACGTGTTCGTTTACTGGGTGCGCTGGTTTCCATGTTTGTGGTTGGTCGTTATTAAAGGCGTTCTGTAGTCTTGCGGTGTATGGGGCACGGAACTGCATAATGGGTTCAACCTGGGCTCACGTCTCGTCCTTCTTGTGCTGCTCGCCATACTGTGTTACTATTCTATTAATTTCATCAATTAATTTATAGGGTTATAAACATTTTAATTTTCAACGGTAAATGGCAATGAACCCTTGCCGCAGATAAGGGATTCCCTGTGTCTACCGGCTAGGGCCCGATGACTCAGGTGGGTGTGGGGTAACGATTAGCATTCCGGCAAGTCTTTTGTGGAAGCAGTGACCCATCCGACGACAACATGCTGACTTGCTGTAAGTATTTCTTAGACCGTTGCTATATTTCGGATATATCATGACTATGTATGACTGTTTTTCTATCTGACTGATGAGTAGTATGTTATTAGTGATATCCTGGCCGTGAAACACCAACTGTACCCACGGCCATCTATGTTATCATTTCACCGCGTTTACTCTATCACTCTATCACTCTATTATTATCATGTTTAACATTGCTATCCACCTGTTATCATTGGTAGTAGTTTATGTGTGTAGAAAAAAAAAAAACGGTTAAAACGAATTTCTATTATGTGGTAGGTCTGACTGATACGGGGTCTCCAAGGAATAAGCAATGAACAGTTGTTGGGGACCTGAACAACGTGGGGCCGGCACCAGCAGTTGTAAGGTATTAAATTATTCTTTATTATGTATAAAGAATATATGTGTATCTATTCTTTGTGTCTCAGCACTATCACTACATAGAAAACCGGATGGGTTTCTATTTCTATGAACCAGACACCCACCACAAGCAGTAAGGACAAAAAGAAAAATCATGGAGAGATATTAATATTTGATGTGAAAACTGGCGGTACTAACATTCTTACTAAGGTTATGAACAATTTTGGGCTGAGAAAGTTAGTGGATGAGGTTACTGTGTATGGATACAAAGGTCAAACAGTGAGAGAAGCGCTGGAGCAAGATGGACGTTTTAGTGACAAGGTATTACACATCAATTATTTTCTGCAGGTCACAAAGGATGGTAAACGTACGGAAATGTCCACCGCAGCAGATTTTCTTGATTCAAGATAACAAGAGGTTACTGCTTAAAAACGCCATTGTAGTTAACCGTCGGTGGGTGGTTTACAACAAACGTAGGGTCTTTCATGATTACACCACACATACTTATGGATATTAGCTATTAGGCTATCACCCCTAGTGATAAAGAAGGGGCACGAGTTTGTTAGTCGTGTACAGACTACTGTTTTGTTTCATTGTTGTTTTTTTTATTTGTTTTTTTGTATTTTTGTGCATTATATGTTGGTGTCAGAAATGTTTTTATCATCAGTCTCTTGTGTAATGATTTGCATTTATACCCGATTAATGTGTTAATAAAGAACGTCATATATCGTATGTTAAATGTTGAATGTTTAATGGTTTATGTCACAAAGTATCCATCCCATCAGAGGGGGCAAGAAGGGTGGTGAGATGGCTTTGGGGAACAATATGTTTGACCCCAGGCTTCAACAACCGTTCAGCATGGTAGTATCAGGACCATCAAACAGCGGCAAAACCTACTTTGTCAAAACAGTTTTTGAAAATATGATTCTCTATTTTCAGAAAAGATTAACAATATTGTATATATTTATTCATGCTAGGCCACCTTTATATGACGAATTGGTTAAAATGAGGTTCATTAACGTTGTGGAAGGGATCCTTAAATCTCTGGGGCGATGATTCAATTTTACCATCCAATACTAGATATCTGCTCATTATTGATGACTTGATGAATTGATGATTGATGCTTGCAATAATTTAGAGGTTCAGCATGTTTTTACCAAATATGTACACCATTGTAACCTCAGTTGTATGTACCTGGTACAGAATTTATTCATGCAAGGTAAAAGCAGCCAAACAATAAGCTTAAATACAAATGACATGGTTTTGTTTAAGAACCCTCGTGACAAATATCAGATTTTGTCGAGAGCCAGACAGATGTTTCCATGTAAGACAAAAGTATTTTTTAGACTCCTTTAACGATGCTACTAGTATGTCGTATGGATATCTGCTTGTAGATTTTGAAGGCACGACCCCTGACAATATGAGACTTAGAACAGCAATTTTATCAGACCGTCAAGTTGTCTACCCCCAGAGAGCAAAGTGATTAGCCAGAGGCCTTGTCGTAGCGTATAAGCAGAAATCTAGGCGCACCCCCATCTAGGGATATGCCTAGATGGGGGAGTGAGAGTTTGAGTCTGTGAAGGTTAAAGTGTTAAAAGGGGTGTTTTGTCTATGATATGAAACACTATAGTTATCCGTATAGTAACATGCAAAATGAGTGTGGGGGGAAAAGATGGGATGGTATATACGAGATATGTTCACTAATATATATGTATATTAAAGTGTGTAGTATGTGTGTAACCTATTTCGATGGCCGGCATTATGGTGTATCTACCACCAGGACAGGCAATTGCTAACAGGATGTCTGACAGCCCTGAGGTGGTCTGTGGTCAAGGGACAATCCCCAAGGCTGTTCCACTGGCACTAGGGAAACGATAGATAGACAGATAGACAGATAGATAGCTAGATATGGATTTGTCGATTTTATTTGGATCCCCATTAACTGACGCAGAAGACACCAACTACTCTTCCTGGGGTCCACACATGACATATAACAAGACAAGATTCAACATACAAGACAACAGAAAAAAAACAGGAATAGAATGGATAGCTAAACCATCACCACGCATAACAAACAACAAAAATAAATAAAAGTAAATAGTAAATAAAAGTAAAATGATGCTGCAAGAGTTCTAACAAAGACCAACAAATTTGAACAGATTACACCAATTCTTAAAT
Source organism: Pollachius pollachius (assembly GCF_949987615.1). Lineage (NCBI taxonomy): Eukaryota > Metazoa > Chordata > Actinopteri > Gadiformes > Gadidae > Pollachius > Pollachius pollachius. The sequence continues at coordinate 8,115,506 of NC_136952.1, forward strand.
CGTTACATTGGCTTCCTGTAGGTCAGAGAATTGATTTTAACATGTTGCTACCCTATAAATCACAACATGGTTTAGGGCCAAAATATTTAACTGATATGATTCCACTACATAAGCCACTAAGATCTTCTGAGACCAATCTGTTAATTATCCCTAGAGTAAACAAAAAACATGGGAAGGCAGGATTTAGTTACTATGCAACAAATAGCTGGAATAAACTCCCTGAGGATTTAAGACTTGCCCCCAACTCAGACCACTTTTAAAACAAGACTGAAGACTTTTGTTTACTTTAGCTTTCTGCTAAATCTGAAGTACATTGTACTTTCTGAAAATAAAAGCCTTTTTAACTTTCCCTTTATTTTCTATTTTTCTTTCTAAAATGCTTTTTTAACTTTGCCTTTTATTTTCTTTCTATTTTGCTAATTTTCTGCATATGTTTTCTTTTCTAGTAATTAATTTGTCATTAATTTTATTGTATGACAATGTTTATAGGTGAAGCACTTTGAGTCTGTCTTGTGTATGAAAAGTGCTATATAAATAAAGTTGCCTTGCCGTGCCTAAAATTTAGTAATACATACTAGGATTCAGTGCAAACAGCCATGAGTTGTCGCTTCACTTGTTTTTGAAGATAGCTTTGTTCTGGATTTTTGAAATACAATCTTGAAGGGAGTTCCATTCAACCATGGCTCTACATAGTACTATGCGTTATTTTGAGTTTGTTTTGATTGATGGAATTGAGTAGTTACCACTGTTTTTTTTATGAAAGAAAGAAGTGATGCTTTCAACCTCACATCAACTATCAGCCAGGAGAGTTGGTCATGCATGTTTATTTATGGCTGCTCTCGGTGTGCATTTAAGGGTAAACCTAGCTGGTCCGTTTTGTACCCGTTGAAGCTTCCCTAGATTCATTTTTGTGGTACCTGACCAGACCACCGAGCAATAATCTAGGTGTGACAGTAAGCCCCCCCCCCCCCCCCCACACACACACACACACACACACACACACACACACACACACACACACACACACACACACACACACACACACACACACACACACACACACACACAAGCATATGACCATATAGTACCACCAAAAGCCAGATACTTTTTATTGCTCTGTTTTCCTAGCTCTCAGCCTGGCCCCCACCAGACTTTAGGCACAGATTGACCCATCCTGTTAACCCACACACACACACACACACACACACCCACAAGCACACACACCAAAACACTCCTCTGACCCAGTGGGCCATAATACTACTTCCGGCCCCCACCCTCCCACCCCCTCCCCAAACCACAGGGATATGTGATTAACTACTCCCCACATTATAATTGTCAATGATCAAATCAAATAATGTTTACGACAGAGTTTCCTGTATTCTCATCAAGGAGAAGAATGCATAAGGGGATCTCTGCTCCCTTGTGACTGGTTTACCACAGGCACAAAGGTTAACGTTTGATAACGCTAGGAACAAGTAGAGTGGCTAGACAATGCAAGGAATAGGAGACAGAGTTCACATGATGAAGCGGAAACAACATGATAGATTTTTCCATCACACATCATGTGTTGAGCAGAGCTGATCTCAGCATCTCTGAGACCTGATCCACGGTTTAAGAAGTCCTCGCATCAGACACTGCGGCAGACTTCAGCTTTCGCACCTCTTGGAGGGGCGCAAGCTGATTTCCCATCCATTGGTTCATTGTATGTTACGTTTTATTGTTTGTTGTATGATTGTTGTATGTATTGTACCGTTATTACCCAAATATATGACCATAATTGTTATAAGTTCGGATGACTCTTTATTCTACCCAGTTTGGTCAGTTTAGACAATTGTGATTGACGTGGTTTTGGAATTCCCACCACAAAAGACAGAATTATACCTTTTTTTGAGATTTAAACAGATTAGCCTTACAGATTCTGATAAAATAAAAGGATTTACATTTTTCATTATCAAACAATAATGATTCAATCGATTCAGTCGATCATCAAACTAAAATCACATCAATCCATCTTCGGTCAACTGACTAACCGACCAATCATTTCAGCTGCGGCGTCTTCCTTTCTTTCTCAGTTTCCTGTAATGGCTGCCGTGGATTGGCTCTGAACCGCAGGCGGGATCAGGAATCTCTCCCCAATCAGGGGGTCTTAGAAGAGGGGGTCCTTGAGCAACAGCCTGCCGATGACCCCGTGCTTCGGTACTTGTGATTACCCAGTCATCGAACCACCGCCCTCCCTCCACCACTATAATGGCACGTATTCCCCCGTCAAATAGCACACAAACACACCACTAACAATGTTACCCCCATCCTTCAAACATCGAGGCGGTGCCCTCTACTGAGGACTGAGAAATCCACGATGCAACAAGATGGAAACTAAGATGTACAGTCTTTCAAAGCAAGGTTGAATTATAACCAGGATATGGTGGTGCACGTTGATGCAGTGTTTAGTGTCAAAGTTAATCTTTGAATATGTAATAGTCTACAAAGTAGAAGTCCTGTGTGTGTGCGTGTGCGTGCGTGTGCATTTTATATTGCATATCACTTTTTTTCAGTTGAGATAGATTCAAACTTTATTATGGGAAGACCCAGATCACGCATATGAAGCAAATACACAACACTATATATTTATTTGTTTGGAATTGTACTGTATTGTAAATGTTTCGTTGCACTCTAAGTGCTTCTCTACACTGAGAGTTACAATGGTATTGGGGAATCTCTAGTGTGTTGGAGTTAATAGAGCATATGACAGGTTTTTAATATTAGGAAACCATACAGGAAATCAAACTTCAGTACCAATATAGAATATCTAGAGTTGTGAGCAATGTGAGCATCAGATACAATGACATGGTCGTACAAAATAATCCATGATCCAAAAGGGATTTTTGATTTTGATTACTCATCATGGATTATAAAAAAAAACAGGTAAATCAAGGCTGTTTGTATCCGCGGGATGGGATTAACTTTAATCATTTTAGTGAAGGTTAAAATATATTTAAGGGGGTTGCGCCCCATGCAAACTCTATAGAAACTTGCTCTGCATAGTGAATAACCATACAATACAAGAGTGGTTTGTCAACCAAGATAACGACTTAACCAACAAGTGCATTAAAAAAAGGGTCAACAAATCGACATCGTTTTAAGCGTAAAAAGGAGGAGGGAAAGGTATAGGTTCTTTTGTAACTGTATAGGCAAGACCCATCAGAGGCCGTTGTTCTGATGAGGGCGCTTATGCTCTGAACAGTAATATCCTGTCATGAGTATTACACAAATGTCGTGTCATAATCTTGTCGCATTACATCCTCTCAATAATAGTGCTGGATAAACGTTTCGCTCCATTCTGATTTGTCCTGTAGGCTTGACAGAGCCTTCCACTGGAATCACACGTTCAGGGGGACACATCTAATAGAAATATAATCAATTGTGACGCCTGGCTGGCCTGGTATTATTAGCGGCTTGTTATCATATCTCCGAAAGAACGGGCAGGCTTGCGTCTCAAGGAGGGGGAGGGTCTTCTCTTCAGATTGGTGAACACTTGAGGTGACTCAGAGAAGGTCTTTTCAACGCCTCCTGATGAACACTCCTCATTACACTCTAACGCACCGTGACACTGTTTCTGTGTGTGTGTGTGTGTGTGTGTGTGTGTGTGTGTGTATATGTGTCTGTGTGAATGCGTGGAAATTTTACCTATACACTACATTTAAGTATCTATGTGTTTGTGTGTGGAGAGGAGATGCTAGCCATACTGGCATACATTTTTATATATATATATATATATAAATGCCAGTATATATGTATGCATGTCTCTATCCAGTTTCAGCTCTATCACACGACAGCTAGATCCCGTGGTATATTATGTTGCCAGATGTCCTTCTCTTTATTGCCTTGGCTGGGTGCTTCAGTTAACCTAAAGGTTCTGCATCGGTTGCTAACCCTCCATCGTCTCTCTGGTCTTTCCCTCTTGCCTGTTACCAATTACTGAAACAATAGGGCCTCTTTCTCCATAAGTCCTCCTGCTTTATGGTGGGTTTACAACCTGAAGACCCTGTCTTCCATAACATGGATTGCTTTGGACCAGAGTCCAGGAATGAGTTATGCGTTCCTTCATAGGGATATACTATGTCTATATGTTGTTGACCAAAATATCTATTGTCACTTTCAAAGGTTACAGGTCCACAAGTCAATAAGTGTCTGTAAAGCGATTCAGGGCAGTGATAGAGTCAACAAACAATGCAAACAATACAAAAAAAACAAAATATTCAAATACAGGTACTTCTCTTAGGAATTACTGGTTGTGGTAGTTGTAATTCCACATGCCAAAAAGTAACATAATAATCACACAGAATTAAGAATATGTACGGAGGGTACCTGAGAAGGGTTTACATGATGACTGTACATGAACCAGCAGGGGGCATGACTGAAAAATCTTAAATATATTGGGAAAATACATCATGGCAGGAAGGGGTGTGACGATGGATATATAAATGATGGAGTTCATGAAATAAATGCTCAATTTATATATATGCGTTGTTCTTAGCTAGAAAAGGCTGGACACGATTCCTCATCAGATTGAAAGACAACATCCCAGGAAAGAGATTAAGATTGTGATTAGGATCTTACTTAACTATTGCTCAAATTGCTGATCTCTGGCCAATTTGTGAAACGAATGGCCGATGTGTGACTTCCCTGCACAGACATGAGATAAGGCCCAGAGACAGGATACAGATAGGTCTTCATAGAGCACTCTTAAAAAGCTTGTCCCTCATAATTGTGTGGTGTCGGCAAGGCAGTAACAGCACATGATCGCTTCAGAAGATGGTCGTTTTAATCTGGATACTGGCTTGATTGTTCCACAGAACCAGCTAAAAGAAAAGGGGTCAATATGCTCTGCGCACAACTTGCAGTTGATTTATATTGCCAGGAGAACACACACACATGCTTGTCCAATTATTATAATAAGGAAGGGATTATACACAGAACATTTATGAGATTCAAATCTAAATTTAACAGACACTGTATCATGGGTCTATCCCAGTGTAATTCGTAAGAGTTGATCATGTACTTATTTGCATTGCATCAACAGCAGACCACCCCCCTCCCCTCCAAACCAGCCCCCCCCCCCCCCCCCCCACACACACACACACACACACATAGACACACACACACATTTTTTTTCCAATTTGTCTTCAGTCCTTCTTTTTCATTACAGCATGCCTCTTATATGCCCACATAGATACAAGAGTTGAACAAATCCTTTCTCTGTCAATCACGTTCCACTCCATGTGTTCTCAAAAGAGCTGAATGCAGCGGAAGAGCGAGCCAAAGGATTTGTGGGAACAATGCTTACTGGGAACACTGTTTCTCGAGGAAGCAATTGAGAAACCTGTGTGTGTGTGTGTGTGTATGTGTGAGAGAGCGAGTGCATGTGATTGTGTGATTGTCTCTTTTCATAAGAACAGTTTCAGATGTAAATAATCCTGAAATCGTTTCGAATTTCTCGGTGTGCTCTCTGACATTCAGAAGGAAGGAAACTACAGAGGCCATCTTGGCTGCAGAGAGAGCACGGAGGGAGGAGCGACTCTGGGTCTCTGGAGCTGTTTGGACAGGTGGCATAGGGTTAGGGGGTTAGGGTTAGGTTTTATGGCTCTCGTTTTCCCTCTGGTGAGAGTTATGGATGGAAGCATGGGGGAGAAAATGGCTCTTTGACAAAATGGCCACAGTTGAAGCAAGGGAAAAGTGAGTGGTACCCATCACCGATATTCACCGAAACCTATTGGGAGAGAATAGGAGTTAAAAGGCTCTTTACATATACGTCAGCAATTGTCTTCGTATGTATGTAAAAAAAAAACAAATTGCTGGATACGCCTCAACCACTTCATGGGCCTTATTCACCAATGGCCATCTTGGTTCCAATGATACCTGAGTGGGTAAATGTGTGTGTGTGTGTTTGTGCGCGTGCGTGTGTGTTTTTTTTCTACTTCTAGCTGCACGTGGTGTCCAGGGTAAGCATCAATTCTCTGTTACCGGATGCTCAATGTCGCGAGAGACAGGGCATAAAAGAGACAGAGAGAGAGAGCAAGAGCGAGACAATGCCTGCTGATGGAGAGCAGGATTTTGAAGAACTGCAGAGTCTGGGGACATCCTGCTGAGAGCTGGATTCTGCCAGGGACCACTGAGTTGCTAAGCAGCAGGGATTAGGAAGGGCAGGGATTACCCAAGGAATGGGAAGATGGGATCTGTGTGTTTTATCAGAATTGACATTAATCCGGCGATAATCCCTCCGTTACATCTCTGTACGCCATGCCGTCACACCAACACAGGAACCAGCACACGTGCACGCACACATAGTCCAGGGTGTGTGTGTGTGTGTGTCGGTTGTACGATTGTACAAAGAAAACACATGCACACACATGCACACAAATGCATGCACACGCATACACACGCACTGACTCACAGGAGTTTAAACAGCTGGTATCAAGTCTTATTGTGTGGAAGTTTGGAACACAATGAGGGTTTTTGAGAGAGCACGTGTATCTGTATCGTGTATTTATCGCACATGCACAATCGTGTTGGTCACAGACGCGGTTGTTAATCTGGTTCAACTAGGGTACAATGACCAGGTGGAGGGTTTAATAGCTTACATGCTCTAATGTCAAAGTGTATGTCCTCATAATTGATGTTTGTGCCCACAGCCAGAATAAGGGTGAACTTCTAGCTGATCTAAAGAAATGTGTGTCCCACGGATTTGCAATCACACAACATTTTTTATATCTTCCTTGGAGCATGAAAGCGCAGCGTCTGCGATTTAGCGGGGACAGTCCAGTGTGTCCTGGGTAGCGCGTCACAACCCAACCTGCTCCAATTGCACAATGAATTCTTGCTTTATTCTCCTTTATCAAACTCCATCCCATGCCTTAATGCTCTCCTGCCTGAGGTTTCAGTTGGGGGCCTTGCTCACTCCTGCATGGACCTCAAAGAGAGAGCGTGATCACTGACAGTGGATCTGTTCATGGTTCATGGTGTAACCTCATTTTGACACCTCTGTTTTCTTCAGCCATTGCATGCGTCTGTCTTGCTAAGCTGTCTTGGATTCAGATTTGGAATCAGACTTGATTCTGATTTTGATTAAAATTGTGATTCAGTTTCCGAATTTGAGATTTAGATTTAGATTCTGATTAATTTTTTATTTGGATTCAGAATCAGATTCAGATTCAGTTTGGATTAAGATTTAAATATATGTCGTAAATATGTAAAATTCATGGTCCAAAATCTCTGAAGTGACAGATCGAGAATACATTTTTTACAAGTTTGTCTTGTTAGACATGAGAGTGCCTTAATGCTATATATATATATATATATATATATATATATTGCATTAACCTATATAAAAGGGCATGGTAGTCACGATCAGCATGTGATTCCCTTAATGAGACACTCGCTTAGCGAGAACAAATTGTGAACAGGGCTCTGCAGTGTGATAGGAGCATTAAAATACTATCCGATCTACTTCAAATCTCTAATGGCAGTGTGTGATGCCTGCACATTCTCTGTCAAACAAGCTGCATAGGAGGGGGAGGGGGATTGGGAAATGGTATTGGGTATTGTTTCATTTAAGGCCTTACAACGTGACTGTGGAAGTGCATGTGGATGATGACTGGTTCAAGCAGGCGGCCCGAGTCAGACAGATAAGACTCTGGGGCTGGGCTGGGGCAGAACTGTTATTTATTGAGAAATCAATGTGCAACAGGTTAAACCAGCCGTCAGCACACACAGTGAAGGAGGAGGCCTTCTGCATAGCAACATGGAGCTCCAGCTTCATGTTTCATTGCCTGCGATCCGTACAATAATCCATCTTTCAGCTCCGCCGTTCTGCGTCCTTCATCTTGAAGAGCCGAGTGCAAGTCACCTGGTTGGAGAGTGGCCATGGATATCGCCATGCTGGAGATCTCCGCCTTGAGTGTGTGTGGGTGAAGGCTGGTTTAACCTGTGCACAACCAGCCATCGTCCATTCACAAACACACAAACACACACACACACACTCCCACATTGACGTTCGGGTCATAACCACATGGCACATGGCGGCTCACAGGCCGCCATGTGCGAGCGCCGCACAGACGTGCTTCCAGGCAGGACAAACACCTGCCAACTGCCCAGCTCCTCATAGAGTGCAGACTGCGTACCGGCTGGGGTATTATTGGACGGTCCCTGATGAGGATGAGGATGATGATGATGATAAACGTTGTACGTGTCAACGTAATATCGTGCAGTGGTAAATAACGAGGTCACCATTAGTATATTAGAAGATTGTTATCTACATGTGAAAACATTTTCAAAACCTGGCTGTTATGTAGAAGGGGGGTGTGCACGTTTGTGGTGTATGGATGTGTATGTGTGTGGGTGTGTGTGTTTATGTGTTTGTAAGAGGTGGAGCAAGACAGATACAGCAGAAAGGTGTGACAATGACGCTGTCAGTGTGTGTGTGTGTGTGTGTGTGAGAGAGAGACACTTGCACGCGTGTATTTATGTGTGTGTGTGTGTAATTGATGTTCTCCTTGGCGAGATAAACACTGCCAGATGACCTTTTCAACCCTGAAAAGGTCATCTCAGTGAGGTGAGAGACCCATAGGACAGCAATGCATGCTGGGCATCGTAGTCGGGGGCTCAGAGGGAAAGGAATCAAGTGCCAATGCATGACTCACTTGTGTGAAGAGCCATATGTCACCGAGCTAGGCATGAAGATCCCGCGGAATTCCGAGTACAAACAAAAGCACATGCACAGGTAACGGGCTGAACCAAGACGAGAGCTAGAGAGAGGGAGATAATAAATGGAAAACCGGTCGGGAAGTGCCGTTGTTTAGGTGAAGTGTAAATATGCATGCCGGGAAAGGAGTTTATGGCCATAGGAGCCGAAAAAAATGGCTGGTATGGGGTGTGTCATGAGCCGTGTAAACTGCAAAAGACATACGCACACACACACACACATACAGGCACACACTAACACACACGCACACACAGTGCTGCAGGACACCCGGCTTATTATCTGTCACATGATTGTCAAGGGGTCATTAGTGCGTTGACATAGGTGTTGGAGCTATGAGAGCACTCCTACTCCCTGGAGTCGTCTCCACCACCACCACCACCAAAACTTGGCAAAAAGTATACGTTTCTAAATGTGCAGCTGTGCACATGAGGAAAGAGGAAGGAGGAAAGAGGAAAGAATTGGTTTTCCTGATGCAGGATGCGTGCCAGTAATTGAACCCCACTTTTGATTGTTTTTTTAATCTTGGCAAACTGGCCTCCCCCAGCGTCTACATCAAAAGGGACGTGATCAAACAGCTTAGCTAAAAGGTTCACCAGCAGAACTCCAAGAGGGGGCATGATAAGGCCTGTGTGAGGGATGTATCACCCCAGTGTGACAGTTACCAGGCATCCAGGATTAAAACAGGCAACCCTGTATCTTCTCTGAACTAATGAGAACAGGGTGTCTGCCCTATGACAGGGCAGTGTATAAGGAGAAACTCTCAATCAATCAATGAGGTTTACAAGCTTTCCCTTAATATACAGATCCTCATTCAACAGCCAAACCGAGCCAGCTTTGAAGACCGGCACGCCCCGGAGAGAAGGACGCGCATTCATTAGACCGATTGACAAAGACACCTCTGCTGACCCCAACAAAGCGTCCAGCATTCCTTGGCTATCTCGAGGTTTTTTTGCACGTGCACTGCAACAGAAATAGCTTCAAAATCAACTGAAAACGCTACTTTTCTCAACCAATAGCATCGACTTCCCAGCACAACATGTCAATGTACAAACTAGACAAAAAGAGTAGATCTAGGTGACTCAAAATCCTTTTCTTGAAGGTTGACTTTGTGCATTGGTTTAGAAGTGACCAGAAGTCCAAGCCTTGCCTATCTTATCATCTATCCTTCCTTTCCCTCTCCTTTCTCCTTTCTCCTTTCTGCCATCGCTCTACTAATTGACTGAATATCTGCTCCTTCATTATTATTTTAATAGCAACTATACCAGACCTGGTCATCTGTGGCCAAACGTTCCTCAAATGTATTGCTATTTGAGTTTAGACATATTTTTATGATTCATATTATCCACTACAAAATATTTTCTAAAGCACATTACTGTTGAAATGTTCTATTCAATCTCGGCAGAGCCTGAGGCTACGTGACCCTGAAGTGGCAGATTCTAATAAGTTTTTAACATGTTTGTTTGGTTTACTATATTTTTCATTTTCTTCCTTAAGGCTGTATTGCACCACAGGGCATAACTAACCCCCAACCACTTCCTTGCTTCCCCCATTACTGTTACAAACTCCTAGGCAAGACCATGAGGTTGAAGTAGAGCGAGGCTTATCAAAGAGTACCAGTGTGTGTGTGAAAGCTAGAAAGCCTTGCGTTTAACTTGTGAGTGAGATTCCAAGGTGCCTTGAGGAAGTGGCTTCCTCCAGGCACCTTCTCCTGTGAGTCATCTATGGAAAACAAGAAAAGTGGAGGGAGGGAGATGGACGCCAATCAACCACTGTGTGGAGCTTCAAAACAAAGCTCTATTTGTCACGGTGCCTTATCCATACTCTGCTGTCCCAGATTCAATTGCAGGCAGGCAAACTTGAAATGGTCTGCAGACAAATGTGCAGGGAGATATGTATTACACATTCATTCTGTGTTATACAACGATAGTGATGTAAGGAATTATCTCATTTAATCTATTTTTTCACTTTCTTCACTTTTTTCCATTAAATCGAGCATCTTAAATCAATTTGTGGAAAGGATGTGCCGACGGGTATTGGACCATTACATTCAGGGGTCGTGGGTATTTTCCATCAAAGACATAACACACGTTAACAGCTTTCTTGGAAATTCAACATGGGTGACGCACATAACAGGTAGTTCGATGTTCAATTTCTGTTTTCCCATCTCTTTTTCTTTCTCTACCGAAATACAAGTTGATTCGAAGCAACACTCACAGTAGTTGTGTGATCAGTTGCCGCTTCAAAGCCCACCGTCTAGTCATGGCAAACCAGCTGCACTTATTATGTCCAATAATCGTGTAGATTCTCATATTATGTCTAAGTTGTTTGTTCAGGGCCTCCTGCCTACAAAAAGGCTTTGTGCAGCAATCATTGTCTTAATTTGGAAGAACCTTTCTTTAATTGTGTGGAACTGAAAGAAAGGAAGAACTAAAGGCAGAGGCCTTGGTAGAATCTGTCCAACTCTGACTGTCATTCATTCTCCGACACCTGTACACCCCCAACACACACTCCCCACACACAGATAGACGTTAAGTGGTAGCGTCTCTCTCCGTGTCTCATCGATTCCCACAGTATATTATTAATGTCTTCCCTGGCCAAAGTCACTGGACGAGTGACAGGGAACAGTTAATCCACCTGATCTTGGGGGAGAAAGAGAGGGTGTGAAAGAGAGAGAGAGAGATACAAGAGGAAGAAAGGGACAGAGATAATAAGAGAAGAAGATAACAAAGTGGGTTGAAGGAGGTTTTTGTTCAAAAAAATACTATATTTTATATATATATAATATATATAATATATAACTACGTTAATGATACTAGCGTGGAGACTGAACTAGAGCGTGGAAATCTGAAAGAATGGGTTTCAGAGGAGATAAAGTCACGTTGACAAATGCAATGAATCTACGGAGGGCTTTATTTTGTGGCAGCAATACTACCTACCACCTCCCTCCGATAACAACATAAAGAGAAGGAAGCGCACAATAGAGGAAGAAGGCAGAGGAGGGGGAGGAGGAAGAGGAGGTCACACATACACAAATTATGATTGCTGTGTGTGCTTTAAATGGTTGGTTTGGTGGTTGAATGCAGCACTCAGGGAATTTTGTCCATGTTTGCCATATTTAATGTATTAATCCAGCTATATGGGCCGTCATGAGCATTGAAACAACAGAGGGATAATTTGCTTACCCTTTCTCGCTCACACACACACACACACGCACACACTCTTTATCTTCTCTGTGAGCCCCTAACCTAGGACACTTTTCTATACCTCTAATATGACGATTTCAGTCAATTACAATTTGATTCAGAATTTAATTGCAGTAATTGCTAGTTGTATTCCTCCAGATTATGACTCCAACGCCTGCTGTTTCACTGCCATATCCAGAATAGCAACATTCATATCTGTTCAATTGTCTATTTCTCAGTGTGTGGCTTACGGGCAAAGAGAGGAAGAAACATTGAGAGCGTCTTTTGGGATAATTGTGCTAACACTCTCAAGCGTAAAACACCGTCTATTGATGTATGGCCAAGAAAAAAGATGACTTAGCCCACCCTAGTTGCTAGGTGACAGCACTCTATGTCAATGGACCAATGCATCCATTGTTGAGTTAGACATTTAGGTTGTACATGTGTGTGTCTGTATGTGCGCGTTTGTTTGTGTGTGTGCGTGTGTTTAGTTTGTTGGTCTGTGTGCATGCGGGAAAGAATGATGAGTGTATATGTGTGTGTGTGTATTTGTGCTTGTGTGTGTGTATGTGCCTCTGTGTTTGCATTTGCATTATTTGTGCCTGTTTCCTGTTCGTTCCATCACTTTACAAAAGAAAAACTTCAAACAAAACCCCAAAAAGATCTCTGTACGTCTGCATAGTCATCAGCCCCCAATGTTAACCAGTAGCACTCTATTCCTGATCGTCTTCAGTCCTGACATTCCCCATTTCCGGAGAAAACCCGCCACAGACGAGGCGATCAGGGACCCATCCTTCACGCAGACGGGGCCTGATGAATCAGTTCTCTGAGACTAAAGACGGCAGGATCCACGCCCGCACCCCAACCCGGAGACACACCTGGTAAAAATAGACCCTGCGGTGTGTCCCCGCTCACCCATCCCCTCTCCCCACCGGCTAAACATAGCCCGGGATGCTTCCAATTCAAGGAGCGCCCTGCGTCTTCCAGGGGGAGCGCACGTGAGACCTGCTACACGTGCACTCTCCTCCTCACCCCCCGAAAAGACGGCCCGATGGTGGCCCCCGCAGGGAGGGTGGGGCGGGCGGAGCAAGAGAGAACAACATAAAGAGAGAGAGAGAGAGAGAGAGGCAGAGAGAAGGGGGGGGAGAACAACATAAGGAGAGGGAGAGTGAGAGAGAGAGAGAGGTGGGGAGAGATGCAGAGAGAAGGGGGGAGAGAGAACAACAAAGAGAGAGGTGGGGAGAGAAAGGCAGAGAGAGGGGGGGAGAGAACAACATAAAGAGGGGGAGAGAGGCAGAGAGAAGGGGGGAGAGAACAACATAAAGAGAGAGAAAGAGAGAGACAGGCGGAGAGAGAAAGGCGGAGGGAGGGGGGGAGAGAACAACATAGATAAGAGAGAGAGACAGGGACAGCGAGAGAGAGAATGAGGGGGGAGGGAGAGAGAGAGAGAGACAGGCGGAGAGAGGGAGGTGGAGAGAGTGGGGGTTAGAGGGAGAGAATAACATTAAGAGAGAGAGCAATAAGGGGTGGGGGGGAGAGAACAACATAAATAGAGAAAAAGTGAGAGAGACAGGCAGAGAGGGGGGTTGGCATAGAGACCTAGGTTGTGATTGTAAGTAAACCACTCGGAGGTGCAGCCGGTTCACTGAAAATGGAAAAGTATGGATGTGTACAAGTCCATTAGGTTGACAGGCAAAGGTTTAGCATGTGTTTTTCCCCCGGGACTCTCTCTCTTGTAACTTCTAAGACTAACACACACTGCACATGTGTGTGAACATGTGTGTGTGTGATTGTGTAACTCCCATTGGGCTGTGATCAACCTGAATGAGCTCATATAGGCCTTTCACACTTGTACTTCCTTCTCACAAATCTCTATTCTCTCTCTTTTCTCTCTCTTCTCTGCTGTTGCTGCACTGTGGAGGGAGGGCGGTGCCTGAGACTCCACCGTCAAAGACGGAGATCCAGGCTGTAGTAGCCTTCCGCTCTTGGATCCGTTCATTTTGTGCCCGTGTGGGACGTGTGTGTGTCTGTTTGTAGCTGTGTGTGCACATGTTTGTGTATGTACTTGTGTGTGCTTGTGCGTGAGGGTTTTTGTAAGCGTGTGCGCTCATGCATATGCACACGTGTCTGTGAACATCTGTGTATGTGTGCAAATGTGTGCATACATATTTGTATGTGTGTGTTTCTGCCTGTGTGCATGGTGTGTGTTTTTGTATGTGTGTGCGAACAGGCGGGTGCATCTGTGTGTCTGTGCGTGCTTGTGTCGGTGTGTGTGCGTGTCTATTTGTATGTGTCTGCGTACAAGTGTGTGTATGTGTGCACACATGCACGTATTTGTGTGCTTGTGTGTGTGTGTGTGTGCTTGTGTGTGTGTGTGCCTGTGCATTGGTTCACGTGCACACCCTGTGGTTAAACCGTGTCAGTGTATAGGTGACCATGTGAAGCCATTAGGTGGCTGACAGAGATTCTGCTGAAGCATCGTATTGCTGCTAACATCTAGTGGACGAGGCAAACACTGCAGCTACTGTCTGCACACATGTAAAGGCGATCACACTGTCTTACAGTGGGCTATGGTAGGCTGAGACCCAGATGACGTATATGAAGCTATATTCTTTATTTTAACTAAACTGAAAAACGATTACTTCTAATTAAGTATATTTTAAAATACCTAAGCACGTTGGACCTATGTATTTGTCTGTGTGCAGCAAACATTCAAAAGGTATGTTTACATTTTGGAAACTAAATATAAAATTGTGTTAGAAATTTCAATTTCACCTACATATTAGAATTACTTAAGTAAGATGTTTACCAGATACCTGCTGTTAAATATTTTGTGATTATATATTATGTAGTATACTATACTAGTATAATAATATACTATACAAGTAAAGTAGTTTAATACTATACTAGTATAGTACACTAATATCCATCCAAGCACTTTAGTTAGTTTAATTAAGTTTTAGCATTTAAGGGCATGTAATATATTGAGATACATATATACAGAAAATAGGAAAGCACACGCAGACATTGATGGAATTCCTCTTTCTCATCTTTCTTCTTAAAGAACAGAGTCAATGAGCACACAGAGATGGAATGGTGGTTACGCCCCCTGTGGGAGTGCATTGGTAATAACTTTATTGCAAAAATACAGGTTCCCTCTTTGTTCCCCGAGCAACACCAGCCCAGCCCAGAACATGACACACACACAAAAGCCAAAACACACCCACGTTACAGCAAGCCATCTGCAAAAAGCTGCACCGTTTACTCTTCCTCTCTCGGACCACTCTCGGATCACTCATTCACAATCTTGCTGCCCCACTCAGAGTTTTCATTCTCTCTCTCTCTCTCTCTCTCTCTCTCTCTCTCTCTCTCTCTCTCTCTCTCTCTCTCTCTCTCTCTCTCTCTCTCTCTCAAATCTCTCTCTCTCTCTCAAATCTCTCTTTTTTCTCCTCTCTCTCTCTCTCTCTCTCTCTTTTTCTCCCTCTCTCTCTCCCTCTGACCACCCACCTCCCTTAACCCGTTGATCTCTCTTGCTACACCTCCCTTGCATTCCATTGGCTGATACACAGTTAAATTAGATGCGGAACTTTGCAGGATTCCAGCCAGCAGCAATCGCACCGAGATGGGCGTATTCTCGAGGAATTCTCCGCCGAAAGTCCGTTTTTTGGGAGCGTCGGGTTTTGCGGGGCGAGCGTGTGCCACCTCCTGTCTGTCTCCGACAACTGGATAGCCAGGGAAGGTTTGATTTGCATAGCAGACTCATGCGCTACAATTTGCTACATTCTCCTACATCCAGAACCCAAAACAAACACAAAATAACCATCCGAAAAAAGATGACAAAATTCCCAAACCGAACCCAAAACGCTCTCTCTCCGAAAAATGATCCGCAATGTAAAATTTTCTGTACTACGTGCCAACCTTTGGTTTAGTTTACGGCAAATCGCTCCATCAACCTCTACAAATCGTTTAGTTGTTATTATACATTGGCCGTTTTTTTCCCATTAAGTACTTAGATATCTCATACCATAATAAGTAGATTAAAGCATAATAAATGTAATCCACATACGTCAGATAGTTACTTGGCAACAGGAAAGGGGGGGTGGGGGGGGAGGAGTGGGGCAACGCTGTGACAGTGAATCAAGTTGACAGAACTGTATAATTACCCTTTGCACCTGTGTGTATGTGTTTGCGTGTATGCGTTTGCCTACGTGTTTGTGTGTGTGTTTGTGTGTGAACCAAAGATTGGCTGACATCTCTGTGAATAGGATAGCTCACAAGCTGAAAATATACCTCTACTACATATATAGATACAATGTAAAGCATATTCATACGAGACACTGGTCTCAGGCAGAGCACAAACACTTCCTGGGTCATGTCGGGGAGGGGGGGAGGAGGGAGAGGGGGGGAGGGGGGGCTCAACATCAGAGTCAATAAGAGAAGACAGGGGAGGGGGAGGGGGAGGGGGGGGTTAGTGATACTAAAGTGTGTACGTGTGAATCGCTAAGTGCTCATGTAAAAGTTCACCTGAGGCCTAAAGTAAAAAGCAGGGTTTAAGGACTCCCTCGCCCCGTTTACCGGCGTGCCCTTTGGCAAAGCACTCATCCCCATTAAGTGCCCCCTTCACAACAAGTGCACTTCAGCCCATTCTCTGGAGTACTCCAGTGTCCGTTCCCCCATGGAGCGTGGGATAAAAAAATTAAGAAAAAGTAGTAAAAAAAAATAGTAAAAGCAGGCGAGATTCTCTTCTTCCCTCCCCTTCCCCCCTAAGGACGTCTCTCACTGCTTCATCATCGGCCAATTGGCTACCTGGGCCGTAATGCTACCGTTAACTTGCTGAGGGAGGGAAGGAAGGAAGGAAGGAAGGAAAGATGGAAAGAATGAGAGAAAGGCTAGAAAAGAGGAGGGAAGCGCGTGTCTGTGGTCTAAGCTCCCTGTAGAAACGGGGAGTCATGTCGTTTGTTGCGGCGAGCAGGGAAGGGGGGGGGGGGGAGGGGGGAGGGGGGGTCAGTGGGCACTCGCAAGGTGCCCTTTTTATACTCCTCTTTTAAAATGCAGACACGAGGAAGATCCCCTTAAGTTTATCAATATTCAGTAATTATCATTATCAACATTCCATAAGGTCTTATTAAATAACATACAGGTGTTTTTTCATACATGAGTTTCTCTGTACATGACGTGGGCGCTGCTGTGAGAGAGTTCTGCCTCTGACAGCGGCCGGCGGTGTCGAAACCAAACGGAACCCAAAGCATAAACAACAACAACAACAACAAACATGGCCGTCCCTCGCGGGGGGAAAAACAGACCACGTTTCAGGCGAATGTCTATAGGTCCACCAGGAAATGCCCGTGAAGAAGAAGGAGGAAGAGGCGTGGCTACTTTGAAAGAGTCTCCCCCCCCCACCCACCCCCTGAGTCCTTTAGGTTAGGAGTCGAGTCCCCCCCCCCACCCTTGAAGATAGCGTCCCTTTAAGCCCCCAGGCTAGCTGACTTTCAGCAGGCCAATGTCTCTCTCCCTATCTCTCCCGCTCTCTCTCTCTCTCTCTCCCCCCACGTGTCCCCAGGTCTCTCATGCCCACAGCTACCGGGGGAGAGCGTTTGGGGCGGGGGGGGGGGGAGTTGAGGCTTGAGCTTCATGGTAAAGCCTTGCTTGGAGGGTGACGGGGGGAGAGGGTAGAGCGGACAGGGGTGGGGTTGGGGGGGAAGGGATGGTCAGAATGACTGCATAGACAAGGGTATCGGACCTGGGGAGGAGGGAGGAGCCTGGGGGAGGCATGATGAGGGGGGCAATAGGAGTTAATTGTGTGGAGGCTCAGGGGGAAGGGATGGGAGGGGGGGGGGGGAGTGAGGTCTAAGTACAAAGCTGCAAGGCTAGAGAAAAGTCTGCATCGATCTACGTGCGTTTTCTGTGCATGTGCCCATATTTGTGCGTGTGTGTGTGTGTGTCACTGTGTTTGTTTGAGTATATGTGTGTGTGTGTGTGTGTGTGTGTGTGTGTGTGTGAAGGGTCTTTTATCCTCCTGGGTGCGTCCAGGTGAAGCGTTGAAGCTTAATGCACCTCTCTCTGGCGGGGTTGGGGGTGGGGGCAGGGGACCGTGGTGGAGGAGCCATCAGTGGAGCAGAGCGGGACTCTGGTCGGAGGACAGCTTCACTCCCGTCAGACACAGCCAGAAGCTCCCTGCATCGCTGGACAGCTCCTAGGCAGAGACAGGGAGGAGGGGAGGAAGAGGTCAGAGACACGTTTCTATTAGACGCCCACACAGAGATTAAAGAAGCACACACACACACACACAAACGCACAAACCTATTCAGAAATACACCCACACAAACCTCTTTGGGAACACAAACACACACACACACACACAAACACACACACACAGAGACCTATACACAAACACACAGACAGGCACACACAAACACACACACACAGCCAACACGCACATGTCCTATACACAAACAGACAGACACAAAAACACACACACACACGCACACATTACAGATACACAAATACACACAGAAAGACTTACATACATACACACCCCATCAGACATGAAACCAAACAGAAACACAAATGCAGGAAGATGCGCAAATGCGCAGCAAACACCCCCTAGACGGATGCCCACTTTCCTCTAGCTCTGTAGCCTCAAACTTAGGGCTTAATATGGCTCCATGTTGACGCAACGCAAGGGAGCTACGGACCCCTTGCGTACTTGTGGACCCTCCTTGCGTCCACCGCAAGGGCCTGACGTGAGCTTCCCAAACATTTTAAACTGGCACCGAGGCAACGCAGCATTAAGGGCTGTGATTGGTCCGCTAACTAAAACCCGACGCAGAACCAGATCAGGTTCATGACTGCGTCAAAGCGTCTCCGTGGTCATTGCGTTGCGTCGAGGTGGATCCATAAGTATGCCTTTAGACACCTCCCTCGCCTGCCCCGGCCTCGCTCCTTAACTCCCTTCGGACGTTTAATGGCTGGCTTTTTGTGTATTGCTGTGCTAACCTATCAGTGTGTTGACCAAAACGCAGAAGATCAAAACAATTGCTGTGTTTGTTCGGCGAAAATGTCATGGGCTGAGGAGGGGGGATGGCCTGCCCACTGACACAGCCGGCCCTCTGGAGAGCCCACATCTCTTTGTCTGTGAGGCGGTGGAGCCTCATAACTCCCATGCAAATTGGATGAACTACGGTGCCCTGTGTTAGCTGGGACGACAGCGTCCGTCTTGAAGTGTCGTTGCTGACACGGTAGAATATATATATGAATAGCGATTTTTCGATGTTTGAACTGGTCGGCGACAAGTTTCGTCCGATGAATGATGAGGCTTGGGGAAAGGTGTCGTAACATATTACCATGGTAACCGCCTCTCCTAAATTCACTAAAACGTCCCCTACCATTATCATAAAGAAAAAATTGGTTCTGCCAAAGGGCATTTAGCGTGGGCCCGTTAGCCACATGCGTTAGCGATAGCGGTGGTACTGTGGACTGTGGAATACAACATGGTGTAAAATACTTGTAAGGTTGATTCACATTCTTTTGTCCACAAACTCCGTACTGACTGGACACACAGTGATTCCCAAAGGTGAAGGTTCTATCTCGCTATTTTTAACAATCGTGGCTCGCTCAGTAGTGTTTAGTTGGGGTCGGCTTAGCTCAAGAGGAAGAGTATTACAGGAAGGTTACCCTGTTGTAACACTTGTAACCGGAAGGTTGCCAGTTTGATCCCCGCCCCCACCTGGCTGATTTTCGATGTGTCCCTGAGCAAGATAACTGCTCCTGACGAGCTGGCTGTAGCCTTGCATGGTTGACTCCGGCGTCGGTGTGTCAAAGTGTGTATTAACAGTTGTAAGTCGCTTTGGATAAAGGCGTCTGCTTCATGCCCTAAAGGTCAATATAGAAGAGGTACGAACACGTTGACATGTTATAATGGCCAGTGTCATAGTAATGCCAGGAGAGACGGTAACGACTGACCATCCAGACCTCTGTTGTCCTTTGAACAGTTGACGTATTCGATGTTAGATTGAAAAATGGCTCTCTGAATTAACGAGATAAAGTGTGTTGCATGACTCTCACAGTCTCTTCTCCAGTTGTGAAACGTGAACTGACTGTGAATAGCATGCCTGCTCTTTCTTCCTCTCACTGTCTTCACTTTACCTGCCGCTCTGCGCAGGGTGGCGATGGTGGGGGTGGTGGTGAGGATGAGGAGGATGGGAGTGATGGAAAATAGCGACAGTGATGACTCAGTAAAGAGGAAGAAAGCAAGGAGAGACACTGACATCTGCCTGCCTCACCTTGGAGACACACAGAGAGAGAGAGAGAGAAAGGTAGAGCGAGAGAGAGAGAAAGAGACGGGAGAGAAAAGGAGATAGAGAGAAAGGGAGCGAGAAAATTAGAGATTGTGAACATGATGGACAGATTGGAAATTGGAAAGTGAAACAGAATGTAGACACAAGATGCAGTGCAGTGGAGGGAGAAGGAGTTTTGCAGCATAAAGAGAAAGAAATGCATGAATGTAAAAAAAGAAAAGAAAATAGAGTACTACAGTACAGAGCAGTGGCCACCGGAGGGCAGCAGAGCACAGCAGACGGAAAGACTCACGAAGCTGCGCGTTGCAGTCAGCCGGCTGCGGCGAGGGGTGACCACCGTGCCACTCAGGCTGCGTCCGATTCGCTGCAGATTTCCCCCGGCCCTGGGCTCCGCCCCCAAACGCAGGTCCTGCAATACCATTTGCTGCAGTAGACAGTGAAGGAAAAATGTATATCTGATAAGCCGGTACAAAGTGATTCCAATTAAAAAACATACTCTTGTGGAGAGTGTGATGAGAACATGCTAGCAGGACTTCTGTTATAGGGATGATTTGGGATGGAAAGAGAGGCGGAGCAAGCAAGGGAGCAAGGGAGAACCCCTCTTCTTAAAAAGAGCTGACCATCGTAGCTTATCGTATTCTAAGTTGTCTTTGTCCTTGAGGGAGACAATCATGACAAACTAAAATCTCTCAGAGTCAACATTTTATAAATCTCGGTGTACACTGCAGAATATGGATAGTCCACACAGATCTCACCATTAACATCATTCATATTGTTATATCAATACTAATGATTATGTGACATGGAGTTAATGTGCTGGTCTCCTAGAGGGAATACTCTCACACAGAAGTGGGCCTACAGAAGGACAGAGGGCGGGGGTCTGTACCTTGGTGAGGTAGGTGGGGGTGCTACTGCAGTCTGCCCCGTACACACTCCTCTCCATCTCTGCGTTGGGGGTCTGGGAGCGAGGTCCCTGCACCCCCCTCCTGGATATGAGCCGTTCTGACGGGCTGCAGCCTTCAGGAAGAGGAGGGGAGAGGAGGAGAGAAGAGGAGAGAGGAGGGAAGAGGAGGGAAGAGGAGGGGAGAGGAGGAGAGAGGAGGGAAGAGGAGGAGGAGAGAGGAGGCAAGAGGAGGAGAGAGGAGGGGAGAGGAGGGGAGAAGAGGAGGAGAAAAGAGGAGAGGATGGGGAGAGAGGATGAGAGAAAGGAGGAGAGAGAAGGGGGAGAGGAGAGAGGAGGAGAGAGGTGGGGCAGAAAGAGAGGAAAGGAGAGAGTGGAGGACAGAAGGGAGAGGAGAGGCGAGAGGAGGAGGAGGATGTGGGAGAGAGAAGGAGAGAGGAAAGGGGAGAAGTGAGAAGGAAGAGAAGAGGAGAGACGATGAGAAAGGCGGAGACAAGAAGAGAGGAGGAGAGATGACGAAGAGAGGAAGAGACAGGTGGAGAGGAGGGGGAGAGGAGTGAGGAGGAGAGAGGAGGAAGGGAGGAAAAGTATAGAGGAAGAGAGCAGGAGAGGAGGCGGATGGAGGAGGAGAGAGGAGGAGGGAAGAGGAGAGAGGAGGAGAGAGGTCAGAACCATTGCTTTCCCAAGCGGAAAGCTGGGGAAAGCACATACATAGATTAGATTCCCCATTGAATCTAATCGAATGTTATCACAAGGTATCGAACATTGTATTTGATTTTTCTATGTGTGTGTGTGTGTGTGTGTTTGCGTGCGTGCATGTGTGTGTGCGCATGTACGTGTATTTTGGCGCGTGCATGCCTTAGTGGGTACCTGCTCTGCCGGCCTGCAGGCTGGACTGGTAGAGGTAGTCGAGTTCCGACAGCTCCGCCTCGTCGTGGTCAGCTGGGCTGCTGTTGTAATTATAGTTGTGGTGGTTGTTGTGCCAGGGACCAGGGGCATGCTGGGAGCTGTAGTGTCCAGGGGACGACTGGCAGCTGTAGCTGTAGTGGTGGCCGCTGCTGCTGCAGGCCGGCGGCTCGATGGGAACGCAGCGGTCGGGCGGCGTGCTGTAGGGCGTCACCACCGCGTCAGGGCGGTCCAGGCTCCAGGAGGACCAGTGGCGCGTGGCGCTGGCGCCTGCGCTATTGGCGTTGGGGGCGGGTCCCGGCCAGTGGTGGGGGACGTGGGCGGGCGGGGGAGGGCCGGGGGGCTGCCACAGCGGGGCCAGGGTGCTCCTCTCCTCGTAGGGGCGGGCCCGGGGCGGGGCCGGCGGTGGAGGAGGGGGAGTGGCGGGGGGAGGCGGGGGCCACGCGCTGGGGGGAGGGGGCGGGGGAGGGGGAGGGGGTTCCGTCGGCGAGGGTCCCGCGGGCCTCCCCTCCCAGGGGGGCGAGCCCGCGTCGGCCGGCGGCGGCGGCGGCGGCGGCGGCGGGCGCATGTCCCAGAGCCGCAGGGGCAGCGAGGGCAGGGAGATGGCCAGGTGCTTCCGCAGGGGTCTCACCCGCACGCCCCCCGCCTGCAGCGCCTGGCAGAGCCTTACCCCCATGGCCCCGCCCCCCTCCCCCTCCCCCTGCTGCACGGGGCCGGTGGGGAGGCACGGGTGAGGGATGCTGAGGGTGAGCTGGGGCCGGGGGAGGGGGGGCCTGCAGGGGGGGAGTGACGAGTCGTGGCTCAGGGCGGCGTCCCGTCGAGCCATTGTCCGCTCCTCTTCCTCCTCCTCCTGATTGGGCGTCAGCAGTATTTGGAGCGGGCCAAGCTGTTCACTGGAGGACACAACAGAAGGGAGGGGGGGAGGGGGGGAGGGCAGGGGGAAGGGGGCGTGTCTGTCAGAGAGCAGAGCCGGCTCACACACACACGCACACACACAGCTGATCTGATGACCAGGTGGGGAGACTGCATAGAGGAAGGTCACACGCACACACACTCGCACGAGGAATGAACAGCCACGTACACACACACACACACACACACACACACACGTGTACACGCGCACTCACACATACAAACACACGCCTTGGGCGAGCGACCGT